>NC_133024.1:59653088-59969411 GCF_048771995.1 Taeniopygia guttata | reverse complement strand
GTAATATGTACTACTAGAATGAGAGCCAGCACAGCAGAACTTTGAGTTTGGATAAAAGGTTTTTTCTATCATTTTTAAAATGGCTTAAATCATGGAATCACAGCTCTGGTAGTGAGCCAGAAATATTTACATCTGTTTGGGCAGCTCCAGACTGGAACTGTATTGTACCCAAACAGATTTTACCAGACTTTCAAAATAATATTCAGCAAGGCTTAATAATATCAAGGGATATTATATTATCTGACTTTTCAACCTTACTTCTTTAACTGAGTTTTCTTTACAATTTTTCATACTGTTATAAAGGTATTACTTTTAATATATGACTTTTACTCCTTTTAATTTAATATTACATAATGAGGATAAGTACAGTATGACAGTATTCTAACAAAATGAATATTCAAATTACTTACCATTTCTCTCAAACATCATAAAAACTCTTTTGATGTATTTTCTTTCTCTTTGCCTGCTTCGTTATCTATGTGAAGATTGAGGAGTTTTAGCTATTTAGATACTCCTACAGAATTACAGAAGCTGTATGAAAAAAACCCTCAAACTTGATTTGGTCTCTTTATGTCAGTCATAGGGACAGCATTGTTTTTCCATGCTACAACTTTATTCTACTGTGCTCATCTGTAAAAAAATACATTGCAAAATGTCTGCATTCTATTTTTTTACAGTGGCTCCTGGGGCCTGAGGTTATTGATAGAAGTTAGTGAACCTGCACAGATGCCAGGATTCTTCTCTACAGATCTGTTTTCAGGAGCGGTGCCTAGTTTCCATCTCATTTATATATTACTTTGGTTAAAAATGTTATAATTAGGGATCATGTTATTGTTTTTCACATTTATTTTTAAAGGTTAGTCCTTAAATATTTAATCAAAAGCTACTTTATATAATCTGGGAAGAGCTTTTAATTCACATATATAAGAAGCACACAAAATGCCTAGTTATTTCTAAAGCATACAGCACAGCAAATTCTTTGTTTTAATTAGAAACCCCTAATACCTGGAAAATAATATAAACCAAGATATTTATTTTCACAGTATTGTATATTCTGAGAAGAGTATGATCATCCCTCAAGATTTTTTCCATTTTATCTGAATCCAACCTGTATCTCACTTCCCCTATGGTCTGACTCTATGTGGTCATAAAAAAAATTATTTAAAAATAAAAATTTTGTTTTTCTTGACACCAGCAGTTTTTCATGCTATGTCTCATATTTTCTGATGAGCTAAGGGGAATGCCTCTATTATCCAATGAGTAGCATTAAAATCTGATAGGTGGAAGGCTCAGCTTCCAGGACCTGCCAAGAGGACTCTTCCCCAGTTTATATCAAGAGCCTCCCAAAGAGATGCAGGTCATAGGGGTCATACTGCAGTCTCATTCACACTGCTCTGCACTGGCAGGTGAGCTGCCAATCTATCTTCTTCTGTGTTAATTTTAGAGAACACCTGACATTTTTAGCTATGCACAACAGAAACTGTCTGTGCAGTTTACCTCTGTCAACATTCCTCCTTGGTGCAGACAACTTAGACAGCAGCTTAGGAGGCAGAGGTCTACGGAGCAATTTTGGCTGCTCAACCATTCCCCTCTTAGCCTTTGATCCTGACAGATAAATCAACATATTTCAAAAATCAGAACAAATCTCACAACACAAAACAAAAGAAATAATCACCTCTAGTTTAAGGTGCTGAGCTATGAATGTCTGCTTAGATGAAGCAGGTGATAAAAGATGAGAAGTGGCCAAAAGGGGTAATTTATTCTCTTAGTGACAGATTTAACAGGTTTTCTAGTTATCATTAGTGTTTCAGGAAATTAAATCAGTGACACTAATAAAAAAAACCCAAAAAACCAAAAAAACAACAACAACAAAAAAACCCCAAACCTGTTCTATTAACTCCAAATGCTCACATTAAAGAATGTCATTCAGCACTTAGGGTGATCCTGTGCAGGGCCATGAGTTGGACTTTGATGATCCATGTGTGTCCCTTCCAACTCAGGATATTCTATGATTCTATGATTTATAATTCAATAGTTCTATGACCTTTGTAACAAAAGGTGAAGCAGTTAGAGTTTTTAATCTCTGAGCCAAAGGAGGAACAGTAAAATAGAGAAATTACCCATGCCAGCCATTGTGAAAGCTCCCAGAAACAGTTTTCTGCTGGATAAACAGCTTTTATAAGAGCAACTATTTACCCTGGGAAAAGGCCAAATCTGCCAGTAGTATTTTTATGCTTCTTTCTAGTTTCCTATTAGTTTATGTATGCATACAATGACACTAATTTCAATCAAAGAATCTCTGATTTGGTTTCAGAAATCCTCTTATTAGTAGCCAATTTTAGCAAATCTCTGAGTCACTGTAATTTTCAAGATAATCTATATCCTAAATTGCAGAATGTGTTGGTTATATATTTTTGTTTTTTTTCCTGAAGGGCTGAAAAAATCTTAGACATCATACAGTATAAAGACTCAGTCCTAAAGAACTGGAAATCAGAAGGAAAACACAGAAGAGAGAGCACTGATGAAGGTGACTTTGAAGAGAAACTGAAAGTGCCATCAGGAAGCTAATGGCTTACAGAAAGATTTACAAAGATTAAGAAAACTGTCACATACACCTAGAAGCAAGGATGCCTCTAGGCAAATTTTTTTTCCTGGTAGCTTGATTTGAAAATAGATAAACTTGAGGCTTCAGTGCCATTTTGCATGTGGACAAGATGAATTTAAATCAAATGCAGCATTATCTAAAACTGTGATGGAAATAAAAACAAATACTGTGATGAAAAGAAAAAAGACAATCCCAAAGTGAATAATAAGTTCAAACTTGACTCTTAGCTACTGGGCTTGAATGGCACTTAAACAAGGAGCTGGAGAAAGGAAGAAATGGGGGAAGCTTAAAAAGGAAGCCTGGAGTTCAATTATATCCCTGCTGAGTTTGAATGAATGGACAAACATTGCGACAAGATGAAGTACAGTGACACAAAAATGGTTCCTGATGTTAACTAGAGGCTGGGGACAGTACCCTTGCAATAGACTGGAGGCACAGGAGGAAAAATATATAATATTAAAAACTAAAACCCAAACCAACCAACACCAAACAACCCAATAACAAAAATAACTCTCCTCCCTCGCCCAGTGCAAGACGTCTTAGAGAGCCAAAGGAGCTGAATTTGAGGAACAGGGACAAAACACTCTATACTTATATTTGTACTTGATACAGCTTAGCATTCTAGTTTTTTGCTCTTCAGGATAACATTTCTGGCTCCTGCCACATGCATATGGCACAGGGAGTAATTCAGCTTGGAAGGTAGCTCAGCAGATCTCTAGTCCAAGTTCCTGCTCACAGCAGGATTGAACTATAAGCTCTGAGCAGATTACTCAGATCTGTAAGCAAGGATGGAGACCCCACAACCTTCTGGGCAACCTCTGGGCCTCCTTCCAACACTGATAAAAACCAAGACATAGAGTGCACACCCAAGTAGGGCACACATCTAAAGATAAGTGAGCTTGTTTTCTCTCATTTATAGGTAACCTCAGTTGAAACTGGCTGACAGATCAAGGATGGTGAGAAATGATTGCAGAATTTATTAAGTTATCAACACCTTGAGGAGCACTGCCTGCAAAATTCCAGGAGGAAGAACAGATTGGAAAAGAAATTAGGGATTAGGATGGAAATGGAGTGGAAAAATTCCTGAAGTGAATGTACACAGTACAGATCAGAGGCAGGGAAGGAGGTGAAAACACCAGAGGAAATCTGAAGTTACAGAGGTTGATGACAAGAAAACAGGAGACTCAGTGCGGGGAGTGGAGGAAATGCAATGTAGAGAAGAAACCTTAGTGCTTCTAGCAGGGAAGAAAAGTAGAGGTGTTCAAGCTACTGGAGACAGAAAGGATAAAAGCATGTCAGAGGGAGAGGGAGCATGATTTTCTCATGAGATAAAACTGACCATTATATCTGGTGAGATTTTAAGTAAAAATAAAAATGAAACCAGAAGAGAATCACAGAATATTCTGAGATGGAGGGAGCCCATATGGGGATTGAATCCATGGCCTTGGTGCCACACACACATGGCTGTAGTTACTGCTATAGGTGCTATTTAGTTCAAGGCGCCAGGCAGCTGAGCCACCAAAACTCATCAGTACTGCAGAAAGTAGAACAGAAAGCCGGTAGAAGAGAAACTGAGCGTGGTGAAGGATGCAGGAGCAAAGGAAACATGTGTCTGTCATGAACCCTGCTGGGTTGCTCCTACTCTGAGAGGAGAGCAAAGTCAGAGTCTGAAGGAGGGGGAAAAACAATTCCCAACAAACATATGTGGATCAAAAGTAACCTGGATACAGCTGCGCTGTACTCTAACCATGCACAAGCACCAGGAACTTTCTGCTGCACAGTATCGAAGCCGGGCTAACACTGATGAGGAGAAAGCGCCTGTTCTGTGCCCCAGCTTAAGCTTATCGCAGAACCCCTTACAGAGGCATCTTTAGCAGCGCATTTCCCCGAGTGAGTGCCCAGCGTCACACACCAGGCTGGCCCTGGGCACGGTCCCGGTGCAGGGGCGTGTTCGGGGCGTGTCCGCAGGGGCTGGGCGGGGCACGGGCGGCGGCGCCGGTGGCAGCGGGCGGAGGGGCTGCGGCTGCGGGAGCGCGCCCGCCCCCGGCCCGGCATCGCCTGTTGCTGCGCCGCTCCTCGCCGGTAACTATCCTCTGCAACTGTGGTCTGGATGGAGGAGGTGGTGATGGTGGTCATTATTATTATTATTATTATTATTATTATTATTATTATTATTATTATTACTGCTATTATTATTTCCCCCTCGGTGCTCACGAAGAAAAGATTAAAGTTGCTATGAAGCAGACTCCTCCGGGAGCAGTTACCGCTCTTTCTGGGGGAGCGGCGGGCGGGGGGGCGCGGTAGGGACCGGGAAGCAGTGCGGGCATCCCGGGATGACCCTGCCCATTGCGGGGAGCGGTGCGGGAGTCCCGGGATGACCCTGCCCATTGCGGGGAGCGGTGCGGGAGTCCCGGGATGAACCTGCCCATTGCGGGGAGCGGTGCGGAGGTCCCGGGGGGCCCGGCCGTGTTGCGGGGCGCTGAGGCGGCGGGCGCGGTGCGGAGCCGTGCCCGGGGAGCGGGGGAAGCGGGGTTCTGCTGTCGGTGTCACGCTGTGCCCCAGCACAGCAGTGCCGCTGACTGTGCCGGATGGGGTAGCAGGTGTAAAGCTGGTGCTTCTTCGTGCGAACCAGGTCGAGCTGAGCCAAACCTTTTCAAATTACTCTCGGCTATATAGTTACTTTGAGAAATAGGCCCAGCACCACAGTCCTGATTCAAGCAAGATTTGATGCAGTGTGATAGAAAATTTTAGCTGGGTACCAAGTCTTTTGAGAGTGACTGACAAATGCGGGATAGGGCAAAGAGAGACAGAGGGGTGGGCTACTGAAGTGGAGGCAGTATTAGCATCTCTGATAACTCAAAATGTTCTCTTGAGGTTGTATTTAGGGACTGATGAGTAGTCTGCATCTGTGTTCTGTGAACACTGATCACCCACCATAGTTTTCTCTGTCAAAGAATGCTTGACTCATACATTTCATCTTAGTATTTATTTTTTAAATTCACTTTTGTCCACAGGGTCCCACTAAAGGCAACTCCTTTATAGCTGTAATAGTTTTGAAAATTTCTGAAGGGCACTTCCTGTGCCTCACTATGGAGATGAAGAAGCTGGTTTGCATGTTGCAGATGACTCTGCTGTTTGTCTCCTGCCTGCAAGGTTAGCATTTCCCTACCAGGCTGGCAGCAATCAATTTCCCTCTTTCCTCTGCTTCTCTCCTTCCTTTGCCTGTATTCCACTACATAAAGTGAGTGGAATAGGCTGAGGGGAAAATTTGGATGTCTTTCCTCCAAAGAAGCTGCATAAATGAAATTAAAGGCATGGCTGCAACGTGCATAATAGGTACCAGAGAGGGATTATTTAATACACCCAAGCATTTACATTTTTCTTTATGTAATTGTCATTCAAGGATCAATACAGTGCCCGAGTGATTTTTTCATCATTGGCTGTTGTGCTTAGCAGTGCAAGGTTGAAAGGAAAATGTCACCACAAACAAATACAGCACATTATCTGTGTGCCACGTGGAACCACTGGCTCTCCCCTGCTGGGCTGTGGGCTCTTTTGGGCAGGTGTAGCTATGCTGTGTCTGCACCATGGAGCTGCCGTCCCCTGGGCGGTGCTTGGGGCTCAGGTGACACCTCGTGTGCTACCCTGACAGCCCTGTCTCTGGGAGGTGGAATAGGAGTGTTCATGTTTGCCTTTGGGTTTGGAGTCAGGGTACAGCTGGGGTGAGCATCCAAACCTGGGAGCACAGGCACACTCCTGAGTGTGCTGGTCAGATGTAGGTGCATGCACTGAAGATGACAGGCTCAGGAAGGCTGGGAGGATACCCAAAGGGTACAGAATTCTCCTAGTGAAACATTTTGCATATGTTCCTGCCATTGACAGTGAAATACTGGGTTGCAGATTTCCCTTGGAGATAAATGTGGAATTGAATAGAAGAATGTGACTTAGGCTTTTTTCCTGAGGAACTTTTGCATCCTATATTTTACAAGGAGGATGAAATTTTGCTCTTATATGGATTTCTGCCCAAACATTTCCACCCTGCTGTGGGATTGGATTTTTTCTCCTTTCAGATGAGAGGAATAGGGTGGCCTTTGTGTCTGCAGGATCAAAGCCTGTCTTTTTTGTTCCAGCATAAAAGATAATTAAAAGAGCTGCACTTAAACCACCACCTCACTCAAAGGCTTGTGTGAGTTTTCCCTGGTGGGAAAGGAGCCCTTTTCCACCTTGTCTTCCAGAACCTTCCCACAGTGATGGCAGGGGCCATGACAGCAGGTGGATGATGGCACTGCCATCTCAGCAGGAGTCTGGTGTGACAAGACACATGGGAGGGTCTGTGGTCTAGTCCCCAGCAGCCTCTGTCATTGATTTCCACTGGAGATCTGTCTTGGGTGACTGGTGGGATGCTGCTGCTGCCATCAGCTGCTTCCAAAGTGACTCCCTGTATTCCTCTAACAGTTGTTAAGATGTAGTAACTGTGAATGAGAAGATCACCATTAGCAGCCATCCAGCAATAGAGTGTGCTGTACACTTTATTCTTTCTCCCTCACAGCCCATCATCATCTCCATGATGGACCAGCAATTCCTGAATTTTCCCATGTGCAACACACACTTCAGGTAGCCCTTGATAAAAAAGAAGTCCTCAGAAAACACTTGCCCTCTGATCATCCATTCAAATTCAGAGAAAGAAGCAGTGACAAGGCAACATGGACAGTGTTTTATGGGAGCACATTCTTGGAGTTCAAAGGGAGAAACTCAGAGCAGAACATTTTTTGTTTCTCCACAGGCACATGTGTAACCTGTACTACTGCTAAATAATCAGATTTATTTATTTATTTATTTATTTTATAGATAACTAGCAGGTTTTTCTCAGGAAGATACAAGCATACTTCCAAAACTATAGTCTCTTCCTTGTTATTAGAGAATCCACATTTCAGTTTTGAGGGATGGATGCAATAAGTACCAATTGTAACAGTGTGGGTTACCAAAATGGAATGAATTTCACCCAGAAGCTCGGACCATGTTGCTAGTCTTCCTGCTGACCTTTAGCATTGGCAACATAGGGAGCATTTGACTGGAAGATTCACAGACAGGTAACAGTGTTACAAATTGGACTCAAATGATGGATTTCTAAATTTCTCGTGTAGTCTGCAAAGAAAACACTTTCAGTTTATCTCAGTATTTTGCTTTTATCAGGCTCTCCCTGTACTGCCTGTAGGCAGAGCCCCTGACCCAGCCAAGAGCCCAGATGTTGGTCCCATTGCATGTAGGCTTTAAGGTGTGAGTGGAATGGGGGCTAGTCCTGATGTACACATCTGCAGCCTGTAGGCTTCCTCTTTTCCTTTCTCCCTTACCTTGTAACCTGGTGACTCTGAGTATTTACAGTGCATTTATTTCCTTCGCACTTACAAGAAGACCTCTAGTCCATTTATTTCTTATGGGAAGAAAGAAGCCCACTTAATCAGCATTTTAAATAAACCCTAATTTGTATTTTAATCTGCTTTAGTCATATTTAATCTGTTTCTGTTGTGAACATCCTTATACTTGTTTTTCCCCTACGGTTTTACTCTGAATCAATATTTAACGTATTTGCCTAGTTTAAAATTGATGTGTCTTTTTTGGTTTTCATTATTGAATCTTCAATATTTACTCTTCCTTTCCTGTTGTGACATTTTAGCACTAGTAGTCCTTTATTAGACTGTGACTGTATGCCCTTGACTACTGCTGTTTCAGGAAGCCACTGAGGTTGTTTGCAGGGCTTTTTCTTAAAAGAAAGTCTCGGAAGAAGGTCAGTACAACTCATTTTGCTCTTGCAAGCCCTTTCCTGCAGAAAGTGAAGCGTTTTAACTGGGAACACTCATAGGAATGAGCTAAGTAAGCATGCATTTACATCAGAAAAGTTTCCTTCCTCATAGCATTGAATTTTAATGTGACCCACTGAGTATGAGGTTTGGGTAGATGAACTCCAAAGTTTCCATCCCACCTACATATACACAGTCTTTTTTTCTCAGCTATTTAAACTTGTGTACCACATGATGGAAAACCATGGTTAAAACTCAAGTGTCAAAATATTTGGGGAGAGATATGTGGCAGCACATTTAACATTTACATCACATTTTAATCGGCAAGTTCAAAAGCTTTTGGAAAAGGAGGTCAGCATCATTCTGTAATTGATAAAGCACTGTAAATGCAGTGGTAAAAATATTTGTTTCCAAGACTTGAGTACTTTACAAAAAACCCCAAAAAGTTTCATTTTCTTGTGTGTACTAGTAAAAGGGAGCCAGTATGCTGGGTAAAAGAGGAATTGGGAGGGTAAAAAATCTGTAAAAGAAGCCTTTTTTTTGTTGTTGTTTTAATAGTTTTATATGGTCATCATTTTAGGTAACAAGGAAACAAAACCCAGTGTCTGCTCTTAAGCAGAAGTTTCAAGCTGAGTCACTGAAAGCATATCTTAAAATAGTATCTTTAGAAGAAACTTCTGTGTTTCATGATTATGTGAAGAAACATGAGAACATTCTCTGATTTTTTTTATAAAAGGTCCTGAATTATTGACTTTAGGAAGTTGTCAATGTAATTTTTCTTTTTCTTATTGGAAGAATTCCAAAGATGAGATTTCAATG
Organism: Taeniopygia guttata; assembly: GCF_048771995.1. Taxonomy (NCBI): domain Eukaryota; kingdom Metazoa; phylum Chordata; class Aves; order Passeriformes; family Estrildidae; genus Taeniopygia; species Taeniopygia guttata. Next base: position 59,960,189 of record NC_133024.1, on the reverse strand, counting down.
CATATCACAGACAAACTCTTCCTTTCATTTACAAAAAAACTAAACAATTTATCTCATAGGTCAAAATCTCTTAATAAACTAAATATCTTTTACCTAACTTTTGAATTCAGAAGCATCTGTATTAAGCATCAGCAAACTCTTCTAGAATTTTTGCCCTGTTGTTTTCTATACAGTCCTTGTATGCATGACATTCTATAAGGGGACAATTTTTTCTCTCCTTCCCCTTCCCATAACTGTGCTGTGCTTTTGTATAGGTGGGTGTCATGAGTTCACTGTTACATTTCTTCACCTGTGTATCCAGGTCAGAGTTTTCAAAGGAAAACATAGATTTCAGATTACCTGGCTTAAGACATGCAGGCATTCTAGAATCTCAGTTCAGCCAGGGTTAGAGAAAACAGCAAAGGAACACAGTATGAGTGGAAATAGCTTGGATTACATTTTGCAGTCACAGTGAGGCCATTTGCATGTTAGTGACTCGGTCAGCTTGGCTCTAATGAGCAAAGTTAGAAGTGTGATTAACACAGGAAGTGTGAGCGGGGACATGCAATGAGCAAATGAGCAGCAACATCAGTTTTTTTTTTTTTTTTTTTTTTTGGCCTGTGAATTAAAATGAAGTCATTTATGTGTCTTTAAAAAATAAACCATAGTTTCCCCTAACAGCTCTTATCTTGGATGCAACTCATCAGGAGGAGTCCTCACTAAGTGCTCTGTTGTAAGGCTAGGCAGAATAACTCCTGGCTCCTCTTGCCAAAAAGAGCAAGAATCACAGGAAAGTATCCCACTCACCAGGTACCCAAAGCCAAATGTCTTGTCCAGGTGTCTGGTGGGGTTGTTCCTCCAAAGAAGCCATCTCTGACTGTGGGAACAGGCTCCCCTGTGGCTGTGGGGGATGGGGGGGATACCTGAGGTGCCATCAGCTGATCATCCTGGGGGCATCTGCTGCCTAGAAGTGTTGCAGTAATAACATGGAATCACATGGACAGATGATAGCAGAGGGAAATGAGCAGAAAAAGAACCTCCATGCTGCTCCCTTCTTGATGAGGAGAGGGTGATGCCCACTGAAGGTCTACTGTGCACATGAAAGAATGTGTCCCAGAACAATCATCTAGCTTTGAAAAGCTTTTACTTAAAAACAAACTGTCTTTGAATGTGTCAGTAGGAAGCCTGGGGTTTGGGTAGTATTGAGGGGTCAGTATGCACAAGGCAATTGGGACAAATAATTTAAAATTCCTGCAAGAGAAAAGTACTATTTTGCACAGTTTGCTTCTTGATAATGGTAAGTGCTTTACACGATGAGGTGGTTATCAGTTTCTTTATTCTTATATTGCAAACACAGCTCTTATATTGTCTGTTTGCCTCAGAGAGATGGATAGGTCATAAAAGAGATACCAAAGGAGAAATACTTCCCAGAAAATGAGGAAGAGATTTATAGTCAGTTAGAGAGAGAAAATGCCCTTACCTGAGATCCCTTAGACCTACCTTCAGTCTCCTGTAAGTTACAGGATAGATGACACTTTTTACTTATGGTTTCTACTATCAAAAGGAATCAGAATATTTGTTAATATGAATCACATGTTTTAAAACAAATAGCATCCTTCTCCTTCCTTCTTTTCATTTTGGGCATTCATTCAGTTAAAAAGGCAGTGCCGCCTTAATATTGTGATATACCAATGAGCCCCAGTAATTTTGTGTGAATGCTATACACTTAGATGAGAAATCAACTTTTCAAGCAAATTCAAAATTAGCCCTTAGATGAAGGCTGTCATTTTACACTGGTTTTCAGACAACTCTGGCTTGGTGCAAAGTTGTGAGTGCCCAAGTATTTGCCTGTGTATGCAGTTCTTGTTTAAATCCCAATGTCCTGACTTTGCCAACCTCCTCTTTCAGAATTAAGTGCCCAAGATAGACAAGCAGGTCAGACAAGAAGGTCAGAAGAGGAACAACCAACCAAAAGTTAGAGTTAGGCCTCTATTTCAAACAGTGAAAGGTCTCTTGTGGACAAATGTTTTAGAAATATATTTCTTTTTTTTATTAATTTTTTAATGGGAAAAGTAGAATGGATAAGTTGGCAGCATCTCAGTTGAGCTAGCTTCTTTCAGCAAACTCAGATTTTTCTCCGGATCTCGGAATTTCTGCACTACTATGCCTTCATTGTCTACATGCACATAATTAAATGGGTCTTTGCAACCAATGGTAATCAGAAATCCTAGTAGCTGACCACCACGTATCTGCCATGCATTTATCCTCTTATCCTTCCTCTCAGAGTCTTTCTTGTGGTGGGATATACGGGCTCTCTTGTGTTGGCCCAGGTGCACAGAATCTATGCAGTAGCATTGTCCCAGAAATTTTGGGCAGAATCATGGAATACTTTGGGTTGGAACAGATATTTAAACATTATCTAATTCCAACCTCCCTGCCACGGGCAGGGACACCTTCCACTAGACCAAGTTGCTCAAAGCCCCATCCAACCTGGCCTTGAAAACTTCCAGGGATGGGGCATCCACAGCTCCTCTAGGCACCTTATGCCTGGGCCACAACACCCTTGCAGTAATTAATCTCTTCCTAATATCTACTCTAAACCCATCCTCTTTCATCTTAAAGCATGCCCTTGTGAAAATTTCTTCCCCAGTTGTCTTGTAAGCCCCTTTAAGTGCTGTGAGGCTGCTAAAAAGTCTCCTTGGAGCCTTCTCTACTCCAGGTTGGACAGCCCCAGTTCTTCATAGGAGAGGTGCTCCAGCTCTCTGATCTTCTGTGTGGCCATCCTTTGGATTTGCTCCTGCAGGTTCATGTCCTAATGTAGGGGTCCCACCTCCAGAGCTGAAGCAGCACAGGTAGGGGTCTCATAACAGTGGAGTAGAGGGGGAGTATCACCTCCCTTGGTGTTTCTTTTGATGCAAACCGCAAGCACATGGCCTTTGCTTAAATGACAACTTATTTTGCAAGGGCAGGTTGGAAGACCTGCTAAAAATACGTCCTTTGGTAAAAGCTGGGGTTTGAGAGTGCAGGTGTGCTGCAGAATGCACCTGTGTGCTGGGAAGGGACGCTGTGAAGTTTTGATGCCAGGATGCAGAGCAGCCAGTGCAGGGGATCTCAGTAAATGCACAGTAATTTCATTCTCATTCATGAGTCTCACCTCTTGCACTCCCTGGAGGAACACACCCATGGGCATAGAGTAGCTGTAGCATCATGATTCTCGGGCCAGCTGTCCCCACAGTGCTGTGTCCAGAAATTAACTTGGCAAAGGCATCCCTGGCCTTTAAGCAGAAAATGCCCAAGGTGCTGGAATCCCACTGGGCTGTGGAAATACACTTTTACAATCAAAGACAACAGCTCTTCAGCAATGGAGGAAACAGAGGTTGCAATATACAGCTGAGACTACTATGGAAATGCAAACAAAACCTAAATCTAGTCTTTGCAAAGGCACCTGCAACCCCTCTTGTTTAAATGGGATTTGCAAGCCAGAATGTGCCCTGTGGAGCTGGGGGTACATTACAGTGTCAGTGTGGTGCTCAGGAGCGTGGTGGGTCTTCCTTCTCTGGGGAAGGAGCCAGGAAGAGATGGGTGTGTGGGGGATTGTTGCAAGCCATCAGAGCCTGACCCCAGTTTTCCTTCCTCTTCCTGTTGCAATTTCAGGAACAGCCCACATGCACAGGAGAGAGGGGAACCGGGCAAATTGATGGGATTTTCTTTGCCTGGCTCTGCTATAGTTCAGTGTTTCTATCCAGTATTTCTGACAGCTAAAATGGATATTTCATTACACAGATAGTCAGTCATGTAATATGTAATGTTGTGAAGAGCTGAAGAACATACCTAGTTAAACCTAAACTTAGATACTTTCCAGAGTAATGCTTAGAAAAGATTTAGAATTCCTGTCTGTCAGAAACTCATTGCTGCTCCTGGGAAGCTCATAACTTACCAGGTGGCCAAAGACACAGAATTGCCTCAAGGAGCATTAAACAAGAAAAAGCAAGCTTAACCAGCAGACAGACTGCTCCTGCCACTCTCGACACTGAACCCTCTTTCCCTTGAGCTATTTGATGATTTTTGCTACTCTTTTATCTCAGTTCACCCCTCCTGTGTGCCTTACCTTTAGCCCTGGCTAGCAAAGTGGATTGAAATAAAAACTAAGGGTGCTCCTTCCTTTTCCTCCATGCTTTGCAGCTTTCTGAATGATAGTGGTAGAGCAAGCCATTTTTGTGCCTGTCTGTTGTCTGGTTTCTCTTGCCTGCCTCTCTCTGTCATCTGGCAGAGTGCAAGACCTTTGGCAAATCCTTATTCTTCTCTGTCTTCAGTTCCTGGAACCACAATGCCTGGAATCTCCAGGATCTTTTGCAGAAATCAGCTATAGGCAAAGAGAGGATAGAAAGATGTGAAAGAAAAACTGAGCACCCAGGAGCATTCTGGAAAAAAAGTTCTCAGCTGTATCACACATTCCTCTATGCTTGGTGTACCGGGGTACATGGCCAGCTCTTCACAGTGGTGAGGTCATTTCCACCCTCAGGCAGCAATGTGGCTTCCTGTGCCTGGTCCCAGGTTCTGGGATGGGCTCCTCAGCCAGCCTGTGCATATTGCCCACGGCAGTGCCTGCCTGGTGCTTCAGTGGGAACATGGCCAGCAGAATGGGACTGGGGCAATCCCAGCCCCAGGCTCCCTGCACGCCCATGCTGTCCTTGGCACAGCTCCAGCCGCCTGGCCAGGGACGGGGATGGTGGCCATGCCTCAGTTGTCCATTCAGGCCAGTTATCCAATTACAGGTCATGACCTACAGGTCACATTGGCAAGTGGTATCTTCTGCAGAGATTTCTTTCATCTTCAATGTGTCCAGGGGTCTGAATCTTTGCTGCTTGGGAACAGCTGAGCTCAGAGTTGTTGGAGTTTGCCATTCATTGCATGAGGCATGGATAAATATCCAGGAAGGGGCTAAACAGATCTGCCTGAGCCCATCTCCAAAGCCATACTGCTCACTCTCTCAACTGTACAATGAGGAATGGAAACTGGGCAGCAAAGCCAAGTCGGGATAGTGACACTGTGCCTTTTGGGGTTTTGGTTTAGGAGATGGGTTGTGTGCACCTGTTCCCTTCTGGTCAGTGAGTGCCTGGGAAAATGGACTTCACTGATGGCTTGGGGGTGACCTGCAGAGGTGCCGTGGTCTGTGCATTTATTTAGTAGGAAGCAGAGATGAGTAGGGCCAAACATTTGCTCCTTGTGCCTTGCTTCTTGTGCTGTTTATACAGGGGATTTTTGGGCAGCAGTCTGGAACAGTTTGGGTTTTTTTCCATGCTTTGTGACAGCAAAGAAGGCAAAGTGACCACTGTGTGTGTCACTTGGATAGCACAGGGCTTTTTGCCTGAAAGGCCTTGGTTTCTAAATTCCTGACACCACCCACCCACCCACCCACACAAGATCAATACAGTTGTGGAGTTTTTGTTTGCTACTGAATTGTTTAACATTTCATTTTCTCCCGTGTGTCTTGAACACTTTGTCAAAAGAGCAATTGTTTGTTTCAAGTTTGTCTTTTAGATAACACTCCGGCTAAAGTTTTGTTCTCTTTTCCAATAACAGTCCTTTAGGGGCTCTTTTGAGTCTTCTGGCATTTGAAAACACAAACACACCTGATGTCTTTGCCTCATTAGCTTTCAGGGAGTATTGGCCACTGCAGCACAGAAAATGGAGCAGTGAGGATACAGAGACAAGGAACTCTCCTGCTTGTCAGTGGATGTGCTCTGTCTGTTCTCTCATGGTGAGGCAGCTCCTGGATGGTGCCCACAGGGAGCAACACAAGCAGCACCTCTGGGATCAAACTCATGCACCTGACACGTGTCTGACACCTCACCGTGGTACTTGCTTTCGAGCAGTGGATCTCCCATCTCTCTGTGCTCCCTCAAAAATCCTTCACTTCTAGCAGTGAGCAGAATTACAGTTTGGTCTTCTCTTTTGTAACATGTAACTTCTGTAGGATTTCTAACTTAACAACTATCCCAACATCAAGGGTCTTCCTGACTATATTCTTAGTCAGGTGCTAAATATGTTGTTTGTTAAAACTTGTTCAGGCTGCCCAAATTTTTCTCAGTTGTGTCTTGGCCACCATGACTGTCAAAGCCTGGGCTGCTGCTCTAGACAGAGAGACACTTTGATAATAGGAGCATGCCTTTGGGTGGATACCCTTCAGTTGCCTTGCAGGGATTTTGTATTCACATCTCTTCCAGCCTTATCTCAGTGGATCTTTCAAGAAATATCAACATCAACCAGTAGGAGAGAAAGGTGTTTGACCAAGAAGATGAATATTAAAAGAACAAACCAAAAAATTAAGGAAAAGCGTCTTTTTGCTTACTTGAGATAATCAACACTGATACTGAGAATATAAGGGAATAATAACTGTGTTTTTTTGGTGGCAACTATAATCAGTGTTTCTCATTGCTAAAGGGGGCAGCATTTCCCCCTTCCAAAGCCTTTTCTTCTTGTATTTTTATGTGTCATGGAAGAGATTAATCCCAAATACAAGGTCCGACTCAGAAGTCTAGTTGATCACTAAGTAAAAACATTATGAGGACTAGATGAGTTCAGATTCCTTTACAAAAATAGAGAAAACAGGTAAGAGTTCGTTGGATTCAGGGCCTTTGTGAAAAGCCTGACCTCAGATCACAGAATAACAGAATAACAGATTGGAAAAGACCCTTAAGATAACATGAAGTTCAATGATAAACCAAGCACTGTCAAGTCCACCATTAAACCATGTCCTTGAGTGCTATATTTACACATCTTTTAAACGCCTCCAGAGATGGGGACTCAAGCACTTCCCTAGGAAGCCTGTTCCTGCCTAGGGAAGAAATTTTTTCCTAATAACAATATGAACCACCCCTGGCACAACCAGACAACTCTTGTCCTGTCAGTTGTTACCTGGGACAAGAGACTTGACCCCAGCCTGGCTACAGCCTCTTTTCAGACAGCTGTAGACAGATTCCTCCTGTGTTTGATTTCCATATGATGCCCCCCCACCAGAGAAAACCCTCTCTTTTTTTTGGAAAAAATAATTTTTTTTTTTTTTTTTTTTCCCTTGTCCTGCAGCTTCGGTAGATGCAGGGCATGTTGCTTCTGAGCAAAAGGCTGATACCCAGCACAGGGTATGGACAGCCTAGTGCTGGTGTACACCCTTCACCTGCAGGAGGATGACAGGTACCCCTGATGCAGCTCCAGAAGCAGGACTGGCTCTGCAAACACAACCATGGCAAGGCTGGAAACAAAACCCTTTCGGTTTGGCAGTGCACAGGGGGAAATTTTTTTTTTTTTTGGATGTGCTGTAGAAACCCAGCAAGTTCCTTCTGTGTTATGCAAAGTTTCCCCTCCTGACAGGGAACTGCTTGTAAGTGTTTCTGGACAGCAGTTCCAGTGCAAAGCTTGGGCCCCAAGCTTGCATGTGAGAGGCTGCGAGCAAGAAGTCTTGATTCTGATCTGAGCACAGTTACAAATTTTATGAGGAATGCTGGCTCCAAAACTTGAGAGCAAACAAGCAGAAACTTCAAGGGTAGGAGTGAGGAAATGACAAGACGTAGATGGAAAAGCAGGGGAAAGAAAAAGAAAATGTGTAAAGGAAAAATGAGATAATAAAGGGAAACATGCCAAAGAAAGAGGAAGATATACAAGAATATAGCTTTTAAAAAAGCTGAGAAGAAAAAGAAGACGACTTAGGTAAGCACAGAGCAGACAGCCTAGGATGTAAAATTTCTAACATTTAGAAACCTATAAAGTCAACATAATGATAGAGTGTTCAAGGAGACACATATGTGGGTGAACCCATGTGCACACGACATTTTGTTTAGTTTCAGGTATTTGTGTGCAAAGTTTCATCTAGATCCAAAGGTAATGGAATTATTGTTTTCTTGGCAAAAAGTGGCCTGCTGTTCAGGAGAGCAGTGTAATTTATAATTGTGTGTTTTTTTCTCCTGACATGGTTTGCAGCAGAAGACAGGTACTTGATATTCTGGCGATGGGTTAGCAGTGCCCCAGTTTGCAGCAGAACAGCTTTGTCTTGACTGTGACAGCACCCTGTGCAGGGCAGGGACTCTGGGAAAGCTCATTCTTCTACTGTGTCAAAGCTGATGGTGGTTCACTCACCAAAAACTGAGTGAGATTGAAGCTGAAAGTACATGAGAAGGTTGGTTAACCATGAGTCAGCTTCTGCCAAATCAGATTCTCAAAAATCATTACTTTGTGGCCTCACAGTTTTGCAAAAATAACTGGCATAACAAGTGTAATTAAAAATAAAATATTTTTTTCCCATCAGTTTCTCATGGTTTTTACTCCTGTAAGCCTCTGGCCAGCTGCCCCACCAAAGTCACGTATTCCCTTCCATCACAAAGTCAAATTATTTCCTGAAAGAAACCCAGGAAAATGAGGAAACACATTGAACTGAGTTAGGGTCCTAACCAAGACATTGGTTGTCGCTTCTAGGACTACCAAAACAGGATAGACAGTATTGTTGCAACAGCCTCCATGAATGACACTTCTAGACCCATATCCATCTGGGAATGGGTTTATCAGCTGGAAGAGTCACTGCCAGTCTCTGCTGGAACTGTGGGACTTGCACGCTTTCCTGGGAGATTTTTGGAGGTGTGCCCTTCTCCCACTGCAGCCAGACCTGGGAGCTGACAGTGGCCAGGCTTCTCCAACCTCTTCTTGTCACTCTCTCACCAAGTAAAACCTAAGATTAGCTCATGTACTGTTATTAATATTTCACTACTACTCCTCTTTGCAGCAAATGGATGGTTTTGATCAATAATTCATGGCTGGGTGTAGCCTATTAAATTTGAAGTGGGGCGTATGCTTTCATGTTATTTATTTATCGTTGCTTTTATTTTACAGGGTGTTTTTTCCCCTGCTATTTCATTTTTCACTTGCTTAAATGCCTCTCCTTCAAAGTTCAGACTGCTTGCAGGAAATTAATCTTGTGCCTTATGACTTTTAAGTAAGACTAAGCTCTCTGCAAGGGCCTGAGACTGAGCCACAAGGAAAACTTTCAGATCCACTCAGTCACTTCAGTGCAGAAGATCTCTTTGAAACAAATGACTTGGGGAATTTGGTAACAAATTTAACTGCTCAAAGTTCATCCGTGGCCTCAAGAGCTGCCTGCTTTTAGTTTCACAGGGATATTTGGCTACTTCTGCTGAGGGAACAACCTGCTCCAAGATCAGCGATCAGGCATTGCCCTGTCCCCTCCTTTGCCAGTGGGGGTTGTTCTATTGGAACCAGTCTGAACACGGGTTTTGGGGAGTGTAAATCTTCCTGGGCTGGTTGCAGGTTGTATCCCCTGGTTAGAAGTGGCCTTCTGCTTTGCTTTGTGAAAATAGTCTACTTATAGCTTATTTGATTTTTGTGGCTTATCTTGATTCACAAATAAGACAGATTGTAGTGAAACTGAAATAAATATTTCCTTACAAGACTCTAAGACAGGTTACAGAGTATTTGGCTTGGAAACTGAAAGCTGCAGAAGCATGTGAAATCATAAACCAGCCTAGCTTTAACAGGCCATTACCCTCCTGGTCACTCCTGTGCCCAGATCCAGGGGAAAGCATGAGGTTTGGAGAGCTGCTGATCTGAGAATTACCCTACCAAAATCATGCTTTTCAGTATGACTGAACTTCTTTCTACCTTCCTCTTTCTCCAGCCTTGCCAGTATGCAAACCTCGGTGTCCCTCCCTGACCAAGCATAAATGTCTTGTTGCTGATGGGCACGTGAGGCTGCCATATTTGCTGTGTGGCACGGGCTTCCCTTCATCCACACCTGTGTGCTTGGCATGGGCCATCTCCTCTCCTCTCCTCTCCTCTCCTCTCCTCTCCTCTCCTCTCCTCTCCTCTCCTCTCCTCTCCTCTCCTCTCCTCTCCTCTCCTCTCCTCTCCTCTCCTCTCCTCTCCTCTCCTCTCCTCTCCTCTCCTCTCCTCTCCTCTCCTCTCCTCTCCTCTCCTCTCCTCTCCTCTCCTCTCCTCTCCTCTCCTCTCCTCTCCTCTCCTCTCCTCTCCTCTCCTCTCCTCTCCTCTCCTCTCCTCTCCTCTCCTCTCCTCTCCTCTCCTCTCCTCTCCTCTCCTCTCCTCTCCTCTCCTCTCCTCTCCTCTCCTCTCCTCTCCTCTCCTCTCCTCTCCTCTCCTCTCCTCTCCTCTCCTCTCCTCTCCTCTCCTCTCCTCTCCTCTCCTCTCCTCTCCTCTCCTCTCCTCTCCTCTCCTCTCCTCTCCTCTCCTCTCCTCTCCTCTCCTCTCCTCTCCTCTCCTCTCCTCTCCTCTCCTCTCCTCTCCTCTCCTCTCCTCTCCTCTCCTCTCCTCTCCTCTCCTCTCCTCTCCTCTCCTCTCCTCTCCTCTCCTCTCCTCTCCTCTCCTCTCCTCTCCTCTCCTCTCCTCTCCTCTCCTCTCCTCTCCTCTCCTCTCCTCTCCTCTCCTCTCCTCTCCTCTCCTCTCCTCTCCTCTCCTCTCCTCTCCTCTCCTCTCCTCTCCTCTCCTCTCCTCTCCTCTCCTCTCCTCTCCTCTCCTCTCCTCTCCTCTCCTCTCCTCTCCTCTCCTCTCCTCTCCTCTCCTCTCCTCTCCTCTCCTCTCCTCTCCTCTCCTCTCCTCTCCTCTCCTCTCCTCTCCTCTCCTCTCCTCTCCTCTCCTCTCCTCTCCTCTCCTCTCCTCTCCTCTCCTCTCCTCTCCTCTCCTCTCCTCTCCTCTCCTCTCCTCTCCTCTCCTCTCCTCTCCTCTCCTCTCCTCTCCTCTCCTCTCCTCTCCTCTCCTCTCCTCTCCTCTCCTCTCCTCTCCTCTCCTCTCCTCTCCTCTCCTCTCCTCTCCTCTCCTCTCCTCTCCTCTCCTCTCCTCTCCTCTCCTCTCCTCTCCTCTCCTCTCCTCTCCTCTCCTCTCCTCTCCTCTCCTCTCCTCTCCTCTCCTCTCCTCTCCTCTCCTCTCCTCTCCTCTCCTCTCCTCTCCTCTCCTCTCCTCTCCTCTCCTCTCCTCTCCTCTCCCCTCCCCTCCCCTCCCCTCCCCTCCCCTCCCCTCCCCTCCCCTCCCCTCCCCTCCCCTCCCCTCCCCTCCCCTCCCCTCCCCTCTTCTGGAGAATGGGGTTGAATGGGGGTCAGAGACCAGATTTCTCAGGGAGAGAGGGCACTGTGGCAGACTCCAGCTGGAGCAGATTCCTGCCCCCCTCTTTCCTGCATGAACAAATTTAGACAAAGAATGAGATCATGGTATCATGATTCCACCCCCAAAAGACCCCAGTATCCATGTGGTAATAAGTTCGGTGGGATCACCCAGCACTGTTTTGCATTTTCAAGGCTTTTTCTGGCATAAATAATGCAGGAAGAACACAGTGTAAAAGGTCAGAGTTTCATATGCATTCTGCAAAGCCCCGGTCTGTGGTATTCTCTCTCCTGCAGAGATCACAGGTGGCATTTCAGGGTACGCTGCTAACATAGATCCAGCAGTGGGTCAAATTACCAGCTGGCACCTGAGCACATCCCATCAGAGTAATGACTCCTGCTTCACAGACTCATTTACCTTTCAACAGCATTGAAGTTCTCAGGGTCCATATTCAGAGGCAGTTCAGTGCCTAAATGGTTACAGTGGTTACAGGAAGTGTCACTGACTTTCATAGGAACAAGGACAGAGTCACAAAACAAAGGTGCAACTCAAACTGTAGGGAAATTAGACTGGGTCCTTTGTACTTATATATGATCAAGTTACTATTTGTTAAAAGGAGGTAATTTAAAATAATTTCCATTATTTTGGTTTGCCCTAGTTTTTCATGGACCAGGATATTCCCCTCAAATTGTGCTGTCATTAATTCAAAGACACTTTGCAATGTCCACAAGAAGCTTTCATTCAGCTTGGAAGATCTGTGCTGCAGTCCCCACTCTGCTCCCTACCCTGTTCTTCCCATCCCAGGGTGTGGTCTACAACCTGTGACCCTATCAGCTGTGGCTAGGAAGACATTGAATGTGATTTTGCAAAAGAAAGGCTTTTAGAGAAAGTAATTTCCTGAAGCAGAAGCAGCCTTCAGGAAGGAAAAGTTCTTTGGAGATTGTGGTGGGCAGCTGAAAATGTGAGTGCCCAGAGGTGGGTGTGCCAGGAAAGGCCACCAGAGGAATACACTGCCCTAGTGCCCCTAAGGAAACCACTGACCCCAGCTCCCTCCTCAGCTGGGGATCCCTGCAAGCCCCTCCTGGCTGCCAGAACACAGCACTGCCAAGTCAGATGAAGCTGCTGGACCTCTTCTTAGGCAGATGCCCCAGATCCTTCAAATATAATTCCTGTTAATTGGTGGAAGTAGGATTACTGGTTCCTGCATGCTTTTTGGGTTGCCACTTACTTTGCTAAGAAACATCCAAGCCTCGTGGCAGGAGAACAGAGGCAGTTCCTGCCCTTCCCAAGGCTCCCCAAGGCACCTGGGGGTGAAGGAGAGGAAGGTGAGAGCCTGGTGGCAGGTGAGGAGGTTGAAGTGAAAGTGCTCTGTCCCTCAGAGCTGCGGGGCTGGCTCAGGAGCGGAGGCAAGGAGGAGATAACTTGTGGAAGGGTTTGAAGCCTGTGGTGACACAGTCTGGCTGCTCTGCAGTGAAGTGTGACTGCATTACACAGGCAGCAGGATGGGAGTGTCAGCACTGCCAAAAGTACTTGGAAATAAAGGCCCTTCAGCCACAGGCACAATAAGGGGGAAGACTTTTGAAATGTTGTAGTGGTGACAACAGCAGGGAAAAGATTGGATCTGACCTTTTCAGCTGTGTATCAGGGGCATGGTCTGTTAACAATTATAGTCCTTCCTCTGCAAGTGATTGAACACAGTGCATGCTAATTTATGTTAATTAATTTATAGAGAATAATCTTTGATATTTCCTAATGTCTTTTTCCATAATTGGAGGACCACCTCTCCTTTAACTTTTTTTACCTTTCATGCACATAAAGCAGCTGCATTGATATTTTGGCTCTAATACGGAAGCTGTATGTCAAGTTTATTGTTTTTCTGAGGTGGGACAGTAATGGACATTTAACTCAGTCCCACAGCACAGCCTGTCCTAACACCAGCTGACCTGTTCCTAGCCATAAGCATATTTTGTGGCAAAATGCAAGCTATTTATAAGAGTTAAACTTTAACACCCTTCTAGGAAACCAGTACTATAGTAATAGCCTGCAGTAGCCTGCCCTGTTTAAGAAATTACTTCAGAGAGATCATTCTCATTGAATCCTACATTGTCAGGAATAACACTAATGTCCACACACAGGCCCAAGTTAATCAGGTACAGGTAGGAGATAACTATTGCACTGTCCCACTGAAATGTGTTTCTGTGCTGCCCAGTAAAATTGCTCTGTGTGAGACACCACAGGGATGCACAGTGCAGGGTTTAAATAGTGTGTCATAACAGGGCTTTGGCTGGGGTTGTATCTAAAGACTATCTAAGTTTAATAATATTTGATGAGACAGTATTAGCTATACAGTGACCATCCACCAGGTCTTCAAATGAGGCAGAAAAAGGGATTCACAATCCACACGGCAAATATATTTTTTGTTTATGTCTGCCTCATAAGTCCATCATACTCTAAATCTCATCCTTGCTGTCCTTGTGTTTCCAAGCTTGTTTGAACACTTCTTTAACACAGCTGGTGCCTATGGGATGTGCTGGTATCTAATCAGTGTTGAGAACACAGTGTTGAGCTCAGTCTAGGTCACGCAAATATAAAATACCACACGGCATGGTGGACACTTGAGTTGCTCCCCTACCTTCTGCCTAAGCTGTAACAGCTCTAGAGTTGCTAAGTTGTTAGAGTTGCTAAGAGTGTTAAGCAAACATATCTGTTAAGGAAACACCCAGCCCAGTATTCCTGTGCACATAGGATGTTAGATTTAGAGCAAACATCCCTTTGGTGCTCTCTTCCTTATCTCAGAAAAGACATTGCAGCATTTAATGGGATGTCATGGAGACCAAGAAAAAAGCTGGGACAAACCATCAGGCTGGTGTAAAATATCCTAGAAAACAAATAAGAGGAGCTGTGGCACAGCGTATCAAATAATCAAATATTATAGAGGAAGTATTTTTAAAATAGAAGTGAGTAATCAAAAATGCCAGGAAAGTATTTCAATGTACCTCTGAATAGAGCAAATGTATGCTGATTCAAGGATGGATCTTAATTATAGAGATTAGTTCATGAAAGGGCTTCCTTGAATCTCTTTACAGCAGCATGTAGCTCATGGTCCGGTAAATGACAGCTTTTTCATTAAAGACATACAGTTTGTTAATTTTTTTCACTTGTCCCTTTTCATAGCTAAAAGTCAGACTAGAAGTTTTTGAAAAAGCTGGAGGATGATTCTTCAGCTTGTGGAAAATGGCAAGAATCTTGCTATTAAGGCAGGACACTTCTTAAAATCCCTGTGAGACTGATAATTAAGTTTTCTCTCTAGATATGTTTTCAGATCTAGGGCTTCTGTAATGCTGCATCTTCAGGGCTTGAAAGATGGTTTATAGCATCCATCAAGCACTTTTACATGTGACCCTCAGTAGATTGGGAAATGTGTTCTTGAAATCTGTGTCAGTTGTGTGGTGGTGTGAGGAGCGCTGTGTTCTTTCTTAGGCTTCCCTGTTCAATAAAGGCTTGGACAAACTGTGGGGAGATACCAGGATGGTACTGGAACGGAGCACAACAGATCAGAGAACAGGGAGAGAAGGCTCAACTTGTTCAGCCTGGAGAGGAGAAGGCTGAGAGGGATCTTGGCATTTACACCAACCTAATCAGAGCTTATAGAGAAGATGGAGCCGGCTTTTTGTCAGCAGTGAACGCTGATAATGAAAAGGTCACAAGTTGCATCAAAGGAAATTCCAACCACTTGCATGGAAAAAGTTTTCACAGGGAGGGCAGTCAAACATTGGCAGAGGTTGTGTGGTGATGCTGAGGAGTTTCCATGCCTGGTGACTCTGCCCCAGCCTGGCCTGGCAGCCAGCCCTGCCTGGTGGGTGAGGTGTCACTGCAGACCTTACTGTTCTGTGCCTCAAATGTAGCTACCCTTACCAGTGAAGAGAGGAAGTGTTTTGGTGTGTGTGTGTTCTGTGAACGAGAGCGGCAGTGAGAGGAAGCGGCATAAAGCAGTGGCCTTATTGGAGGAGAACTGAGGTGAAGCGGTAGAGACCAAAGAATGCTTTGTTTCCTTATAAAGACAAAAATCTATTGCACTATGGGGTTTTGTCACCACTCACTTCCCTCTCCGGGCTCAGTCGTGGGCTTGCACTCTTGGGCTTGCCTAGTTGCACTGCAGAAAAGGAAGAGTTTCCTTGTCTGCAGTGACAACTGCTGTGCAGTTCCTCCACCCTACAAGACGTTTGGTTGATCTAAGAAGTTCTGCCCTTTCTGTTGGATTTGCAGCTGCTGAGCTCTTCGTTGCTCTGACCCACTGCTTGAGCCCGGGAGGTAAGATCACAGCATCTGGTGGTTTTTTGTTTTTCTGGCAAGCTGCTCTCACTGGGGACCCCAGCAGTTTAACTGCACAGGAAATTGTGGCTGCCCTGAAAAAACAGAGCAGGTTCTGTATTAGCGTGAAGCATTTTCCAGTAGTCTTGTGCGCGGCATTTCTACTGACCTTCAGGAAAGTGTTTGATAGATTTAATTTGGCAGAGTGGTTTTTGGCTGAGTGGAATGGTAGTCTTGGAGTTGGAATTGGCTTGGAAGGGCATGATAAAGTAAGAAGCCATTATTTAGATTGCAGACTGGATCCATGTAAGAAGGTAATTTTAATTTCAGTGATGAAAAACACTGATTCATAAATATAATGTATTTTGGCTCGTAGTGCTTACGATGTAATCGGCTGGCTATTAGGACATTTATATCAGGTTTTTAGAAATGTAATTTTACTTTCCAGTGGATAAATAAAACTGATTCATGATAGAGCCTGATTGCAATAGGGACTTCTGCTTTTAAAATAGTGACATGGGGTGGTCCTAACATTATATTTGCCTTTCAGGATCGTGGCTGGTGAATCTGGTCAGCCTTGTCCCTTGCCTTCTTTGGAATTTCAGCTCAGGCTCTAGATGAATTGTGAGTTGTGAATATCTACAGATATTTTAGGTGGTAGTATTGCGAGCAGGAGCCTCCAGACTTAACTATCTTCTTTATAAGAACAGTAGCCTTGCTGGTTTTGTCATATAGTGATTTCCTTGGCACATGGACTTGGTTTGAACATTGATCCAATGGAACACTGATCCAATGGAACTTTAGGTCTTTGTTATCACAACCAAAGTCACAGACCAGGCTGGCTGACTGATCTCGTACTGCTACAGGTGTCAGGTGAAGATGATCTCTAGCAAATGCAGCTGGCTGCTCAGCAGATGGGGTTTGGTCATCTTGCTAAAAGCAGATCACACCCTGACACCCCTCCTGTAGAGAAACTCCAGCATGTTTCTCCTTCTTCCCCTCTTGTCTGCCCACAGGAGCAGTCTGCCTCTTGAGCTGGGGAAGCTCTCATGGGTACACAGGAGATGTGGAAACCCCCTTTGTGGTGGGAAACTCCACCCAGAGAACCAGGAGGGACTGGGAAGTACCTGCCTGCTTGCTGGTAACATGAGAGGGAGTTTCTGCTTCCATCCTGACCATAAGGTCCAGATTTACTCAGCTCAGAAGCTGAAGGTCAAAAAAGGGATGTATTATCTTAGTGGGTTTGAATCTGCTTCCTCAACTGGATTGGAGTGTCTGCTTGGATTGAATATTATTATGGTTATAAAATGTTTGTACTTAAATAAATCTAGTGGTGTTGCTCTTCTTCTCTTGCTCACAGAACCTGCCACACACTCCATTGTCTTGTATTTTGCTGTCAATGTTTTTGACCCCGTTTCTTTCTGATTTCAGTCATGAACAGCTTAAAACAGCTGTGTGGCTTGGACAAGAGTTATCTTGATGGAGAACTGACTGTAAAAGTCATTACCATATGTTTTTTATAAAGCATGAAAGAACTAGGAAGAGATTGAGTGAAAGGGAAGGAAGGAGACGGGGGAGATCAAGGAGTACAGTGCATTCAAAAATGTAGCTCATTTTCATACCTAGCCCCTTCATGCAAAACAGCAGACTCCAGTGAAATGCTCGTGCAAAATGTAGAATATTTATCAAAATAAAAAATACGTAGGAAAAATCCTGAAGCAGTATCTAGGTGCTGCAGGATGGAGTACGGGAGGGTGTGTTGGATGCTCTGTGCTTTCCGACTGTTATCCAAGGGAAAAGCTGTAGGATGGGAAATATATTCCTGCCCCTTGATGAAACAAGTAGGGTGTCCTGGACATGGAGACTGTGCCAACAAGCAGGAGAGTGGCATGTGAGAGATATGAGAGGGACATCCAGTGACCAGGCTTGGGGACCATGCCGTAAAGCCAAATCATTCTTCAGAGGAAAGGGGAGCAGGAGGACTGTGCCTTCTGCTGCTCCAGATCCTGCTTGTGCTTCCCACTGCACACTACAACTCCCAGCACGGCACCATCACAGGATGGGGGTCCAAGCAACAGCACAGCTGGTAAGAAGGGCTATGTTCAGATGCGCTCTTCTTTTTCTGGTCTGATTGTGTGAGTGGAAGGGCCTGGTCACTGCTGGAATTACTGAGGTGTCCTGCAAAACTGAGGACAGAATTCAACTCCTGGCAGAGGAGAGACAACAGCAATTCATAAATCCTTGTGGAACCAGTCAAATGCTGTGTTTGTATGTGTCAAATGTATGCGTTTGTATCTAAAATCCTCCTTTTTACATCTGGAACATGTTTTTAATTTTCTCCATGCACAGAGGAACTCTTTTTCTGCAAACTGGAAGCAGAGGCTGTATTCTCTTTTTCTTGCATCAGTTACCAGGCTTCCACAGCACATTTGGGTCAGCACTTCATGATCTGATCTCTTACTCTCAGGCTGAAGCACACACGTCCAGGGTTTTATGCCCATCTGCCACCCCAGTTGTGCTGGGACAGATCTGGGCTAGATTCTCATGCCTATATCCAAAGCAGACCCTGCAGATACTCTCCTCTTCTCCCACCTTTGTTAGTGAAGATGGAACTGGGTGGGACAGGGCTTTCCATGCCAAATGGGACACCTGTTGAATGACTGAAGCTGTTTTTCAGTTTGAGAATCAAGACGTTCCTTTATCTATGGAAAAATGTTCTCACTTTAAAGCCAGCTAGCCTGTGTTGATAAAAGGATGAGAAAGGTAAGTGACCCAACAAGAAATGTAGTGTACTGGATCAATTTTTAAAAAAAAATTCTACAGACACTGATTGAAAAACAATATGCACCTAAATGCTGTCTCCCTCGTAGGGTGTATCTGACAGATACAAGACACATAAGCAGAGTATTTATAGGTTCAGAGCTCTGCTTTTTTAATGTCTTAATCTCCTTGAAGAATTAACCCTCCCTGCCACTGAGTGGTATATTGGAAAAGAGATCTCCATCTCTTTCCAGACCCTGTGGATTTTCCATTCCTAAGGCCTGTTGACCAGTATTTGATTTAGGACTCAGGCATCACACTGACAAATAAGGTCTTTTATGGAATGGAACATTAACAAATAACTCATGGGCATCACTGTAGTCTTTCCAAACAGTGATAAATGTATTTCCTCTGTATTTTTTTTTTCAAATAGTGTAAGAAAAAAAAAAGAAACAGATAAAGCACAACATTTTAATAATCCCGGTGTCTACATACATGGTAAGATTTGCTGTTGCAGGCATCAGTCTTTTAAACAGCCTTTGAGGAAAAGATTGTCATTTACTGTGGGCTAAATAATGAATCTTTGTAATGTACTAGGGAGGAAGTATTTGCCATATCTTCAGAAAGACTCATCTTGGTGTCTTGAATGCTGATTTAAACAGCAAGATGTCACCCAAACCGAAGGTACTGTGATCCAAGTTACCCATTGCTAACAGAGCAAAGTATGTTTCTGTCTACTTTAGGATTTAAAATTTATCTTGGCATCTTTGTGGAAATTCAAAAAATACTCTTATTTATCTGCAGTTATTTCAGTAGGGAAAGTGTCATAGCCCAATATGCACAACATGAAAAACAAACTTTTTTTAATGAACCACCTCATGTGTTTGAAAATGTTGCAGTTCGCACTTCTTCCGTGATTTTCAAAGTCCTTGTGTAAGAAATGTGTCTAATTGGCATGTGGTTCCAAATGTGTTTGTGTTTGCTGATATTGTCAGCCATGGTGAGCAGCTGTCTGAGTAACTCACCAGCATGGAAGAGAGATGTGAGCTCTAGTTTTCATCTTACATCATGAGCAGAAAAAAAGCTGTCACAAAAAAAAAAAAATCCACTCAATCTGCCTGGAAGCTGTGACACCAAACAAGAATAAAGGACATCAATGGGATTGTTTGTTTGTCTAAGAAGGCTGGATACCCCAAAGCTATCACTGCAAATGATCACTGGCAGCTCACTTTAATTTAGCATTAAAGCTACTATCCTATTTTGCTGTGGGTGCAGTATGGATCACCCTGCTGGTGCAGGGACATAAGCACATTATTTTGATCAGAGCTGTAAGAAAAATAGCAGCTAATAATAAATATGTAGGAGAAAAGCATGATAGTGGCAAATATGCTGAGACTGAAGTTTAATTGAGAGATAAACTATTCTGGATTATGCTAAAGAACATGTTTGGCTGATAGTCAACAAGATGGCTTTGCCTGCTACATTTTTGTTGAAGGTTTTTGCTGATGAGTACAAGATGAAACTTTCAAATTGGGGAACTTCTAGGCCACACTGCTGTAGTTTTGTAGTGTTGATTCTTCTTTCAACATGAGATCTACTGTATAGTTTATGTTTTTCTCACCCTTTAGTGACAATGAAAATGTCAAAACATGTCTCCAGAAGGAAAGAATCAGAACCTAACTCAAAAATCTTCTCTTGTCTCCTCCTCGGTCCTCCACACTGTAGGAAGTCAGCTGAGACAAATAATTTGAACAGAAATGCATATGGATTTATGGACTTATGTGGGGTATCTTATGAGAGAAAGGTAGAGGAAAATATTTCTGGGGAGGAATATCCTATCAGGGATATTCTGAAGAGCGACCAGGAGTAAACAGGCATGCAAAGGCGCAATAAATATGGGACAAATATGTCCAAGATACTCTTGTTTTCCCTTGAACTTTTCTGGCCTTCAGGATGATTCAGATCTGCACAATTCCAAGGACTCTTCTCTCAATCCTACCTGCTGATGGCATGATCCAGGGCAGGCTGCTGGGGGTGCCTCTTTGATGTCAGCTGGGAGGGAAAGTCTAATGCAGAAGAGAGCTGGGGAAATGTTCCCCAGCCCTTACAGAAAGCTGGACGTTGGAAATGGAATTTGTGAGTGAGATAAGAAAGAGAAAAGGAGCTAGAGCTATGAGCTTTGGCGAAATGAAAGGTGGAATTTTGTGCGTGCAGGGGGACAGACTCAAGGTGCCCCATGAAACTCTGACAACTGTGTTTTGCAACAGCCAGTGCCTCTTATTTCATCACTTTCAGAAAAAAATAAATAAGTTTGAAGAGAGGATAGCAGGAAATTTATATATGCCGGGGAACATATGTCATGTCACTCTCCAACAGCTAGACAAGTTATCATATAATTAGTGAAGTACTAGTGCATTAACAAAGCAAAGCCCTGATGGTACAAAGTGAGTAAATTTTAGTAATGTCTTTGACTTTCTTGACACCAAATTCACAGTTAAGTTGTTCCTGACTAAATATGTTTGTGAAAAGCAATGTTGTCCCATGAAATATGCTTTTCTTGTTTTGGGGAAAGGTACAGCTTTATGTCTACCTATAAAGTGCCATTTCACATCTTCAAGGTTTTCATTGCCTTGCTTGCAACAACACTTAAATACCAGAGCAGTGGAAAAAGTATCAAACAAGGTAACCATTTTATACAAGTCTTGGACCTTTGAGGTTTTAATGGCTTTGCCATTTATTATTTATAGTGCATGGCGGGTGCACACTTTGCCAGGCAAAGCATAGCCAGGCAGCTCCTCTGAGTATGGCTTCAAAAAACAAAATGAAAGAACATCAATATCACTGTGTTTCAATTTAGCAATTATGTTCAGGTTTAAGATTATTTTAGTTCTTCCTTTATATTCCAGTCTAAAAATAGTTTGTTATTAGATCTCTTAAAACATTAGCGTGGTCATAGGTTCTTCCGAGGATAAGGTCAAATAAAAGGAAGCTTTAGGGCACAGCTGTGACATTGTATTGGAAATGATGGCAGGGAAGGGAGTGCTTTGTTAAAGGCTCTTTTGGTACCAGTTTGCTTGTATTCTCAGCAGCTTGGGTGAGAACTTCTTCCCATTTTTACACCAACTGGTAACTCAGCAGTCTTCTGAGGAGGAAAGAGTCTATTTGCACAACTCTGTGTTTTGCTTTTGCAATAGCGGGTTTATGTTGCTTGCCAAACTAGAAAGAAGTGTTGCTTCCAGGCAATGTTGTAATCCGGACATCCTGAAGCCATCTGAATCTCAGACTGTCTCAGGGAGTTTTCTACTTACCTTCTGTATGTTTATTGCCATCCATTTATTTCTTGTTGGCAGTTCCACTGCCTTTCTTGCTCTGAGCACTGGAGGTGGCTTCCCCTCCTCAGCATCCTGCCTCAGCATCTAAACTTGTGCTGACTTTCACCTCACTCTCCCTGAGACACCTCAGTTCTTTCACTGATCTTTCATCACACCAAGTTCAAGATCCTTCCTCCCAGCTGCTCCTGGTCTTCAATATTTCATTTGTCCTGACAGCTAAGCTGTTTGTGTTCAGTTTATACCAAATTCCCCTTTGTCTTGCCAAACTTCTCCCCTGCTCAGCTTTTCTCTTTACTTCTGGCCATACATCACTTTGCTCGAAGCCATAGCCTGGTTCTCACCTTTTTTGGCTCGTTTTTCCTTTGCTCCTTCCTCAGATAGCTCCTCAACAAATGTTCCCTCCAAAGGAGCTCTTTCAACTTGTTCACGTTGCTCATCATCATTGCTCATCCACATATTCTCCTTTGCTCATGTATCATCCTCTGCGTTTTTTTCTCTGCATTTGCCTGGTCATACTGATTTTGCAAACAGTTTGGAGTGGAGCAGTGCACTGAGGGCTTACACTGCCTTGTGAGTTATCAGTAATTGGACTATTCACCCAGGATTGTTGGATGCCCTCTTGGATGGAATGCCCAAAGTATTTTCAGTTTGCATGGGGGATGGTGAAGTGCTGAAAAAGGTTGAACCCTAGAAGCACATGGCTCTTCTCTTGGCTGGAATCAGTAAAAAATATTGTACCTGACCTCTCCCACTACTATCCAGAAGCATTTCACACCTCTCTGTGCCTAAATATTATCATTTAATGATTTAAGCAAAATAAGCATTTTAAATACTGAAAGATGTCATTTTGAAGGGGCATTTTCTCCTTTTTTTTTGCTGTGTGTTGCTAAAGCTTTGGACTTTTACTCACTTGATTTCAAAACTTGATAACAAAACTTATGTTTTGTTTTTCCTACTTGAACCATTTAAAAAATGACAGTTATTTTTCCTTGGGAATAACTCTGAAGCTTTCAATCTGAAAATTCTGGTGCCTTTCTGAATCTCACTGTTGTGAAACCACAGTGGGTTATTAATTAGCAACACCTAGTAGATTTAGATACTGGAACTGACAGGCTGAAGTCCAGAGGTGCTATGAGGGTGAAACTGTAGGAGAAGCTCACTTATGTGTTGGAGCAGGCAGTGACCATCCTTCTGTCACCTGAGGACAACCATCCCTCAGGTGATGGAGGACCAGTCCTCATTCTTGGTGTGCACCTGAGATGAATCTGATTGCTAAGCTAAGTGTAGTTACCTTCAAAACAGTAGATCATACTGACCAAAATAAGTCAAAAGGGGTCATTACAGCAAAGCCATTCATCCTATTATTGGTATACATGTCCACATATGTAAACAAATGTACTACTAATAGGATTCTCTGTATTTAACAGATTACTTAATTACATATCAGAGGTCATGCAATCTGGAAGAAGCCATTTAATGTTGATGATACTTCTTCTCAAGGTTACTTTGCAAAAGTAATATTATAGGCAAAAACCTGTAGTGTTTCCTACCTCTTAAACCTAGAACAGTCTTCACGCTATTAAAAGTTGTGTTGCAAATTATATTGCTTGATCAAGTGACTGGACTAGAAGGAATGACCTTGCAGTGGAATATGGATTTTCTGTTATAGTGTAAGATTTTCATGTGTGTAGGTGCATTTTAGTTAACTCACAATTTGTAAAAACACAGCAGGCAACAGAAAAAGATTGGCAGAGAGGAATCAGAGGCAGGAAAGATACCAGGACAGACTGGGGGAAGACTATGGATCTAACTTTACCCTAACATACATAACCCACATTGCTAGTGGATCATAAGGGTTTTTAAAGGTGATCCTTGAAAATATGGTGGTTAGAACCAACTGCAAGAATAGTGGCATTATGGATTCCGCTGCTCTTCTCTATTTATCAAGGTTGGAGTGAACTAACATGTTTTTTTATTGCTGTTCTCATCCTAAACCACAGTGATTAGGCAGGAGAAGGGTGCATGACACTACTGGGAGACAGCAGACGAGAAGTTAACCACATGGGTTGTTTTTGGGCTATTTCAAAGCCATGTCCACAGTGGTTTTCACAGACACAAGGAATCAATGCATGAGTTCTGCAGAGCATTGTCTCTGAAGCCCAGATAGGCTGTACATAACTCTGTGTTTTTACAGAGAGCTATTGCAAACCTAGGTTTGTTGTTTTTTTTTTAATTATGCAGTATGAATTTTAGTTAAGGAGTAGCATGTTTTTGGGTGTTTTTCCCCTCATTTGATTACTGTATCTACAGCAACCACTTCCCAGGATCTACTCAGGTTTCCATTCTATTCTATTTAAATAGTTTGTTGGTTAATTAATACTTAAAGAGACATAGGACACTATAGTCATTCTCACAAATATAGAATAATAGATAGTCTCTCTCCTGAACAGTTTCCTCATGAATATATGCAAGGGACAGTAGGTGCATGAAGAAGCAGATGGCGATAATGTGCATCTCCTGGCAGTGTATTTTATGATGCCATAAAAGAAAGTGAACTTTCCCTTTCTGGTTATTAAGGAAAGTGCCTGTAAAGAGAAAGTCTAATCCTTGCTCCTGTTTTATATCTTTGATGAGAGGAAAGGCAGGAAAAGTCCTTCTGGCCACACATTCCTAAAGCCATTCAGCTTCAGGCACTAACTTAGGCACCTTGGGAGGAAAATCCATAAACTCTTCACTTATCCAAGGAGATAAGTAGCTGACTTTTGGGAAGCTCTGAGCACCTGATGCTCTGAGCACTTTGTGAGGGAGCTTCTCTCCCTCCCTTGTAAGAGTGAGCAGCCTCCTCATTAGGTACCCAAAAGTAAGTGATGCAAACATCCCCTGAGACTCTGGCTCCAGCCCAGATCCCTGCTGAAGAAATGACTGGTGAATTGTGTTTCCAGGAGGGAATAACAAGAACTAGCACAATTTATTCTGTTTTCTCCATGAGAAATGAAAGTCAGTAGAGGTAGGACTTAATTCCAGTTAAATTAGTATAAATAAAACTGTAGTAATTTTGAGCAGGAACTGGTAAAACAACAGGAGGGACATGGAATTGTGTCTCATCTACACAGGATTTTATCCCTTCACTTGATTTCAGGATACAGAGAGGAGCTGGATTTTCAGCCATGGCAAGCTGCTCCAAAAATTTGAAAACCCGAGTAAAAACCTCTCTGTTTCATCACAGTTGCAAACCCCTAAAGCACCAAATGAAACAAGTGTCTTCTTCCTGCAGACCTGCCATTCACAGAAGTGAGGATGGCATCGACAGCACACTTCTCCGAGGAGGAGATGGCAGAGCTCCGGGAGGCCTTCAGCAAAGTTGGTGAGTGCAGCTAAGTGTGAACCTGTGACTTGCTCTTTTCTCATGGTCTGATTGACCAGCTATGAGGAAATGGAATTTGCTCCATCTGTTCTGTCACATCAACCACAGAAAGCCCTTTTCCTGCCACTGCAGGCCTCCCAGATGAAACCACATCAGCTACTGCAGAGCACTGGCCTCTTACAGAGGGGGGAGCTGGGGCTCCAGCAGGTCTTATGAAAAAACTCGAAAGCTGTTTAGCAAACCTTGTTGTGAATATTCTCAAGTGTTTTCCCAAGAATATTGTTTATTCGTGGCAATTTATTTGGAAGGTAGAAAGGTTTGTTTTTTTTTTTAATGTAAATTGAGTATTCCCTATGGAAAGAAGAGTGTGGAGAGGACAAATGTGCAAATGGATAAAAAATTTGTAATCCCTTCACAATGAGTTTTCAAGCCCCGTATTTCTACAGTATGTTTTTTTCCCAAACCTTTCGGCATCTCATCTGATTTGTCTCCTTTAAAGTCACACAGACCTATCACTGTCTACCCAAATTCTAAGAAAAGGGCTTTGTGCTTCTCACAGCTCACTTACCTTCTATCAGCCTGGCTGGATTATGCACTCATCAGCCGTCCTTGCTGAGTCAGGTGGTGGTTAGTTGATTTCTGGGCACACAGTAATCTAGGCTGGCAATCTTAAAAATCTGCTCCCTGTGAGTGTCCCGTACACCCAATGCACTGATGAGGCAAATCACATAATCCTAGCATGGTTTGGCTTGGAAGGGACCTTAAAGATCATCTAGCTCCTACCCCACTGCCATGGCAGGGACACCTTCCACTACATCTAGTTGGTCCAAATGCTGGAAGGAAGCTCTCATTCCTCTCCCAGGCATTTCCCTCTCCAAGTCTAGATCCTTTCATTGAATGCCATGGTGAGATGGATAGGATGCTCTTTGCAATCCATGTTAATCTGTGCTACTGATGCTGAGAGCTGAATGTCTTTTTGCAGCATTCAACAAGTGACTCAAATTGCAACTTGCCATGCAGGAAGTGAGCACACGCTGCTTTGAAATCACCTCAACCTCCAGGATGGGGAAAAGAAGCCTGCAGAAAAAGAAAGACACAGATACTTAAAAGCCAAATATAAATAACCATATATAATTATATATACATTATCTGTGTCATAACCATAGTGTTTTAACAGAAACTCTTCACGTGATAAACTCAGTTTGCTTTTCGATCTGTGGAGTTTTTCACAAAGTTGAGAATAAAGGACTATGAACCTGTATTGGTGATCTTCTCATCAAATACTACCCTGTATTGGTGATCTTCTCTACCAAATACCTGCAGGAAGTATGCAGGAGTATTCATGTTAGTACCATCACAGAGAAACACTGAAGTTTTTAGTTCGAGGATGATCATATGCAGTTCCAGCCTACTTCTGATGTTATTAGATCCAGGAATCAGGCCAAAATCCCAAATTATATCTATGGATAAATGCATATGTGTATTGTGTCAACTTTATCTACTTTAGCTGTTCTGTGGACAGGATGCTTCCTGTATAGATCACATTTGTCAGTGTGTAAACCTTGGAATGGCAGTTATATCCATTTAAACCTAGCTTTGTTGAGATATTTATACGTCTAAACATAAATTCATCACAGTGAGTTTTTGTTTTTTAAAAAGTGATTGTAAATCTTTCTTGGGTGTGAATAACACCAAAGCAGTTGGAAATAGCAGATTTCAAGAAAACAAATCTTTGTATATAGTGTACAGTATAGTATATACTGCACCTTTCCTTGGGTAAAATAAAACCAGCCTTTATGTGGAGAAAATGTCATTGGGCTGATGTAGAATGTAAAAGTTTGCTTTAATCTTTGCAGATATCAGTGGGAATGGCTTCATCGATACCAGTGATTTAACAGAGGTGTTGAAGGCTGCCAATCTCCCTCTCCCAGGATATAAAGCCAGAGAACTCATTCAGAGTCTGACAACCACAGGGAATGGCAGGATCAGTTTTGATGAATTTATCTCAGTAAGTAAGGTGTTATTTATTTCAGTCACTCAAGGTGACTGAAGGTGATCCCCAGGGCACAGCAGAGGCACAAGCACAGGGTCTCATGGGCACCTCATTAATCCAGTGAGTCTCTTCACTGGAAAAGCTGAAAGCAGAAAGTAACCAAACTAGAAATTCTGCAGTTAATTGGGACAAGTTATGTGAATACAGCTGATCACTGCATAAATGTCATATCTTTCAGTTTGGTTGATGCAGCAAGATACAGTTTTTCAGTTATACACTGCAAAAAGATGATGCTCTGGCTAGATGATTACAAAAAGTGTAAGCATATCAAAACTGAAAACTTAATGGGGCATTTTTAATCAAAAAACTTATTTTTCTGGTCTGAACTGGGTCAAAAGCAAGTGCTAAAATAGTGGGAGTTCCCTTGGGATGGAGAAGTAGATTTTACTTGCTCTTTCTTCAAACCAAAACTGCTGTGCTCCAAAGTAATATTTTTATTACTTAGCTGATCTTTGTTTCCTGATTTGAAAGCATAAAAGCTGAGTTTAATCCTGTTGTACCTCAGCAGATACAGATTGTACCCAGAAACCCACTGAAAATACTCAAGCTGCCCTTCCCTATTTATGGAGCAGAGAGAATGTGTCTCCTGGCCCAAGAGATCACTGTTTTACCTTGGCTTAATTCTCCAAAATTCTAAAATCCTCTCTCATGCTTGAAAGATTTTCCAAGACCTGAAGAGTGATGATGTTGCCAAGTCATTCCGAAAGCAGATCAACAAGAAGGAGGGGATCTGTGCCATTGGTGGGACATCGGAGCAGTCCAGTGCTGGTACACAACACTCCTACTCAGGTAGGATGCAGCAGCACAAACACCTGCCCACTGCTGTCCCTGCTCACCAGGGAGGCAAGGCACAGGTTCCTACTGCTGATAACCCATTTCCCTGCGCATTTTACCAGGCACTCATTCTGTGAACTCTCCTTGCAACTAGATAGTTCCTGACTTTTTCCCATGGAGGGCACAACTCCATCAGGGCTTTTTTCCCAGCCTGTTTCTCCAAGCTGAAAGTTGGTGGCTGTTGTTACCTCCTGGGCACAGCCCTCTCTGAAGCAGTTCCATGGGGAGGAGGTCCTACCCTTGGCAATCTTCTGCAAGGCAAGAGTGGGGGACTGACTCTCTCAGGGGAAGGGAGAACAGAGGATGCTTCCAAGGACTCCATCCACCTTCATCCTGGAGGGCACCTCCTCTGAGCTACTGGGAGCCATGTGAGCTGCTGCTGGTACAGGATAACTGTGCTGCTGCCCTGCTGAGCTACAGGCACATCTGCCCATTACCCTCTGAATGCTCTTTGTCAGAGCCCAATCCTGGCCAGGCTTTTTTAGATATTCCACATGAAGAGGGTGTAATGTACAATACAGAATTGTTTGAAGTCATGTGGAATTTCTATTTAGCAGAGTGGTACAACAATGCATTCAAATTACGGTGAAAGCACAAATTACTCCTTGCAGAGCTTAACATCTGCACCACACATTTGAACCACATGGACTTCATTACCAGTCTCTGTAATATGCCTGATCTCACGACCCAGGCAACCCCAGTGAGTGGGAAGGGGCATTGAAAGAATATTAACCAGCTCAAGCCCTTTGCTGTCCTCAGCTCCTTTGCTTTCTCCT
The DNA here is from genome assembly GCF_048771995.1 of Taeniopygia guttata. Taxonomy (NCBI): domain Eukaryota; kingdom Metazoa; phylum Chordata; class Aves; order Passeriformes; family Estrildidae; genus Taeniopygia; species Taeniopygia guttata. Next base: position 59,931,665 of record NC_133024.1, on the reverse strand, counting down.
GAGAGCTTCTTCCATGCAGGGTTTTGTTGATCAGTCACACTGGTGGGAAAGGCTCCCCAGGAGTTCTGCCTTTGTCAGTAAAATGATGATAGAGGTACTGCACAGCAAACTGATGGATTTGACGTTGTGTCCACAGAGGAAGAAAAATATGCCTTTGTCAATTGGATTAACAAAGCCCTTGAGAAGGACCCTGACTGCAAGCATGTGGTGCCAATGAATCCAGAAACAGATGACCTCTTCCAGGCAGTCGGTGATGGCATAGTGCTTTGGTAAATGATACCTTTCCTTCTCACAAACGGGAACCGTGAGTCGGCAAAAACTCTGATTTCTGTTTAAACAGAACCTGCTGAATTTACATTAAACTCAGGAACATTTGCAGACTCAGGGCCTTGATAATACTAGGGTTTTTGTTCTTCTTTTATCTTCAAAAATATGAAGCATATTTCATGCTTCATAAGAATTTTTCTTTGCCTCTAGACACTTACAGTTAGATGAAGTCAGTGAAATTTGAGGAGCTGCTTGGTTTTATTTTTGCCCAAGGACTTCTGTTGTTTCACACAAAGTGGCAGAAAATAGTGAGTGCTTCCACAGACATTTTCTGCACAATAAACTTCTCACACAACTTCACCTTGTGGCATTCTTGGCCTCACACCTAAGCACAATCTGTATGTAGCCCAAAATAATTGCTTAAGTATTGAGTGTGTGCCTCTGTGTATATATGAAGAAGCAGAGGGCGATTATCTATTTCTGTTAAGTAACTTTCCAGCTCTTAGACATGTCCTGCAATGTAGACACAAAAGCTATACCTGTAGTTTTTGCACATATAGCTTAGTGTATTTCTTGTTTTTTCTTTTGTTTCCAGTAAGATGATCAACTTTTCAGTGCCAGATACCATTGATGAGAGAACAATCAACAAAAAGAAACTCACACCCTTCACAATACAGGTACTTAAACACAACAAAATTCTTGGCTTTTCCCCATAGGATGCTTTTGTAATCACTTAGAGGAAAGGCTGGTTCTGCTCAACACAGTCAGGCAAAGTTGTTTGTGGCACAGTGGGATGCTCAGGTCCATGTCATAAAAACACAAAGACTTACATTTACATTTCCTTCCAAACATATGACAAACCAAACACAATGAATAATGTTCATCAGATCAGAGCTTTAGATGCTTTTGTGGTAGATGCCATATGAATGCAAGAGCACAGAGATAATACAGTGACCAATTGCAGTTGGAGTAGCTCTCAGAAGGCTGAATCCCTCTTTTAAGGCGTGACAATGGACTTGAACCCACAAGTGCTGTTGTTGCAGTCTGATGTCCTCACCAAAATATTAACTGAGACCCTGGAAGTGCCAGTGAAACATGCCTGAAATTAGACCATTGCTGTTGCATGCCTTTAACAAGCCAGTATTTCACCCTCAATACTGAATTCGTCCTTTATTTCTATCACATGCACATATAAATGATTTTTTAAATGGAGAAAAAGGGTGTTAATTTTTTTCATGACTTAAAGTTTCTCACACAGCATTATGTAGAGAGATATTTTTATATTAACAACATCTATATACATGGTACAGAGTATAAATAGATATTTGGAATAGATATGAACCTAACCCAGTTTAGCCTTCATCTCCTCTGATTTGATGGAACATTAGCCAGGCTCAAGTAAGCTCAGAAGCCATTAAATTGGATTTTTATGCTGTATACCTCATTTTTCAGTTCTAATCATTTTGGTCAGCAGCATAACTTAATGATGCAGCTCGGATCAATCCCTGTCACATGTAGACATGATTTGATCAATATAGCTTCCACTTTAACTTAACCCTTTTACAGCTGTCTGCTGGAGAAAAGGTAATTAATTTGAAATGGTCCAATTTTTCTAGCTTATGAGAATTTACACTATGTCTCTCTCTGCGTTTTGTATTTAATCAGATCTCCCTGTCATGACAGCAGTGCTGAAATTAATGTGAAAAACTGCAAATCTGTGTGATAAATTATATTTTCCAGGCATCTTTGCCTGCTTTACTTGCCCTCTGTTTACAAAGCCACTTTTTTGCATAGTGTAGACATGAGGATCAGATTTTCTTATTCCTTTTATTTTAAATGGACAGGAAATGGAAAAGGAACATAATGTTCCTGAAATATCACTTTTATTTCTGCCTGTCACTGTGAATCACTGAATCCCTCAGTTTCCTCTGAACACTCCCAAACCAGGAGTCCATACTCCAAAAAGAAAATGTCCAGATAGTACCAGTTCTGACCAGTTCTGACCTTGGCTGAACTGCAAGGCTAAAAACTCATCAGGTTTATTCATACTGATTGCTGGGACAGGGTGTTCTTTGCAAACACGGCTAGCTAGCAACTTACTTGTACCTCAGGGCTTTTGCAGAGTGCTTAGGGAGAGGCGAGCCTGGAATATCTGCCAGTTGATGGGGTTGTAGCTCCTTTCCTCCTCCATGTGTGCAGGACTGAGCAGAGGAGAGTTTGCCCATGCTGAAGCTGTCTGTGCCTGAGCAGGAACTCGGGCATTAGCTCTAGGGACATCCTGGCCTTGGTAACCAGGACTGAGCCAGGACATCTCTGTGAATGTAGATGTATGCTCTGAGCTCCAGCGCCCTGTGACGTGACATTTGCCACCTCTGCCAAAAAGAGATCCTTTCTGTCTTTATGTTGAGACCCAGAATCTGCCTGTAATCCCCAGGAGAGTCTGCATTCCCCTGCTCCCTGTAATCCCCAGGAGAGTCTGCATTCCCCTGCTCCCTGTGTCAGACATGTATCCTGGGCTGCATCAAAAGAACTGTGGCCAGCAGGTCAGGGGAGGTGGTTCTGTCCTTGTATTCCACTCTGATGAGCACCCAGAGCACCCACCTGGAGCACTGACTCATGGTTATGTGTACTTAAATGTATTTATAGTGAAGCTGCCTGCAGATTTCACTCGTTTTGGCTGTGCTCCCTTCCTGTAGCCCCAGCTCTTAAGTTCTGCATAATTCAAAAGTTCTCACTTTTCCCTAGGAAAATCTGAACCTGGCCCTGAACTCTGCTTCAGCCATTGGGTGCCATGTTGTTAACATTGGAGCTGAAGACTTAAAAGAAGGGAAACCTTACCTGGTTCTGGGTCTTTTATGGCAAGTCATCAAAATTGGACTCTTTGCTGACATAGAGATCAGCAGGAATGAAGGTATGTATGGCTCTTCCTTTCAGTGCCCCACTGTTACCACTGCAGAGTCTTTAGGATAAAGTTCTTTAAAAAAAAATCTAGATTTTAATTTTTTTTTCTTCAAGTACTTGTCTGTTTTCTTGACTGGTCTAATTTCCCTTGCTTTTCACAAGCTTCAGCACTCAAAAGTCCAAGGTTTTCTGTAGACTTGTGTATTCTGCTCATTGGGTAAGGAATGGTGGTCTGCATCCAAGTATATTGATGTATTGGCACTAAACCTGGGATAAGGAAATCTGCATTCAGGAAGTTTGACTCCTTCTTGCTCTTGATTGCCAAATAGCTTTCTTTGTGAAATCATAATTATAGGATCATACAATAATTTAGGCTGGAAGGAACCTGTGGAGGTGCACCTTGGAGATCTGACTTAGCCATCCAGCTACCTGCTTTCAGCAGTACAACATCTTAGGTATAACATCTTAATGTCAGGTGAGGTAGCTCAGGGCCTTTTCCTGTGTTTTCTGGGCAGCCTATTCCAGAGCCAAACCACTCTTGCTCTGAATTTTTTTTCTTGTTGGAATCTAGTTGGAATTTCCCTTCTGGCATCTTGTGACACAGCTCCTCATCCTTTTCCTGGGCATACTGGAAAAATGGGGGACAATACTTGCACCCCTCTCAAACCTTTTTTCAGGCTAAACAACCCCAATTTTCTCACCCTCTTCCCTTATATCTCAACGTTCCATCCAAACATATTTGTGTCCTTCCACTAAACTCGCTTCAGTTTGTCAATGTCTCTCTTGTACTGGGAGTCACAAACTGGACACAGTATTCCAGGTGTGTCTCACCAATGCCAAAATTCTCCATGAAGTAGCTTCATCATGAAGGCTGTGGGTGTACCTGCAGTCCACACAGAACCTCATCTTGCTGCTTTGTTCCCCATGCCTCTGGATAGTCCCTCACCCAACAGTGACATTTCTTTCTTCCAGTTTCTGTGCAGGCATTACCTTCATTGCCTCACTCCTTTCACAATTCTGTCCCTTTTGTTGCCAGAGCCACCCGTTCCCATTCCTTTGTAGGTAGCCTTGCCCTGCTTATTCGCTACTTTTTTCCTTTCTGGTATTTTCTCCTTCACTTCTCATCTAAGACTTAATCTAAAGCTAGACAAGCCAAGAAAATTCTGATTTTTTTTCAGGTTCTCCCTTTCCCTCATAGCCGTTGTCTGTAGCTGTTTCAGGTAAAACTCCCCTTTCTTGAACAGAGGACCCTATATTTCCAATGAGCTTTCATGAGCACATGATAAGGCAGTAATACATCCCAACCTCTTTGGGAATTACCTGGGATGCACTTAATATCATGTTGGATTTTCCCCATGTCATATCAAATGGTGGCTCAGGGTAGCTTGGAAGACATCTAATCCACTCAGTTTCTCATCCTTCGTTCATATAAGCTTTTAGCTAATAGCAGTGGCTCTTATTAATTCCCCAGTGAATGTCTTTGAATATGGCACTATTAAATTGCATTCCATTTTTATTACTGTCATCTAGTTTGTTCTGTCGGATTTCTTGATGGTCCTCTGTATTGACTATGCCCCCTATTGACTATCATCTTCACATTTTTAGCATGTTGCGAGTATTTGTGCCAAAATAATTGATGCAAAAAAAAAGAGAAAACATTAATCCAAAAATCAATCCACAACCAACACCACAAGAATCCTTCTTCAGCCTTCTGTCAATGTCAACACTGTTCTCTTCATAAAATCCTCTGTCTACCTTCAAATGCTCCTATTATCCCCCTCTGGTCCAGTTTAACCCCATTGCACCCTATATCAAATTATCTGTGTAACTCCAGTTATGGTATGTCTCCACTGTTTCCTTTATGTAGCCAATCCATAGTTCTTTCAAGGTCTGACAAAAGATAATAGAAGAAAATCAGAACAATGTAACACACTCTCCTTTTTTTACCACATTAATAATTAGTTTCCATGTTAGCTCTTCTTTTCAAAACTAGTTCCAAAGCCTTTCGTGGTCCAAAGTTTCAAGGGTCAATCCCCCCATCCTTCCTGTTCCTCCTCTTACGAACATAATATTGATTTTCCTATATAAATAGGGTATCTCCTCAATTGACAGATGAATTAGCCCTACTGGCCCACAAGCCCATGAGGTCATGTGCAAGTATTCCAGAATGCCTGTGTGAATCCAGTTTCAGTGTGAAGGGCACTGAGATTTCTTTCATCTAAGCTGCAAAAAGCTTGTGTTCATATTTTCATTGCAAGCTTGCCCCTGTGCTCAGCATCACTGTGTCCAGCTCTGCACTGCTCAGCACAGGAAAGACTTGGACCTGTTGGAGTGGGTCCAGAGGAAGTCCACAGAAAGGCTCAGGGTGCTGGGGCACTCCTATGAAGATGAGCTGAGAGAGCTGAAATTGTTCAGCCTGTAGAAGAGAAAGTTTCAGGGAGACCTTATTGCAGCCTTCAAGCACCTGAAGAGGCTTATGAGAAAGATGACAATAAAATTTCCAGTGGGGCCTATTGCAATAGGAAGAGGGGTAATAGTGTTAAACAAAAGAGGATAGATTCAGACTTGGTATGAGGAAGGAATTTTTTGCAATGAAGGTAGTGAAACACTGGCAGAGGTTGCCCAGAGAGTTGGTAGATGCCCCATTCCTGAAAACATTCACAGTTATGTCAAATGGGGTTCCGAGCAAACTGATTTAGTTGAACATGTCTTTGCCCATTGCAGGGAGGGTTGACCAGATCTTTATGGCTTGTGGGCAGTTCTTAGACCATACTGTGATTGTCTTCCATTTGAATATGATCCCCTACTAGATACACAAATTACAAGCTTGGACTCATTTTATTGATGAGACCCTTTTTCTGTTTACATCCTCTGTCATGCTAACCCAGCTTGAATTTTTGAAACATTTTGGCAACTCAGATTCAGAAACTAGGGTAGGAAAACATAAAAGAGAGAAAACAGTTATACGTTTTCCTCAACAAGTGTTCACATTATTATTTTTTAATTTTTTCTTTCCTGCTTAGCCTTGATTGCTCTTCTGAGAGAAGGAGAAAGCCTGGAGGATCTGATGAAGTTGTCTCCAGAGGACCTGCTGTTGAGATGGGCAAACTATCACCTGGAAAATGCAGGATGCAACAAAGTCAACAACTTCAGCTCAGACATCAAGGTATGACAAATACTGACCAACAAAAGCAAAACAGTAGCTCTACACCCAAATTCTTGCCCTCCACACAGGGATTGTGCACTGAAACACTCCAAACAGCTGAGACTTGTGCTTGACAGTACTCTTCAAGCACATGGAGCTGGGTACTTAAAATGTTTTCTTTGTGGTTTACAGGTAAACCACTGGGTATGGTTTGGACAGGGCATATGGATATTGTATTTTCAACTCTTTGCCTCTATTGCTCACCTCCTTTCCAAATCTCCCTAAATAACTCTTGACCTGACTTTTGTTTGGAAAACCCTTAGTCAAACATGTAGAGAAAAATGATTGGGCATTTCCAATTCTCCCACTTGATCTTTCCTTTACCTGGGCTATGTGCTCCTCTGTCCCAACATTTGCTATAGACCTGAATGCATTTTTCTGTGAGTTTTAATTCACTGGGACTATTGAAAATACCACATCTAGACTGGGAGGCACTTGCAAGGGTGGATCTGTAATCTGGGTAGCATTATTTCTGGACCTCTTGGGCTTGTGGGTGCAGATTTCAGCAAAGCTTTCTCTGTAGGACCTTCATTGTTCCCAGAGAGATGTAGCTGAACCTCAGTGGGCACCAGAATTTCAGACACTAAAACCCAGTGTGAGGTCCAGACAGTGCCCCGAGGTCTAGAGTGTGTATAAAGGAGAGTATCTGAGCTGGCTTACAAGAAAGCCAGGGTCTGGCCAGCACATCAGCCTCACCAGCCATAACCTGACTTGCCTGCTCCCAGAATAGCATGGGAAAAATCTGGCTCCCGAGGTACCTGGTCGTAGGCTTCACCAGGGACTGAAGCATAAGCACAAGCATTTAATTGAAATTCAGAAAAAAAAAAAAACAAACCAAACCAAAACAAACAAAAAAACCCCAAACAAACAAAAAAACCCCAAAAAAGCCAAAAAAAAACCACCAGGGAAGGCAATAGGAGGGATAGAGGGTCACATTTGAAAATACAATTTTTATTGTAACAGATATTTGGTTGACTGTGTGGAGGTGACTGGAGAATATCCATGAAAAGGGAAGGGAATGGAGTCTTTCCCATCTTTCTGTGTGCTGGTCAAAAAGACTATGGTTTAACTGATTAATCCTACCTGCAACTGAAAGCTAAATCACAATTCTGGTGTTTACAGTTGGAAAATAAGGCACATGTTTACAAGATTTCAGTGGTTTCAGTGTTTACAGACATTCTCTAACTAAGTCTGTCTCCCCACCTCACTTCTGTTATAAATAACCACTTCCTAGATATCAGGCATATTAATGCAGATGTAAAATATTTTAAATAATTCAGGTAGTCTGCTTAATATTTTGAAGAGCATCAGTTAGGTTAGTTAGTCAAGTCCCTAGACATTAACATGTAGCTTTATTTTCAGTTCTTTGAGCTGATTTTGAAGTGAGTTGATATTTTCCGCATATGGAAGCAGTGTTGTATTTCACAAAAGATTAAAGACACAACATAATAAACTGTTGTCTCGTTCCTGCCCTTTTGCCTTAAAAATGCTGATACTGTTGTCAGTGTTAACTTCTGTCCTTGAAAACTATGCTTTCTCTTCCACAACTGTTCCAGCCTTGCTTTGAAATCCACTTTAAACATCTGCTTTCTCCTTCTGCATTTTCTTTTATTAAATGCTCAGCAGCCTGACTTCTACAGCATTATAAAGGTATGCATTTTCTAACCTCTAATTTTATGTTCAGATTGATTAATTCTGATATCTTTTTGTTGTTGCTTCCTTTTCCGTCAGTTCAACACACAGCATTTTGTCTCGTGTGCTGGCCATTCTCCAGCACATATATAGTGGCTCAAGGAAGAAATAGATCTGGCAAACACAGCATAAAGTAGGAATTGCTAAGTGCTTCCAGCTTAATTAATTTAATTATGTAGCCCAATGATCGATGTAATAAAAATGAAGCATGCAGGCACATTGTTCAGGGGAGCACTGGCATTCAAAGGGCCGAGCTTTAGATGTAATTTTTCTTCCCTTTAATTTCTCTGTCTGTCACAGGACTCAAGAGCTTATTACCATTTGCTGAACCAAGTCGCCCCCAAGGGAGATGAAGAAGGCATTCCAGCTATTACTATTGACATGTCAGGATTAAGGGTAAGATGAGATAAGTTTGGAATAAATGCCAATATTTTCTGTCTATTACTTGCATTCCTGGCCAACACAGAGCTGCACTGGGATGCCAGAGCCAGCAAATTCTTTATTGCATTGCAACATGATCCTGTATTTCAGAAATCAAAGCTTCCAAAGAATTAAATTATGTGTTTAGATTTTTGTTAGATAATAACTCTGAAACTTCAGCAACCATTTAATCACACTGATAAACTACTAGCATGTAACAAGTGTATTTAAATACATTTATCTGTGAATTTCATGAAACCATCACATTTACAAGGAGTATGGCTGTAAAAGCAATATGGTGAGGTGCTTGAACTGTAGGCAAAGCCCAAAATAGAGTTGCCATTAGTAAAAATGGGAACGGGAACAACTGTAAATCTGTCAAGGGGCTGCTTTAGCAGCTGGATCCCCCCAAGGAGACCCCAGTGGGGTGGTGCAGAGCTGGGGTGGGTGAGGCTGACATCCCGTTTGTGCCTTGCAGGAGAAGGACGACGTGCAGCGCGCTGAGTGCATGCTGCAGCAGGCCGAGCGCCTCGGCTGCCGCCAGTTCGTCACCGCCACCGACGTCGTCCGGGGCAACCCCAAGCTCAATCTGGCCTTCATTGCCAACTTGTTCAACAAATACCCTGCCCTGCATAAGCCAGAGAACCAGGACATCGACTGGAGCTCCATCGAAGGTCAGGAAAATGCAAATATTGCACGGTGATATTTCCCATGTGTCTCCTTCTGTTCATGGTTCGCTATGCTGTACATTCAGTTAGGGTTTCTTCCCAAAGCACTTACATTACTGAAGTGTGGTGTTCTGCAGGCCTTTGATGTGTCTGTTGTTTTAGGTGAGACAAGGGAAGAAAGGACATTTAGGAACTGGATGAACTCCCTTGGTGTTAATCCACGTGTAAATCACTTGTACAGGTAAGATGAGGTATTACACTCCCTTCAGATGATAAATACAGCCATCAAGTTGTTTGCAAGACCATAAAAACTTTGGGGCCCTATAAGAATTTATGCTGCTTTGTGTTTCCCAGGAAACTAAGTTTACCTCTGCTAATAGTTGAGTTGTGTTTCTTACCTCTATTCTTTGGACAATGATATATCGTTTTTGTTTCTTTCAGTGATCTGTCAGATGCCTTGGTTATCTTCCAACTCTATGAAAAGATCAAAGTGCCAGTAGACTGGAACAGGGTGAACAAACCACCATATCCTAAACTGGGTGGCAACATGAAGAAGGTACAAAAAGCTAGAATAGCTCCAGTAATGATGCCTTATCCTCAGTGAATGACTAAGTCATTTTAAACACCAATGTGGGTATTCACGTTGCCCTCCAGTCCCAAGGAGAGAACCTTAAATTATTTTTGTGCTTAGTCAGTGAATAATTTTTCATTCTGAAAAAGAAATATACATTAGACTCACTCACTCTGTTGACAGGTAAAAAATATTTGTTAAGTATAAAAAGACTTGACAACTTTTGTATCAGTATTTAGAAACTGTATTTGCAGATCCCTTTTGCTACTGCTTTAGGCACTGATTGTAATGCATCTGGACTGTGAGATGCATGGCACCAGCTTAATTGCAGCTGTCTGGATCACTGCCCTCCACATCAAATGAAGACAGTGATGATAAGCATTCTTGATCGGATGCATCAAGAACCGATCACACAGTTGCTGCTAAATGCAAAGCTTTCTCCCAACTATCTGGATGAGTAATTGCATCCAGTTAGACCAGATTGATCAACCAATCTAAAATATTGGCTGGGACACTAATCCTTTGTCTCAGCACAATGCCATAATGCTGGAGGTACCCATGAGCCATACACTTTTATTTTCCAGGATAATCTGCTTTTCAAGCCCTGATAATGAAGTATAGCCTTTTCTTCTATGTTAAATGTTCAGAATGTTATTTTTGGGATGGATCTGCCTGCTGGTAGTCAATCAGCTGTTTTATCACAAAGCCCCAAAGTTCTTGTTTGCCCAGGAGGCTGAGTGATCCAAAGAATTTAAAGTAACAGTGTCTTGTCTTCTTTCTTCTTTTTTCCTATATTTTTGACCCTGCCATTAACAGCTTGAAAACTGCAACTATGCAGTGGAACTGGGAAAGAATCAAGCCAAATTTTCCCTTGTTGGAATTGCTGGGCAAGATCTGAATGAAGGAAACCGTACGCTCACACTGGCCTTAATCTGGCAGTTGATGAGGAGGTAGGTCAGGCAGCCACGAGCCTCAGAGCATTTTGATCTGCTCAGTTTGCATTGCTGTGGTTATGCTCTCACTGAGGAGGCTCTACAGGCTACAGCCCTCTCACTCCTCTGCACTTCAGTGCCAAGGCAGAGTGACCTTCTGCTCACTCCTGGTTAAGGATGTGATCACAGCACGTCTTGTGGGCAAGGCCATTACAGTCAGCTCATGCAGAAGATTATTATTGTCACTAACTGCATAGCGACAAGAAACGTTTATTGCATAGAAGAGAGGGAAAGAAGTTAAAAGGTCTCTGTGTCAGGGAATGAGGACAATGTCCCAGAAACAAGGAATTTATGCAGAAGTTTTGTAAGCTGCTCCCTGAATGGGGCACAACTAAGTACCTTTCCCCATTTTAATCTAATTCTCTGTGTGTGCATGTTTCTGTGTTTAAGAGTACCATAGCTGGAAGTAAAAAGCCTCAGTAGTTGGGAACTGAATACAAACTAAATTCAGACTATAGAGAAAGGTAGAGGTTTTTCAGTAAGGTGGTTAAAATAGGGACCTACCCTAAGTTTGGGATATCTTTCTAAAGTGTATGCTGTATAAGCAAAATACTCCAGGCTTGGTTTTATGCAGAAGTCAGTCTTAGGTGAGCAGAAGGATTCCCTTCTATTTCTAAAATCAGTGATTCTTTTTTAAGCACTATGAGAATAAGTAATTTACAATGAGATACATTGATAGGAATTCCAGGAATTTTAAGTAACCAAAACTTTTATCATTCCCAAAACAGTGATTAAGGAACTGGGGATGAATGAAACTCCTTAAATTAATAATTGAGTTACAACATAAATCATATGCACTGTGAGTGTGCGTGAGGCAGAGGAATATCAGATCATTGGGATAATGCCAGACAAGCTATGCACTTGCAGGACAGTTCTGAGGTTACAGCAGACTTTGAGCAAATATCTTGGCTTCCCTCTTAAGGTACACCCTAAATATCCTTGAAGACATTGGTGGTGGAGAGAAGGTCAATGATGAAATCATTGTCAGCTGGGTCAATGAAACACTCACTGCAGCTGGGAAGGATTCAACCATCTCCAGTTTCAAGGTACAGTTTTTTTCAGAAATCTCTGCTCAGGAATCTCTTACTCAGAGTGCTTGTGTGTGTGATATATAGGTGTGTGTATGCATATATACACACACTCTACATTATGATATAATTCACTGCATTGCTTGATTATGTTTCATTCCCTTTTAAAAGCTTGTTCAAATACACAGGTTTTATTTGAGAGACTTTATTGTGAAAGAGTAATAGAAATATGATATGAACACTACAGGAAACACCTTGAATTCTAGTTTGGCTTGGGAAATCAAAGGATGGAGACAGGAATGATGACAGGAATTAAGAAAGAACTGCTATGCTGTTGGTTATGAATCAACAGCAATTACAAATAGCAGTATTAAAATGAACAATAGCAATACATTCATAACCTGGTAGTACCATCCAGGGTATCTTGCCCTATTTTGCAAGGTACCATACTAACACAGAAATGGACCAGTTCTAGAGCACTTCCAATTGCGCTAACATATCTATGACACTTCCCAAGCTAGGGAACACTCAGTGGATATAAATCAGCAGTTTGCACCAGGCGAGAACAGATCCATCAAACTTCATGTAATGAGTTCAGGAATCACACAGCTGATCCCTCTCACCCCTCCCATCAGTAGATGTCTATCAATGTCATCTCCCCACAGGAAGCAAATGCACGAGCCCTGCACCCCATCTTTTGCTTTAATGACATTGTATTCTATGACAAGGTGACCTGCTTCATGGATGAGGAAAAGGCTGTGGATGTTTTCTACCGGGATTTTAGTGAAGCCTTTGACACTGTTTACCACAACATTCTCCTGGAGAAAGTGGCTGCACATAGCTTGGACTGGTGCACTGTTCACTGGTTGAAAACTGGATGGCCAGGCCCATAGAGTGGTGGTGAAAAGAGTTAAATCCAGCTGGCAGCCTGTCACCAGTTGTGCCCCCAGGGCTCAGTTTTTTTGGGCCATTTAACATCTTTATTGATGGTCTGGACAAGCAGATCAAGAGCATCCTCAGTCAGTTTGCAGAGGACACCAAGCTGGGCTGGAATGCTGATCTGCTGGAAGGCTCTGCAGAGGGATCTGGACAGGCTGGATTAATGAACCAAGGGCAGTTGTATGAGGTTCAATGAGGCCAAGTGCTGGGGTCCTGCACCTGTATCACAACACCCCCGGCAGCACTACAGGCTTGGGGAAGCTGTCTTGCAAGAAAGGACCTGGGAGTGTTGGTCAGCAGTGGCTGAAAATGAGCCAGTGTTTGCCCAAGTAGCCAAGAAGGCCAATGACACCCTGGCCTGTATCAGTAGTAGTGTGGCCACCAGGACCAGGGCAGTGATTGTGCCCCTTTACTCAGCCACACCTTGAATCCTGCGTCCAATTCTGGGCCCCTCACTACAAGAAAAACACTGAGGTGCTGGAGCTCGTCTAAAAGGCAACAAAGTTGGGAAAGGCTCTGGAGCATAAATCCTATGAGGAGCAGATGACAGAGCTAGGGCTGTTTAGCCTCAAGGAAAGGAAGCTCAGGGGAGAGCTTATCACTCTCTACAACTGCCTAAAAGGTGAGTGTAGCCAGATGGGGTCAGTCTCTTCTCCCAGGTAACAAGTGATAGGACAAGAGAAAATGGTCTTGAGTTGCAAATGGCCAGGGAAGGTTTAGATCGGATATTAAGGGAAGTTTTTTCTCTCAAAGTGTTGTCAAGCCCTGGAATAGGCTGCCTAGCGAAGTGAGTCACCATTACCAGAGGATTCAAAAAATGTGTAGATGTAGTGCTTAGGGACATGATTTAGTGGTGGACTGGGAAGTGCTAGATTAAGAGTAGACTTGATCATAAAAATCTTTTCCAACCTAAATGATTCTATGATGTTTCATCCCTTGGGTAAAACAAAAAAGTCCTAGAAAGAGTTCTTAGTCTGCCTTAGATAAAAAAGTATTCTAAGTAGCCCTTTGTGAAGATCTAAATGGTATTTGACTGAACTGTGCATTGCTCTTGAGTCTAGACTCTGGCTTTGTGGGAGTTCTGTCATTCTGTTCTTGCATTTAATTTTATCTTTCATCTATGCAGGATAGCAAAATCAGCACCAGCATGCCAGTCCTGGATCTCATTGATGCCATCCAACCAGGGTCAATCAAATATGATCTTTTGAAAACAGAGGACCTGAATGATGAGGAGAAACTAAATAATGCTAAGTATGTTTCTGCCAAGTGGCACTTAGCATGAGTTACCTGCTCAGGCTGGCCTGACTCTGTCTTTAAAATCTACTCTGCTGTCATTTTCATCTGGCACAACCTCATGTGAGAAATACCACTTGAGTTAGAAGCATGAAGGCTGGGAGTTAGGTAGTAAAAAGAGTATCAATGCAGTGTGTAATGTTGTAGTTCTTGCTTCATAAATCCCTTGAAAGGATTGAAACCACTTGGTGTCACAAGCTCCTATTTTCTCATATTAAATTTAAAATTGTTTCAGAGATCAGGGAACAATGCTAACAAATAGTGAACAGGGATTAGTGACAGCTCTTTGGTCACCTACAGGTAGAACAAGTGCATATTTAAGAGAGAAAGAGGAGAACAGGATTCATGCCTGAAAAACTGCTTCTCAAGATGTGGATATTGATTTTTTTTTCCCCTGAATGCAAACGATTTCCTAGCAGAGAGTCAATTCTGGGGGCATCTCCCTCTCCTTTCAGAGTTACACAGATCACCTCCTGGTCTATCATCAGTTTAACTTCTCCTCTTCTATGCAGTAACTACAAAGGAGAAAAGGATGACTGTAAAGCAATCAGAGCTGCCATTATTTTTGTAAAGACTTTTCCCACTGTTCTTTTTCCTTCCATTTCCTACCATCTGTTCTCTTTCTTTTCTTGCAATCCTATGTGTGCTTTTCTCTGTACTTTATTTCGTCATTCCTCTGCTGTTCTTTTCCTTATTTCACCCCCATTCCCCCATGCTCCCAATGCTTCCCTGCATTTTGGGGAAAATTTCACAAATCTATATGCTCTGAAGTGGAAAGAACCTGGGATTTTCTAGCTTTTAAAAAAAAAAATAAAGAGAAGAGACAAACTCACTGGAGAACAGCCAGTGGCTCTGAGCAGGGAGATGGGAATGTCAATTTGCACTTTCTGGGTATGACTGAAGTAAGTCCCCAGATGTTGATTTCCAACAATACTGATTTCCACTGGCATCAGCCTTCTGCTTCTATCCTTGCAAGTTTGTTTATATACAAAGGCAAAGTCTGAGTCTCAGAGATTGAGGAGGAGTAAGATCATAATGGCTGGTTTTGAGGATAATCTTTTAGGGGGATGGATGATTAAATGTTTCGTACCAGGATTTGACCTGCAGTCTCCCATCCTGCACGCAATCAGTTCTCTAACCATCAGAGAATTCACTCTACCTTTTATTAGAAATGCAGTTCTTTATGAACCTGTCTGATACATTCCTATAGAAAAGTTTAACTTTGGTAAATCAGTGAAACCCACTCTGGTTTTGATCATGTAAAACACTTAACAGAGGGAAAATTATTGCTACTGCACTAATTTCTGTCTTTATTTTTCCCTTTTTTCCCCCACCCCTGTAATGCAGATATGCCATCTCTATGGCAAGAAAAATTGGAGCAAGAGTCTATGCCCTTCCAGAAGACCTGGTTGAAGTAAAACCCAAAATGGTCATGACAGTGTTTGCTTGCCTTATGGGAAAAGGAATGAAGAAAGTTTAAAGCACAAAAGACTTGCACTGATGTTGGTTATTCACCCTTTAGATTCCTTCAAACTGGATGCTGTTCTCTGTATCAAATAAATATGCAGGGTGCTCATGCTTTTAAGGCATGAATGTTATACATGGTTCCAGGTCATACAGAAGTTGTGTATCCACATGTATCCAGGAAATACTTTGTTGCTTGATTTCTTTGCCTTATTTTCCCACTTTGCTGGCTATAAGCATTTCATATTCCTAAACAAGTTTTCGACGCTGAGGCCTAAGCATATCCTTTCATTAATGGATACCAGGGTTTTCTGTGGGAGGTCATCCAGTGACAGACAGCTTTTAGGACTATGAAATGTTATACTCTGCTTCTGCCTGAAAATGTTGTCATGCTTTTCGTAGCATTTCTGCCATATTTACCTTCAGTTTGCACCTGGGATAACAAAACAGGTTTCCTCAAGCCAATGCAAGTAATAGTGACTTTCTGGAGCAGTAGGATCCTCTGAGGAAATTCTTGTGGAAAGAAAAAAGTGTTTGGTGTCTGTGATGTGTTGCTGGTATGTAAACTGAGCAGTACTTTTTCCTGCAAGTTATGCCTCTGCCATCCATGGCATTACTCAGATTACATTACTGCTCACCAAAAAAACCACACTGCAGCCTGGTCCTCCAAGGATATCCAAACTCTGGAACCTTTGCAAAAAACATTCTGCAAGGAATAATTCATTTTTATGTCATAATACACTTTAAAAAGATTGCAAAGAATGGTAGAAATGAAAGCCATGTTAAAGAAACTAAGGGAATGTACTCAGTAGCAATACAATGAGAGGTGAACAAAGGGATGCAGAATGACATATTTATGTAGACAATAAAAGTCCAACGCTGTTAAGTTCACAGACTTGCACTCAAGGGGCTGTGGCTCTGATTCAGGAGAGCATTTATACCTGTGCTAGCATAAGAAACACATTCTAAAATGCTCCCCTGAACCCATACTGGAATCCTCAACAGAGCTAAATCAGCTTTGCTTTGCAGCTAACAAGGCACTGTAAATTTGCCTCAGTTGAGGTCCTAGCCCTGTCTATGGATAGTCAGTGGGATATATTTGCACTGAATCTCTTCCTTGGCATGAGACATTTACTGGCCTTTATGTGGATTTTACTGTGGTGAAATGCAGAAGGAGGGAATTTTGCCTTAATGCAATCCCGTTGACACAGTTCTCTCCCTCTCCCCCTCCCTTTCCTCCAGACCTTCAGAACTGCCTTAACAAAGAACCAATATTCTATGACATGAGAGGTCTCTCCAAATAAAATGTTCTATAAAGCCAAATGTGTAGCCCTTGCTTTTAGTGGTGGACGTGCTAGTCGGTGTGTGTCATGGAGCTGAAATGGGGACAGAGGTAAAAATAATCTGTGGGCTCACTGAGAATGTGTCTTCTGCATTGTTATTGAAACCACAGATTGCAGAGAATGGAAAGAATTATTTCCTAGGCCATTTGTGAAAATCCCACTCTGAGACTCTGTGAAAGATGGGACATTGTTCTGGCTGGACTTCCAGTATGATTTCTCCATTTGGTGCACTGCCCAACATCCTCTTCCTTTGCTCAGGTACCCATAAATTTTTCTTCTTTAAGGATTCTGCAATGCAAATATGCTGTTTTGTTTCTTCAAGAATGGCCAGATCCTTCTCCTGATCAGATCTGACTCCCCCATTCCTCCTAAGAATTTAATACAGGATGGGAAAAGTACAGCATCCTAAAACCCATTCTGTCTGGTCCCAGTATTTCCCAGTGCTTCCAGAGGAGGAGAACATCCAAAGTGCTGCACAATGGAGATGTCACCCCAGCTTACTGCCCAGGAAGGGGGAGTTATGAGACCATGGGCCCTACACTACTCCTCCTCTTTTCAAGTGTACCACCTGCTGTTGCCACAGAAGAGGGGTAGCACTGAAAAGGCAGCTGCTCTCCCCTTGTAATTGACTTGAGAGTCCTTCAGAGGTAAACCAGAGAGAGGAAACTGTGACTGCAGAGCTTCTCTCAGGTGGGATGACCTTGTATTGTGTGAGTCACATGCATGTGTGTATGTGTTTGCAAAATGAAGAGGCAATTTTTTGGATAAATGGTGTAGATCTGAAAGGACTGGGTAATCCTGCCTGAAGACAGCCCTGCTCCAGGTTCCTTGTTTCAGGGAGATGGTCTCACCCTAGAGTCAGGGGCAGTCATGAAGATTGAAGTAGATTACATATTGGAAATGGCAGCAAGAACCAGGGTGAGAAGGATGGCTTTTCCCTTGACCCCAAATGAATGCAGGCATTTGCCATCCCCAGAGAGTAGAAGAAATTTTCAGGCGTTTTCCATTCACCAGCTCTTAGTAACTGAGTTTTTTGCACAGGGGTAGGATTTTTAGAGGAGTCTGCTAAGGTCAGCAGAGAGGAGGCTTCCATATATCACTCATTTCCACTAGGCAAGGTGTAGGACTTCAGGGGCTCTGGGGACTGAAATGCCTCCGCCTCAGGCTCTGGAGAGGGGCCAGGTGATGTACGGTGTTTTTTGAACCATGTTTTGTGGAAGGGGCTGCTTTTCCTCCTCCTCGGCATCCCAGCACGCATCCCTCCCCGCTGGCAGTGCCGTGGCCGCAGGCTGCTTTGGGGAGCAGCCGGGGCGGGTGCCACCCGCAGCAGGGAGGGACAGGTCACCGCGAGTGGCACTCACCGAGCCCTGGCAGCGCCGGGCACCCTCCGGGAACGGGGGAAATGGATCGGGGCTCTCGGCACACAGCCAGCGCTCGCCGCTGCGCGAAAGGGAGCGAGTGCCGGCAGGGATGCCACAGTAAATACCTCCCGCATCTTCAGCCCTGGCTCTGGAATCACACTAGATAAATGAATCTGTGCTGGTCCCGAATGTGTGGGAATGGCTGCATTCTGGTACAGGAGTATAAATATTTTCACTTTTCAGTGCATTTCTGTTTAATCGAGTAGTCTTACTTAATTGATGGACTTGAGGTTTTGCTTTCATGAACTGGCAATAGCAGCCTGTAATAAAGGTCTCTCTCAGCAGATGCTGAAGGCGTTAAGCCTATGACAAACATCACTAAAAATACCAACCAGGATCTGAACTTTTTTGCTGTTTCTTTCCTCAAACTTTTCCCCATCCTTCTTAGAGAAAGCAGCTGTCTTTGGGATTCACTCTCAAATCAAGCTGGCTTTGTAAGCACTTCCATTATTGATTTTCATTGCACAATTAATCATAATTTTCAAGCTTCAAAAAGGCTTAGACATTAATACGAATAAAAATAAAGCATCAGCATTTAGACTAAATAGGAGAAAAAACCATGAGGGCAATCAATCCACACGCCTCAGGGTACAGGCTGATCACCAGATGGACTTAGAAGGAAATGTCCCCCTGCAGAGTAGTAAAGCATAATTAGGTGCATG
Source organism: Taeniopygia guttata (assembly GCF_048771995.1). Classification (NCBI taxonomy): domain Eukaryota; kingdom Metazoa; phylum Chordata; class Aves; order Passeriformes; family Estrildidae; genus Taeniopygia; species Taeniopygia guttata. Next base: position 59,912,799 of record NC_133024.1, on the reverse strand, counting down.
ATGAGGATTTTACACCTTCTTGTAAATCATCTACCCTAGCTAGAAATCATCTGTTCTAGCCTTAGAAAGGGGACAGCAAGCAGTATGGCTGGCTGCTGTGCTCTTGTAGAGATAAGGTTGTTTCTATTTCCTCCTGAACTGGGACTGAACCAAAACCCCAACCTGACATCACTCATCTTTCTAAGTGCAGCTCAATTCTGTTACAAGCCTAATCACAAACTTCAGGTCTTGGTGTCCACTGCTGCCTAAATGAGCAGCAGCTTTGATCTGGCTTCTGCTTGGAAAATAGGACCCTTGGAAAATAGGTCTCTGTCAGCTGGCTGCAAAAAGCACAGGAGCAGCACTGGTCCTACTTTCTGCTTGATGGAGAAATGGATCCTGGTGCCTCCAATCCTACAAACCCATATGCTGAGTTGATCAGAGTCAGCTCTCTGTCTTCTCACACTTCTGGAAGCCTTCTCCACCATATGAAGAACAGACTTGCCAAGAATTTGGGAGCATTTTCCTTCAGGCTGCTCAGTCAATTAAGCCCGGTGCTTTTCAGGCAGCAGAGAGTAACACCACTGAATGCTGAACTCTCATTGCCTGCTGTGTGGTGTTACTTGGCACTTTGGAGCTGAAATTTATCCACAAACATAAGAAGCTGTTCATTAGTAGGACATGAATCAGGAGAGCACTGTATACTGGTAAGGTGGCATCTGTGGACTTTTTACAGCTTAATGTGAGAAAACTGTGAATTAGGCCCAAGCTCACATTATAATGCTTTCAATTTTTTTTATGATTGTCATTCAGTGCTCGGTGGTGGTTCTCTTCTGCCACCAGGAAAAATGTGTTATTCACCTGGCAATTCCTTTGCTGCTCTGAAAGTAACACACAGTTCTTACTTCTCACCAAGCAAAATGACTATATTTTTAAAGGTCTGTTTTTCATTGCATCTTATTTACTTTTTGTGCCCTGATAACTTTTCAAAGTGCTTTATGGGAAGCTTAATTTGTTCCAAGAGTGCAAACTACTATTACTATTCCAGATCCATGATAAATTGTCCAAAGCTGAGAAAGGCAAGAATTCATACAGGCCATCTGCTCAGAGGTATTGCTATATATGAAATCTATGAAAAGAGCAGAAAGCTACATAACCAATCCCACCTAGATACACTGAACTCCCTCAGGTCAGGCTCTCGTTTAGAGCATTTGTTAAGGATCTAAGGAAATACAGCAATGGACATCTGTAAATGCATGAAGCACAGAGAGGAGCCTCACACATCCACTCCAGAAATCTCCTAGCAGATGCTTCACATGTGTGGTACTACTTGGATTCATGCAGGCAGAAGAGCAATGTGAAAATGAAAGGCAAAACACCCTGCATGTGTGAGAGGTGGTGGACAAGACTTATGAGCACCAGCCTTGCCATGCCATCTCCTCAAGGCCTCTGTTTGCTTGGTTCTCAGTGAAACCATCCTGTGGTTAGGTAATGTGCCAGTGAAAGGCTTAATCAGCCACAGCAGGGAAAACAGAGATTCCTGAGGAGGGATGCAGGCTCTGCCCACCAGTCCTACATCCACTGCTTGCTGCACTGTCAAATCACAACAGGTATTAGGGAAATGTGGCCTCAGTGTCCCATAATGCTTCTCAGATCTACCTGGGGTGATGCTGTCCATGCAGTGATCAGATCTTGCATACCAGTCAAATGCCTCTAGAAAATTTCCAAACTTGTACAAACTTCCCAAATTTGTGATTGGAGCCAGGTTCTAGAGCAGTGATGGTTGTCTCTGCAGTTTGGATCTGCTTGCACAAACTGATGGTGGTGGGGACCACACCAGCTGAGAGGGGTGAATGAAAGAGGGCAGGACCTTTGCTCTATGGAGTTTCTCTTCATCAGCATCCTCAAACAGGCCCTGGCACCTTTCAAACAGGTCCCAGCATTCTCCAAAAGCCCAAAGAAAGGGTCAACTTGTCTAATCTCTGCCAGATGCCGTGCAAGAAATGTGAACAAGATCAAGGAGGGCAAAGAAGAAAGAAAGTTCTATTGATCCAGCCAGAGACAGGTAGAACACAACACTACTCCAGGGCTAATTGCATTCTGGATATGTGCACACATAACCTTTGTACATAGAGGGAGACAGGTGTGAATCCATTTACGTGCATCTTGGCCAAAGTGTGCTCACTGTAGGTGGCACTTGGACACCTTCCTCAAGTGTTCAGAAGTCCTGCTTGGGGTGTTCCTGGGACTCTCTTTGATATCCTTTGTTTACCAAAATAAAACTGGCCTTGCAAGTGCGCCTTGCTAAGATATTGGCAAATAAGCCAACGTGGCAAAAAGAAAACATGAGTCACTTGGACAACGTGTTGTTTGGGTGGTAGTTTACAACAGACCTTCAGGAAGCAGAGCTCATGAAGAAAGTGTTTAAACAGTACAGACACCTTCCCATTTACCCCAGACTGTGCTTCACTATAGCAGATTTCTCTTTGCTAACCCAGGAGAACTGACAAGCAAAGAGAGTAAAATAAAATATTTAATAAACAAAACAGGTTGGCACAACAGAGTCCTCAAAAATGCCAAGGAAACATGTATTTTCAGCCTCTGCTCATACCTATGAGCCATGATTGAAGCATACTGCTGAGGTGTGTTTCCTCCCAGGTTAATCCATAATTTTCTAGCACAGGCATCATCTGAGTTTTATATTTGAGGATGATGTGAGGGAGAAATGCCAGAACAACAGAAATTTAGACATAGTCCAGATTTTCCCCTCCTGGTGGTTTCATGGGCTGCAAAATTGTTTCCTGAATGAAATAACAGAGGTTGGTGACATTGGCCATGTATGCAAATGATCACAGTGTCCTACAAAGATTAATTGGTTCATGAATAAAGATGAGGAGCTGAGGTGTGCTGGGAGAAATCATTTATCAATTATATGCCTTGGAAAACTGAAAGATGATGCAGCCTTAACGGCTGAATGGGTTTGAAAGGGGGACTTGTAAATTGAGTTCTAATTCTGTTCTGCCACATTCATAATAAAGAGCTGTTAGACTAATTGCATCCTTGTGTGGCTCATGACCAACAGCACTCAGCTGCATCACACAGGGAGCAACAGAGATCAGAGTTTAGTTAGATTTTAGTCATCTGCCTCAGGTGGGAAGGATGCTCACTGGTTACCTTTGTCCTCATCAGTAGTGATAAGGCACAAAAAATGGCAAAAGCCTAGCAGCAATTTTCATGATATTATTTTCCATTTGAATCTGAATTTAAAGAACCAGTAAGGACAGCACAGACTCACTTGGCTTTTATGTTCTGCTTCAGTCACATGGATGCATCAGCACGATTACCCATCCCTGGAGGGACTCCCTGATTAACTGGAAACAAGAGAATTCTGGAGGATCAAAACCATAACAGACTATGCTAATCCCAAACAAGGAAAAAGATCAGAGGGATGTGGTTGCTGATAACAGCTGACCTCTGCTTCTCCTGCCCCTTGTGAGTGCTTGTTAACAGGTTTACTGTTACAACAGACAGTGCCAGCCTAGCATGGGCTTTAGCACACACTGAAATACAGACTCAGATCTGAGAATCTTGATGAGACTTTTTATTTAAAATCTTGCTGCTGGATACTGTGCAAGCCCCAGGATCAAAGAGGACAGTCATACTTAGGTCACAGTTGAGTAAAGGAAATCTCGTGACATTTGGGTTGCTGAAAACCAGGGTGAGAACCACTTATGAGAGTCACTGGAGATTACTCAGTGGCTACATCTGGCTGCAGCAGTTAAAGAAGTTTCTTCTTTGACTTGTTTCATCTGACAGCTTTCCAGGGTCTGGCTCTCTTTCACCAAAAAGAGAAGCCTGCAGGAGCCCAGCATGATGACCAGGCACAGCCCAGCATCCCAGCATGCGCTGAGGGGTCTTGAGCAATGATAGATACCCTGACTTAGCAGGGACACGAGTGCTGGTCTCTGCTGCCACCATTTTGGGCACTGACATCTTAAACCACCACACAACGATTTGCCAGAGCCTGGTCTGGCTGAGGTACAGCATCCAGTGTCTGCCCAGGGGACACTGGTGTTTCTACATTTGAATGTGCAGAGGGAGAAGAGAGACAGGATTCAGCCAAAAGAATGAAGACATCTCCTTAGAACTGCCTTTAAATTGTGATTATATTTTAAAAATCAATATAATGATGGCATCAAGAGGCTATATATATACATATATATATATATATATATACATATATATATATATATATATATAACCAGTCCTAATTCCCAGATGCATATTTTTCAACAGAGAAATCAAGAGAATAATTTGTTACTTATCTGCTCTGAAAACCAAGACCTGCTCATCCCTCTTTAAATGAAAGCCTGTGCATCTCCCAAAGCGACCCTAAAAGTTAACACCAACCAACACAACTGAAATTGTCCCCCATTAGTACAAGGCCTCTGGCCATATTTGCTATGGCAACACTTGCAAATGTCAGGTCAGGAGAGCCCATGGACTACCCAGTGAAAAGGAATAATTAATCCAAGTGCAACAAAATCTTTGAACTCTGACAGAATTTTTGACCAAGCAGCTCTTCACCAGGGGATGCTGAGTCGGCAGAAGCAAAAGGGGTTGCTGGAAATGATCAGTTTTGATGAATTTCCCAATTAGAGTAAAATAGATTCGTTCAAGAAAGGAGGAAGGAGGATTTCAAATCTCCTCAAATTCAGCTAAAACCTCACCTTGCAACAGTTTCTAAATTGAGTCTTTTTTCCTCCAGGTTTTGAAAACAGTCTGTAGAAATGCAAGTTAATTTTCAATAAAATAATTTAAATGCCTTATAAAAAAAATCAAGCAACAATTAAAATTTGCAAATTTAAATGTTTTTATTAACTCAATTGTTTTTACTGTTGCACTTCACAGTGTTTTTTAAGACTGCATTTTTCTTTCCTGATAATCTGGGAAATACTTCTCAGATTCTAAGAAGTCCTCGAAGGTTATTAAAAGATTTACTGCTGCAGGTAGAGTTTCCTCAAACACCCTTTTTTTTCTGGTTTTTTTTTTTTTTTTGAATGAAATATTTCCTTTGCATTCCAGAAACCAAAAAGCAAGTAGGAAACCAGTAGCTTTCAAACACTGTGTGAACAGTCACTTTGCAATAAACTGAAGAATCTCCTGGAAAAGCAACCAACAGTAAAAAAAGTCTTACAACTATCATTTGTCTAAAACTCTCTTCCCGGGCAGACAGTAGAAAATGTTCCCGTTTCCCACTTAATTAACACCCTAAGACATGTAGAGATATGATCTTTTCCTTTCCTTCAATAAGAGCAACCCAACTCCATCAGCTTTTCACTCTCTTCCATTAAATCTAGCTCAGCAGATTAAAATTTTCTTCATATCTGTGCATGAAACAATTCCACATGAAATAGTGTCTGAATGAGCATGTTTTGTATCCCATATTTTATTTTTATTTGACAGCTTCCTTTTGCCTGTGTGAGGAAAGAGCATCTGAACCACTGGTTTAAAAATCAACCCTTCTGACAGAGTGCTGCCCACTGTCCTTGCTGGGAATGGCCCCTGTACTTTATCAGAACTTCCTGTTTGTTTGAAAAATATCTAAAAAGATAAAATAGGAACTAAAAGTATAGGTAAGACATCAGTGATTTCACTTCCCATGAGCCTTTCTTTGCCTTTCCTTTTGGTGTCTGGTTTGTGCTCAACTCCAGTTTGGGGATTTTCAGTATTGGTGTATTTTCACAGAGACATTAACCCCAGTATACCCACTGGAGAGCATGATTCACCTCTGTTGACTTCAGTCACCTAAAACTCAGGTGTCTGGTTTCTTAGGACAGGACTGCCCTTCTGAAACAATTAAAAAAAACAAAACAAAACAAAACCAAAAATCAAAACAAAAATAAAAATAACAACAAAAAACAAAACAAACAAAAAAAACAACCAACCAACCAAACAAAAAACCCAGGACTGTGTTTGACTTCCAAAGGCCTGGCTGCCTGCTTAGGTGGAGAATTGTCTCTGATCTGGACCACTCCAGAGCTGTTCTAGAGGATGTTCATGGATGCATTTCCTAACCTCAGCTCCAGGGCTTCTCCCCAGGCATTTTTCACCCGGGGTATAGCTATAACCCTAAGCTACACCTAGTGCATCAAATAATTTAGTTCCCCCATTCACATCCAGGTCTTGGCTCCCTGGTGTCCCTGTTATATACATTTTGATTCACTCCTCAGTCATATTCTGGAATGAACTCCCTCTAAAGAGGACTTGAACCAGGATAATCAGCTGTGTCTTAGTCAAGTTTGGATTTGCTGTTCAAGCATGGAACAGAAATGAAGATTATCTATTCTGGACATGCCAAATTCACACAGCTTTTCAGCATGTCCTGTACAGATAACTGTGGATAGAGAAATGAGAAGCCAATCTTGAGGGCATGCAAAAATTAGTAATAATGAGATGAAGAGTCACTTGTACTTTTTCTTGAAAAGTAATCCTTATGGCATCCATAAGGAAAACACATGGATGACAAAGCACCAAAAAAACATATGTCTCACTTGCTCCTTGTTTTCTCTGCTAGCAAATGCTAGGAAAAGAAGGTTTCCTGTTCAGAGTTTTTCTGTTTGGACTTAACCTCATTCCCACTGCTTTGAACCAGATTCATGCTTGGCTGTGATGCCTTATAAGAGAGCTGGATGCACAGCATGCTGCTGGACCGCCACAAATACTAGAGTATTACAAAAGCTTTGTGCTTGCTGTCCAATCTTACGTCTGTGGTTTGTAGCTGCAATAAAATAAAAGGCTGAGATGACAAAGTGATTTGTCAATATGAAAATGTTCAAAATGTATTTTATCCTCTCGTACATGGACGACATCAATGTGAGCAGCACCTCCCCAGGGAGCTCTGTCATATTGACTTAGCCACCAGGAGCTTGGGGTTGAAGTGAGAAGCAATATTAAATTTTAACTACTCTTTAAATAACATTTTTAAAATCAATAATGTGGGTCCTGAACCCTTGGCTTTCCTATTGCATTTGGTTTTGTTGTGAATGACATGAAGATGAAGTTTTACTTGCTCTTTTTCACCTTTTTTATCTTGGTTCCAGAGAAGTATGTCTTCACTATTCCAAGGTAAAGATCTACTGATGCTACTGGGCATTCTGGAGTGTAGTGGGTGGGAAATCATTGATGCAAAATAATTCTGAGTTGTATGAGAAAACATTTGTCAAAGGCTGACATATATTTATTGCTCTTGTAATTGGATATGTAGTTCAATTTAACATAAAGATGGTGGGGGAAATGAAATTATTTTAAGTCTTCTTTGCATCCATAAATCCTATGTTTTTAATCATATTAAGACTACTCTTTTCAGTCTAAGTGCAAATCAATTCTGTTCATTCAGTACTTTTGAATGCCAATAAAGGGCATTTTGAAACTTAATGGGAAAAATAATTTGCTTCATTTGCCTTAAAACAAGATCTTAAATGAATTACTTCTTGAGGTAGAAAGAGAAACCATTTCAGAAAGTGCTACCAATCTGTTTTCTTTCCAAAGCAGCTTTTATGATGTTTTTTCCAGGTATAAATCCTTTTTGAATAACCATTTGGTATTTGTACAATGTTTCAGAAGCAGCTTTATTGTTACCTATTGATAAACTTCAGAAATGCCCTGAAACCAAATGCTTTCTTAAAACATGAGAACATATGTCAGAGATGAAGACAGGCAAAGTGCTTTTATTTTCTGCCTGTACCACTGGTTTAAAAATCTGAAATGTTTTAATAAGTAGAACTAAAAGGTCAAGTTCCTCATGTGGTGATTTTAAGCAAAGCTGAACAATTTGGGATTAAATACAACCTACTCCCAGAATTAAAATATCTACACAAATAAAATGTGAATTATTTCTCGTATCCCTTCTGTGATTTTGCACCACTCTGCAGACTTGTGGGAGATGACCACCATTGAGTTCATGCCTTAAAAAGAGGATTTTTCCTCTCCCTTTGTGATGCAATCATATTTTGTTGTGGATTGCTACAGAGGTGGGAGGGTTAAAGTAGGGGGAAACAAATGTGGTTTTAGGTGAATTCAGTGGAACAATACTGTTCTGTGCTACTTGAAGATTTATTTATTTCATGTTTAAATAGAACACTGAATATCTGACTCTTAAAGAAGAATATGGTGATCCCCACTGGAAAGCAGGAGCCTAATTGCCCCAGCCCGTTATGAAAATGGCTAAAATAATGAGATTCATCTGATCAGATGAATTTTTACACAGCTTTGTGTAGGAATAAGTCCCCTTCATCTTTCTGTACAGCTAGTAGGCAAAAATAAGTGTATTTAGAAGGCAATTAATTTCAGGTTAGCACACACATCTAAATTAGCTCAGATTAACCCAACCCCTAGGGTGCCTGTTTCTTTATTAAGATAGTGCCTAGCTCAGATGAAGCGATCAAACCCACCTAAGATTAACAGAAATGAAACTTATAGGGTAAGATCTGAGTAAGGTAGTGTGGCGATGGCAGCTGGACTTCTACCAAGAGATAAAACAGAAAGGAAAAAGATATGGGAAACAGGGACAGAGCTCAGTGGGTCTCTGGCAGAACACTGGAAAAAGGAATGAGAAGGCTCTTTTCAAGGATAAACTGAAAGCAATCAGGGAAGAGGGCAGGAGACCACAAAGAAAAGAGGTGTATTTGAGACAACCAGGTCCACCTGTCTAGGGGCAGCAGGCAGGGCAAAGAAACTGGGGGTTGAGGCCTGATTCTGAGCTTGGTAATAAGAGTTTATAATTAAAGTTTTTGTCTGGGTGTTTTCTACAAAGAATGGGAAAGAAGACAGATGAAAGAGGGTACAACGCCAAATAAAAGCAGAGCAGCTGAGAAGGGAAACAACTACAGTTTTGTCTGTTAATACTTGCCACACTGAAGTGCAGGGGCAGAATTTTGATCAGCTTATTCAGAGTATTCAGGTCTTATCACGAGAGCTAGGGAGGAATTGTAACACCTGTTCAATACTTCCCACACTTGGACAAAATATTTGTGCAACAAACGGTGGGGTACAAATACACATCAGCTTCCCCATTATGGTGCTCTCAGGCTGTGGGAATCATTCAATGAAATCAGATGGAGCAGGCCTTTTCTTGGCTCCTGTGTGAAAAGACTCCCTCAGCTATGAGAAGACATCCATTTTTGAAGTAGCCTCAAACACACACTTCAGAGTGAACTAAAGAAATAGGCAAACCGCCCACCTTGCCTGTTCCTGATTGGTTTTTGATGTTCTGTCAAATGATGGTGGAGGCAAAAATAGGGTTGGCATGTTGTTGGTTCTGCATGAGAAACAACAGTGATTGCTTGGAGCCTGGCTAAAAGTAAAGATGAATCACCTGGTTGCCAGATGCTGTCAGGTTTCTGCTTGAAATCAGTCACAGCAACAAGCTGTGACAATCATGTTATGCTGCTTGAAAACCCTAGTTTTGAGAGCCCTGCTTGTTTTCTCTTCAGGACAGCCTTTGCAGACAGGGCTGGCAGGGACTTTGATCATGCCTGGTTTATACAGTGCCACCAGTTCCACGTGATTAGATGGCCGAGAGCCACCTCCACCAGGAAATGGAAAGAGGGTTCTGATATTCCCTGAGTCTCCTTCTTCTACACACACAAATTATTTTAAATACCTATACAATGCAATTTTTAACCACGTGAGTTGCAGGACACTGATGATCAGGAATCAATGCAGAGTGCTGGTTTTTTTCTTTCCAGAAAGTGAATTTCACTTCTGTCACCAACAGTGGCATCAGGCATGGAGTAGCTGGGAAGCACCATGTCATGTACAGCATGTCCAAACCATGGTTTTCAAACAGAAGGGGAATAGAAGTTACTGGGCAAAGAGGGGGAAGACAGTGATCAGACCATCTGAAACAATACCAGCAGAGGAACATAAATGAGGACACCAGAAAAGCTTGACTGAAGTAGTAATGCACATCTAGAAAACATAATGTCTGTTTTTTGCCAAACCTGTGAGGGCTTTTGGCAGACTGGGAGGGCTGATGTCTCTGCTGAATGGTGACCAAGAAGCTCAGGGGACAATAGGAGAGCCATCTTCCTGTTCTCATCTGGTTTTCAACTGCTGCTGCTGCGCTGTGGATTAGCTGGAGCTGGGGGCTGTAGTGCTGGTACCAGCTTCCAGGAGCAATCTCAGTGTTCAGCAGTAAATATTGGTTACCAAAGCCCTGCACCATCTCTTTCGTGGATTTTACTGATTAGTAGATGCAGAGGCTGGAACCAGATTCAGCATCTTCACTATTGGAGTGTCTTTGAGTTCATGGCACCCAAGCCAGGGAAGATGAGAGAGGCCAAGCCTGCTTCTTCCCTTTTGCATGAACTGGAGCTGTTCCAAGTACCTATGCTTTACCTAAATACCCTTGTTTTACAGGGATGAAGTTTTGTGGGCTCTCCCACAAACCGATGAACAAGTTGAAGCTCTTCAGGATTTACTGAACACCACTGAGGTAAACAGATTATTCTGGCTCTCTGTACTCTAGGCCAAATTTTCCTCCCAAGTGCCCTAATACTGCTTCTCCCTCATAAGAAAGATCTAGCCCACTTCCATTCATTTGTTTTAATACATCAGCTCAGGAAATGCTTGATTTTAATTTCTCACTACCTTATGATTTACATGTGTTTACATAATGTTTCAGTAATGAATTATATCAAACCTTATATTTCTGCAATTGATTTTGTGTATTATGGCACTGCTAAACTGGGAAAACACCAACACACAGTAAGTAGAAATATGTTTGCTAGAGAACCTCAGCACTTTTGACCAGTGTGATCATGACCTATATATGGCTTGCACGCCTTTGAAGATCAGGACTGGATTTTTGTGGTATTTTTTTAAAGGTAGCATCTAGAAGATAAAACTATCTTAAATAATATTTTTGTATTATTATTACTTCTATCTTTCATCAGATAGAGGAGTATTTAATTAAATAGAGACATCTCTTTTCCTGCCCAATCATGCCCTCCCAGTGTGAAGTCAACACTGCAACAAAGGTGTAACCAGTCCTTCAATCAACATAATTTACAGGATTATTGAGGATGTGTTTCATATGACTGAGAGCTTTCAAAGGTGTCTATGCCCAGTCTTTCTCTGTCTTTCTTGGCTCCTATTCATTTTATACCCACCCTAAAATCCTTCTGCTGTCCCTACTAGCATCTTCTAATCATTCCATTAAGTTCTCAGAAACATTTTGATAACCTTCCTTGCTGTTTTCCACCCTCAGAAGTCAAGTCACATATACATCTCATTTTCTGTACCAATATAAATCTCCACTCCTCCATCCTTTTTTTACTACTGTGATTCTTCACTTTCTTGTACACAGAAGCACCAAGAAGTCAGGAAGAAGAATTGCAGAACATTCAATGCAAAGAGGGCTTGTGGTATTTTCTTCCAAGTCCTTTATGGGAATATGCAAATGAAACATTTTTCATGGGTTATAAACCAGACAATTTGTTTCTGTTACTATAAACTGGTGAATTTAAAAGAAAAAATAACAGAACAGGAAAGGGAAAGGGAAAGGGAAAGGGGAAGGGTAGACACAAACAGTACCTCCCAACCAATTTTAATGGTTACCATTTATTGTTCAAACAATAGTCCTTGTGCAACTGAACCATAAAGGAAAAAAATAAGCCCTATTGTCTGGTGACATCATGCTGTATGATGCCCTAAAAATGCACCCAAGAATTATGCTGACTTTTTTCACACTCTAAATTTATGCCCAATTTACTGCTAACTGTAATCCCCAGGTCTTTTTGTATTATTGGTTCTGAAGTTCCAGTCTTTTATTGAATATGCTGGCTTCTGATTTTATTATTGTAAAATATTTAATTTTACCAAGAACAATCTCATTTTCTTACTTTTCTCCAATTTCTAATCTCTGTATTACTTCTTCAACTTGACTTATATTCAAACCCCTTCTGGCACTTATTTCTTCGCTGATCAAAGTCATCAAAGATTACAATAACTACAAAGCCTGGTCTGATCTTCATTAATTCTCCAAATACCCTCAGGGAAAATAACTCTCAGCACACTTGGAAACATGTAACATAATAACCAGCGAAATATATCTATTATACTAGAAATACTATCTCAGAAAAGGTTATGTTCTTGTCTTTGTTCTTGATTTATGAATTTCTGTGCAGAAGTCATTATAAACTTTTCCTAAATACACACATTTCACTTCCAGAAGTAGCAGAATGCTGCACATCACAAGGAACATTAAACAGCTTGTTATGAGCGGCTTCTTAAATTGAAAACATATGCTTTGATTATTTTCAAAATGCTTATTAAATGTTAGTAAGAATACTTTTTCTTTCCTCAGTAAAAAAAATAAAATGTTTTTGAAAACTTTGTAGGTCATTCTCTGGCAACCGGTTGTGGTTGAAAACATCCAGAAGGGCAGAGAAGTCCATTTCTATGTCAGGGCATCCAACATAAATAGCATAAAAGCTCAGTTAAGGCAACTGACCATCCAACAAAAGTATGTATTTTTTATTTGTTGTCATGAATGATTCTGTAAAATTGTTTGTCATTTATTTAACAGGCGATTGTGCTCTTCCTTTGTTATTCAGAGTCTTGCTGGGAGATGTTCAAGGAATTATTGAAAAACAGACTGCCAATGACACAGTCAATGCTCGTGGATCTTCCTCATACTATGAAAACTACCATTCAATGAAAGAAGTAAGCTGTTTTTGTTGTGAGCATGGGTAGGTGCAAAGGGTGAAATTTATCTCACGGTTGAGAATGGATATAAAGAGAAAGAAATCATCAGCAGTTAGTAATTACCACGATATTGCACAACAATTATGAGTTCTATTTAGTGTAACGCTTTCATAGAGATAGAAAGAAGCACCAGACAAAATCTCTCATACATGTATTGCCTCAAACTGTGGTTCAAAGGCAGTAAATACAGAAGCAAAATGAAGTCACAAAACAAGCATGTAAATATTTAAAACATGAAATCAATAACAATTGAAACAAATAGAACTAAACAGGAATTTCAGGGCTACATCTGGACTGTGTTGTGACTGCATCTTACTGCTGGTTTTAATAAAAATTAGAGACAGGCATGTGGTAGGTGGGTTAAATTAATAGTTTTTCTTTCTCATCAGATAAAAATTTTTGGGAAGTAGAATGAATTTAAATCTAGACTACTTTCAGGGGGGAAGAAAAACAGTAAAAATCCACTTACTAACTTCACCCTTGCAGATATATCATTGGATGGAAGCAGTAGTGCAAGTCCACTCTGATCTCCTCCAGAAAATATATATTGGATCATCCTATGAAAAGCGGCCGCTTTATGTTCTGAAGGTACATCTGTGACTTACTACAAAAACTTTCCAAGTACTACTGTAAGCAAATGATGGGGTTTGGCCAGAACATTTCCTTAAATCTATTACCTACATTCTTATTTTTTGTGATTTTTAGAAGTCCCAAATTGTTCTAGTAAGATGTGTTACTGTTGCAAATGCATTTGACCAGATTAGGTTACTCTCTGGGTCACAAGGAAGTTACCACATCTTATGCCATCATGCAAAGGCATGAAATACTGGCACAGTGGATGCCCTCCTCTGTTGATGATGAAGCCAATCTAGTTGGTTGCCCTGCACAGCTGATGGCAGACTCACCTGACCTCAGCTCTTGCTGTCCTCTTGGTGCCTGTGTCAGGACTTTGCAAGCAGCCTGAATGGCTCTGACTGTATGCAAATCTAGCCAATGGCTGCATCCTGGCCCTGGATCAGTCTGAGCTCTCCTTACAAGACAGATGCTTCTTCCATCTTGGTTACCTTTTCAGTTCCACTTTTATGTGGTACCCTTTACAGTGGTGACATTTGAACACAATCCCTCTCTTGTCAGATTTCTAAAAGCAAGGAAAAATCAAAAAATGCCATATGGATTGACTGTGGTATCCACGCTAGAGAATGGATTTCTCCTGCTTTTTGCCTGTGGTTCACAGGTCATGTGAGTACATAATCACATCTGATTACTGTTTTCAAAGCAAAGCAAAAGATCTTGATGCCATTTACCTTTGTCCAATTGTAGGATCCATAAAGTCTTAATCAATTTACTCCCACAAGACCAACACATGATATTTATGTCTAAACTGCAAGCATAGCAGTGTGCGTGTGTGTGTGTGTGTATGCATGTCAGTAGATAAGAGTATGTGTGGAAAAAAGGCATTAGGAGCAAATGCAAAGGAGCTCAAATGTATTATTAAGTATGAAAGAAACCTCAAAGTATGTGCAGCAAGTTCAACAGAGGCATTTATTGTTATGAACAGTCAGGGATGGAGAGGGCATGCCAGAAAAAGTACCAGTGTTTGGTAATCTGCTAGGGCCATGTCTGTACTGCTGCGTGGATTGCAGGAGTGGTCTTGGCTCTGAGTCACGCAGCACATGGTGACTTGTGTCCATGTTACTGCAACTAGCACTGCCTGGAGCAGGTCAGAAGATACACAGGGTGAGCTCAAGCTGTCCTACAACCCTTGGCTCTTCTCTACGTGCCTTCCTAGAGCAACAGGTACCCCACACTTACCTGCTCCAGACATGGCACAGCTCCATACCAGCAATCCACTGGCTGTGATGCATTACCCTCTGTGCTACTGCTCCTCCTGATTCCATGTTCTTTATTTCTGCTCCTGGTCTTTTTTTTCTGGATTTGCAGGGAATAGCCACATAAGCCAACTTCTTCTGAAGGTATTGTCCTTGCTAGTGACACCCTCATGTCAGACCTCCAGAACATGACCAACAACACCCAGCTGTAGTAGCAGTTCATGGAAACTGGAAGATCACTGATGGGTTGAGCCTGTAGATTAATCACTGATGGGACAGGCTTAGATCAACCAGCCTTGATGTGCGGCCACAGACAAATAGGCACATCTATCTTTAGTATCTTTATTATCGACACTGCTCAGGAGAGGGAACAAAGGTGCACCAAAAGAAACAATATCCACCCTTTACAACTGGATTATAAAATAGATTGCCTGGGTCTTGTTTGAACTTAAAGCATCTCTTCTCAACTCCTTATGCTGAGCTGCTGACCCAGTCCCTGGTATGGACCAGGAAAAGGCTTCTGAGGCCTTTCTGGCCCAGACAACGTTGCCCATTTTGCTCAGTTAGTGTTCTGAGATATTTATTTATTATTACTTTTTCAAAAAAGAAAAGTTCACAGTAAAAATAACCTAGATGACACTGGACTTCACAGTCACCAGTACTATAGTCAGAGAAACAACATAGACAAGTCCTTGAAATGTGAATTATGTTTTGGCCATGATGGAGCTAAATAATGTGGTTGATTATGATAATAATAAAAAAAATATATTTATTTTTGCTATCAGTCACAACTATAAAATCTCAATGCCTGAAACATTTGAAAGGATATTGCAGGACTTAGTGATAGATACAGCTGAGTGGACCTTGTGACCCACTGATAATCCCAGTTTGCAAGGTTCCACTGAATAGAAATGCATTTGCCCTTTTCATGCCGTTCCAAATAATTACCAGCTGTGCTGTCATTTTGCCAGTGACATGTCCCTGCAGCATTTTTCAGAAGTAACAAGCTGAACATTTAGGTTCTCCATTCCTTTGATCTAATTTGTGTGGTTTAAATTCAAATTTTGTTCCTGTATCTCTTCATGAAGCAATGTTTTAAAATCTGACATTAATACATATCTGCACACAAGCACTAAAATCATCAGCTCTCCCTAGCAAATCCTAGGCATTCTTTATAATGGGTCCACTTTTTATAATTTAATTTTGTCGTTAAGATTGTACAAAGATTGACATTTCTCATTTAGTCAGAGGAAGCCCATTGCCTGAGGGTAACTAGGAAGGATTTAAAATGAAAAAAGGTGATCTAAGTAAGGCATAAAGATAAAACAAGGATGATGAAGGACTTAGTCTACTCTAATAGTAACAAACCCACTCATCTAGATTAAAATTTATTTCTTTGTCATGGGCCAACAACCAGGTTCAGTATCACTAATGCCTTCAAAAGAAGCTGTGAGGCAAAATTAGCAATGTAGATCATACTGGTTCTTGTCATATAGTTGCATTAAACTCACAATGCAACCAGAATAAATAATGTTATGTACAGCAGCCATTTGAAATATTACTTGTTATTTTGGAGCTTGCTGTATTTTGGGCAGGAGGGAAGTGTCCTAGGGTGACTGTTATGGTGTTTGTATCTCCAATCGTGTGTTCTGTTTACATTTGATATTATGTTCTGTGCTTTCAGAACTGACTCTGAAAGT
Organism: Taeniopygia guttata; assembly: GCF_048771995.1. Lineage (NCBI taxonomy): Eukaryota > Metazoa > Chordata > Aves > Passeriformes > Estrildidae > Taeniopygia > Taeniopygia guttata. The sequence continues at coordinate 59,896,520 of NC_133024.1, read as the reverse complement.
GAAGGTTTGTTTTGCTGTGTTATCATCTGGTTCACCTCCCCCCATGTCTGCTGGAAAGCTAGAAAAGGCTAGGGCTGGCTGGCTGGCTTTTGCTTTGCTTGCTTGCTTGCTTGGCTTGCTTGCTTTGCCTGCTTTCTTGCTTTCTTGCTTTGCTTCCTAGTTAGGTTAAGCAGTCCAATTCTTTCCCTGGACTGTTTTTTTTTTCTTCCCTTTCCTCTTTCTGAATATCATTCAACCTGCTCTGGACTGGGATCTGGGAAACACCAAGGAACACCAGGAGCCTGCATTTAGTAATCTGCAGCAGCCATCCCCAGCGTCCAGACCCGGGCGACCACTCCCAGGAAAGACCTTCTGGATTTGTTCAGCTCTTCAGAGGGGTGAAAGAGTCTTGTTGTCATCTTGTGTTAATTGTTTTGGTGTTGGGGAGTGCTTTGTTGTTGAATAAACAGGTTCTTTTCCATTTCTCTCTCAGAGGGATTTTTTTCCCTGAACCAGGTGGGTGGAGAGGGGCCGTGGGGGTTTCCTGGGGGCTCCTTTCAGGGGGTTTTCCCCAAATTTGCCCTAAACTAGAACAAATATTTTGGCGCCCAACTCGGGGCTCGAGAGAGTGGAAAAAAACCCTGTTGTAATCATATTTTTGTTCCAATTATTTGGAACAAATTATTGGAACAAATATATTCACCAATTATTATCTGGGTATGGAGCAGTTACTGGTTATGTTGTTTGAATTAATATTGTCTCTTGGGGTGAAGGCCTGCATGTGTCTCTGGTCCCTAGGGGTTTTTCAGATCTTAATCCCCCTGTGGTCCCTAGGTTTATTTTTTTATCCAGGAATAGCTCCGGTATTGTCCCTAATACGTAGGTTTTGCAGTAGAAGGGCACTGACCAGAATATCCATTGTGCTGTGCTTGGGTGTAATAGCTTCCAGAGGGTTTATAAAGGTGCTGAGGTCTGTTCCTGGAATGTATGGTTCATGGTTATGGTTGTACAGCCAGTTTGTTAGAGGGGAAGTAGGGGATGAGGCTTTTCAGCCTTTGCTTTCCTTCTTCTCCTCTGAATTTGTTACCTCACTATTAGAGAATGTTCAGTTTCCCCTGACTGTTAAGGAGACCATCTTCCTGGTGTTTAATCTAGTAAGCTTTCTCTATACAGTCTGCAGTCTCTCTAGAATGAGGGCTGAGATTTCTAGAGGGGCTGATGAGACCTCTGACCCAGGAGTAGACCCAGGTGTGAGAAATCCTGAGTGGTGTGGGAAATGGGAGGAGATGGGCCAAATTTTAAAGGAATTTTCTGACCCTATAGCCTGGGACTTTCCTAGTGAACAAATTCAGAATCCGGCTGAGGTGGCGAAGTACTTGAAAGAGAAGTGCTATGATAACTCTAAGGAGAAAAAGATCATTGCAGTGAGCTGGGCCCTGGCATATGCTTATCGCACCCTGCTAGATACTGTAGGGCAGCAGACAGAGGAAGGGGGGCAGGGAGATAAATCAGCAGCTATCCCAGTCACTCAGGCTGCAGCCAACACCCCCGGCTCAAAGCCAGCAGCTAAACCAGACTCAGCAGCCAAGCCTCAACCTATGGCTGTTGCTACTAGCACAAGAAGTGGGAAGCGCACAGAAAAGACCAATCGACCAGTGGATGATGACGATGATGATGATAATGCAGGAGAGGGACCCTCAATGCCTGCTGACATAAAATCAGAAGTCAAAGCAACTGGTACAAGATCAGAGGCCAATACTGAGTCCTTTTCCCTAAAGGACCTTCGTGGCCTGAGGAAGGATTATACCCGACGACCTGATGAGTCTGTAATTAGTTGGTTGGTCCGTCTTTGGGATGCTGCAGGCGAGGCTACAATTCTGGATGGTACTGAGGCAAGATATTTGGGATCCCTGTCACATGATCCTGTTATTGATCAAGGAATGATGAGGGGGGCTAACCCTCACAGCCTCTGGGCACGAGTTCTGGAAAGTGTAGCACAAAGATACCTGTGTGCAGATGATCTTTATATGCAGCAAACCCAGTGGAAGACTATAGAACAAGGGATCCACGTCTGAGAGAAATGGCAGTGGCAGAGATTATCTTCTCAGATGAAATAACAACTAGGAATCCAGACTTGGTACCATGTACATCTGTGATGTGGCGAAAACTTGTACGGCTTGGGCCACATGACTACGCTTCTGCCTTAGCAATAATGAAGCAAGATGAGAGGGATGAGACCGTGCTCGAAATGGCAAGGAAACTCCGAGCATATGCAGATGCTGTACATGGCCCAACCCATGCCAGAATTGCAGCAGTGGAAACGCGTCTGCAGAAATTAGAAGATAAGATAGAGGAGAATCATAAGAGACTCAGGGAGGAGATAAAGGAGGACCTTCTCCAAATCTCAGCAGTACAGATCAGAGGTTCTGGTATCCAACGTAGACGTTCCTCAGATGGTGAGAGAAGGTACACCCCACGAACTGAGCTGTGGTTCTTCCTGCGCGATTGCGGAGAAAACATGAGGAAATGGGACGGAAAACCTACTGGTGCTCTGGCACAACGGGTGCGTGAATTGAAGGAAGGTAAGACTCAGAGAGGAAGTGCCACCAAAAGGAGAGCAGCTCCAGTTGCCCGTAGCCAAACTGCCAGGCATGATGATGATGATGACATGTCTGATCCCCTTGAAGGAACCTCTAGGACATACGCCCAAGGCAAGAAGGATAACCAGGCTTAGAGGGGCCCTGCCTCTAGCCAGGTAGAGGCGAGGGAAAACCGTGTTTTCTGGACTGTGTGGATTCGCTGGCCTGGCACATCGGACCCACAAAGATATAAGGCTTTGGTCGATACTGGTGCACAATGCACGTTAATTCCATCGAGACACGTAGGGGCAGAATCTGTCTCTATTGCTGGTGTGACAGGTGGATCTCAGGACTTTACTGTGGTGGAAGCTGATGTAAGTCTGACAGGAAATGAGTGGAAGAAACACCCTATTGTGACTGGCCCAGAGGCCCCATGTATTTTGGGCATAGATTACCTTCGAAGGGGATATTTTAAAGACCCAAAGGGACTCAGGTGGGCATTTGGGATAGCAGCTGTAGCGACAGAGGGCATCCAGCAACTGAACACCTTGCCTGGACTGTCTGAGAATCCAACTACAGTAGGACTTTTGAAGGGAGAAGAACAAAAGGTACCAGTTGCCACTTCAACAGTGCATCGTCGACAGTACAGAACAACTCGAGATGCTGTGGTTCCCATCCATAAGATGATCCGAGAGCTGGAGAGCCAAGGGGTGGTCAGCAAAACCCACTCACCCTTCAACAGCCCCATTTGGCCTGTGCGTAAATCTGAAGGAGAATGGAGATTGACTGTGGACTACCGTGCATTGAATGAAGTGACTCCACCACTGAGCGCTGCTGTGCCAGATATGCTGGAACTCCAGTACGAGCTGGAGTCCAAGGCAGCGAAATGGTACGCCACTATTGATATTGCCAATGCATTTTTCTCCATTCCTCTGGCAGCAGAATGCAGGCCTCAGTTTGCCTTTACCTGGAGGGGAGTGCAGTATACCTGGAACCGACTGCCCCAGGGGTGGAAGCACAGTCCTACCATCTGCCATGGGCTGATCCAGACTGCACTAGAAAAGGGTGAGGCTCCAGAACATCTACAATATATTGATGATATCATTGTGTGGGGGAACACAGCAGCAGAAGTGTTTGAGAAAGGAGAGAAAATCATCCGAATCCTCCTGGAAGCTGGTTTCGCCATCAAGAAGAGTAAAGTGAAGGGACCTGCTCGAGAGATCCAGTTCTTGGGAGTGAAGTGGCAAGATGGACGGCGTCAGATTCCTACAGATGTCATCAACAAGATCACAGCCATGTCTCCACCAACCAACAAGAAAGAGACACAAGCTTTCTTAGGCGCCATTGGTTTTTGGAGAATGCACATTCCTGAGTACAGTCAGATCGTGAGTCCCCTCTACCTGGTCACCCGCAAGAAGAATGATTTCTATTGGGGCCCTGAGCAGCAGCAAGCTTTCACCCAGATAAAGCAGGAAATTGCTCATGCAGTAGCTCTTGGCCCAGTCAGGACAGGACCAGATGTGAAGAACGTGCTCTACTCTGCAGCCGGGAACCATGGTCTGTCCTGGAGCCTTTGGCAGAAGGTGCCTGATGAGACTCGGGGCCGACCACTGGGATTTTGGAGTCGGAGCTACAGAGGGTCTGAAGCCAACTACACCCCAACAGAGAAGGAAATCTTGGCCGCCTACGAGGGAGTCCAGGCCGCCTCAGAGGTGATTGGCACAGAAGCACAACTCCTCCTGGCACCCCGACTACCGGTGCTGGGGTGGATGTTCAGAGGAAAGGTTCCCTCCACCCACCATGCCACCAGTGCTACATGGAGCAAGTGGATTGCTCTCATCACGCAGCGTGCCCATATTGGTAAGCTGAATCGCCCTGGGATTTTGGAAGTAATTACAAATTGGCCCGAGGGTGAAAGTTTTGGTGTCGCAGATGAAGAAGAAGAACCAGTGACACGGGCTGAAGAAGCTCCACCATATAACCAACTGCCAGCAGAGGAAACACGCTATGCTCTCTTCACTGATGGTTCCTGTCGCATCGTAGGGATGAATCGGAAGTGGAAAGCAGCTGTATGGAGTCCCACACGACGGGTTGCAGAGGCCACTGAAGGAGAAGGTGGATCAAGCCAGTTTGCTGAACTCAAAGCCGTTCAACTGGCCCTAGACATTGCAGAAAGGGAGAAGTGGCCAAAGCTTTACCTCTACACTGATTCATGGATGGTAGCCAATGCTCTGTGGGGGTGGCTAGAGAGGTGGAAAGAAGCTAACTGGCAGCGTAGAGGAAAACCAATTTGGGCTGCTGAAGAGTGGAAAGATATCGCTACCCGGGTAGAGAAGCTACCTGTGAAGGTTCGCCATGTAGATGCCCATGTCCCCAGAAGTAGAGCTAATGAAGAGCAGCAAAACAATCAGCACGTAGATCAGGCTGCAAAGATAGGGGTGTCAAAGATAGACCTCGATTGGGAACACAAGGGGGAGTTGTTCCTAGCACGATGGGCCCATGATGCCTCAGGCCATCAGGGTAGAGATGCCACTTATAAGGGGGCACGAGACCGAGGGGTGGATCTAACCATGGACAGTATTTCTCAGGTTATCCATGACTGTGAGACATGCGCTACCATCAAACAGGCCAAGCGGGTGAAGCCCCTGTGGTATGGTGGGCGGTGGTCCAAGTACAAGTATGGGGAGGCCTGGCAGATTGACTACATCACACTGCCCCAGACACGCCAAGGCAAGCGCTACGTGCTCACAATGGTAGAAGCCACCACTGGATGGTTGGAAACCTACCCTGTGTCTCATGCTACAGCCCGTAACACCATCCTGGGCCTTGAAAAGCAGGTCCTTTGGAGGCATGGTACCCCTGAGAGGATTGAGTCAGACAATGGGACTCATTTCAAGAACAGCCTTATCAACACCTGGGCTAGGGAACATGGCATTGAGTGGGTGTACCACATCCCCTACCATGCACCAGCTGCAGGCAAAGTGGAGAGGTACAATGGACTGTTAAAAACCACCTTAAAAGCATTGGGTGGGGGATCTTTCAAAAATTGGGAGCAACATTTAGCAAAGGCCACCTGGTTAGTTAACAGCCGAGGTTCCACCAATCGAGCAGGTCCTGCCCAGTCTGAGCCCCTGAATATAGTAGACGGAGATAAAGTCCCAGTGGCACATGTCAGAGGTTTGTTAGGGAAATCAGTGTGGATCAATCCTGCCTCGAGTACAGACAAACCCATTCGTGGGATTGTCTTTGCTCAGGGACCAGGTTGTACATGGTGGATAATGCAGAGAGATGGAACAACACGATGTGTACCTCAGGGAGATCTGATTGTGGGGTGAAACTATTGTGCAAATATCACTGTTTGCTGAATGTTACTGCCAATGTCTGTGCATGAAACACACAGACATGAGAAAGAAGGAAATGAGTGAGTGAAAGATACAAGTTTTAACTTGATGGAGTTTTTACATGATGTTGAAGATATGGAGATAAGGGGTGGAATGTCCTAGGGTGACTGTTATGGTGTTTGTATCTCCAATCGTGTGTTCTGTTTACATTTGATATTATGTTCTGTGCTTTCAGAACTGACTCTGAAAGTGAAGGTTTGTTTTGCTGTGTTATCATCTGGTTCACCTCCCCCCATGTCTGCTGGAAAGCTAGAAAAGGCTAGGGCTGGCTGGCTGGCTTTTGCTTTGCTTGCTTGCTTGCTTGGCTTGCTTGCTTTGCCTGCTTTCTTGCTTTCTTGCTTTGCTTCCTAGTTAGGTTAAGCAGTCCAATTCTTTCCCTGGACTGTTTTTTTTTTCTTCCCTTTCCTCTTTCTGAATATCATTCAACCTGCTCTGGACTGGGATCTGGGAAACACCAAGGAACACCAGGAGCCTGCATTTAGTAATCTGCAGCAGCCATCCCCAGCGTCCAGACCCGGGCGACCACTCCCAGGAAAGACCTTCTGGATTTGTTCAGCTCTTCAGAGGGGTGAAAGAGTCTTGTTGTCATCTTGTGTTAATTGTTTTGGTGTTGGGGAGTGCTTTGTTGTTGAATAAACAGGTTCTTTTCCATTTCTCTCTCAGAGGGATTTTTTTCCCTGAACCAGGTGGGTGGAGAGGGGCCGTGGGGGTTTCCTGGGGGCTCCTTTCAGGGGGTTTTCCCCAAATTTGCCCTAAACTAGAACAGGAAGGTTTCTATTACTTACACAGGCAGCAAAAGCTCAAACCTTTCTATTAATAGGCTTCATTTCTGTCTCACGACCACCCACTAACACTAAAGGACTGCAGTGTCTCTGACTGACTGTATCAATTTTAACCTGTGGTGCTTCTGAGCAGAGAGCTTCTTTGCTGTTTAACCATTTCCATGACATGATGAACTTTATCAGAATCAGGTAGACTGCTGTGATAATTGCACAATTATTTTACACATACCACCTTTGCAGGAAGGTAAGAAAAATAACAATCACAAATGCTTTTAATATGTTTCCCCTGTGCTTTAAAGGCAATCCATGTGCGTGAGAGAGATCGGACCATGACAAGACTTCTGGAGCACTTTGATTTCTACATCATGCCTGTGATAAACGTGGATGGCTATGAATACACATGGAGCCACCCCTCTGTATGTAGACCTTTTTTGAAAGGTTGTTCAAGGTACTGATTTGCTGTTTATGGGAATTATCATTGTGCATGGTTAGGGCATAGTTATCATCCTGGAACTTCACATCCCAAACTTATTCTGTACTTGGAATTTCTCCATCCTTCCTCACAGAAACTTGGATTTGTACTCCTAAACTCACATACCTAGCCAAACAGTATGTCTCCTGCCCTCCTTCCACAATCCAAATTCCATGGAAATCAGAATGCGATCACTTCTGATCCTACCCAACACTTCCTTTTATCACCCAGCCTTGCTGGCAAGCAGACTGTTTTAGAATCTTCCGCGGTCTTCACTAGCACAGGACTGTAGAGGCGCACATGAGAAGTCACACTTAACTAACCAGGGAGGTGGTGCATTGAGTTTCAGCATTTTTCCCTGAACGTGGCTTGTGTGTCTCTTTCCATAGAATCGGCTGTGGAGAAAAAGCCGCTCCTCGCACGGTAACAGCAAGTGCATTGGTACTGACATGAACAGGAATTTTGATGCACACTGGTGTGGTAGGACATAATTTTCTTCCTATTGAACCCCTGCTTTTGGCCATTAAAATTTTTGATTTTGAAAAAATTTTCATCTACTGTTCCGTGAAGTTAGTACAGAGACAAATGCAGCTGAGTATCTATTATGAACCGGTGAAAACTTTCCCAGCTTTAGATAATTCCTTCTGGGACTCAGAATTTTTCATCCCCAGATGACACACCATGGAACAGCCTCTTCCCAGCACAACAGAGCCCCTTGCATCACACCATGACACACCTGGGGTGGCTGTAGGTGAGAAGAAAGAAAGAGGGAAGAGGTGGCCCTTGCCATGTCACCCAAGGCCTGTTGCACTATCCAGCTGAGTAGATGCTCCACTGTGGTATACCAACTGATCAGCTCAGTGATCCTTCCATAATGCCTAGCTGACCAAGATTTTTTGGTCCTTAGTGATTCTTACGAAGACTATATTTAATTTCTGCAGGCGCTTTAGTACTTGACAAGTTTTTTCCATAGTCTGCAGAATAGCTGCCTTAAAATGTTACCCTATCGATCAGATCTGACTTCACTCACTGCTGACACTAAATTCCTAAATGTATTTCAGTCATTCTAGACCATTGCCAAACCATCCACAGCTGTTGTATCAAGAAAAACATGCATTTTCCCCCCGTAAAGATCCTGAATGCTTCCAGAAAGTTATTTGGTCTTATTCTGAAGACAGAAGTGGTGAATCCTATTTGTCATCTTGATCATTTGTTCCAGTGTCAATTTTTCTTAAAAATTTTCATTTGTTCCTCAGCTTCCCATTGGGAGTTTGCTTTCCCACAAAATTAAATAATAATGTAGAATGCCTTCTTCCTGTAGTTCTTCTAGATTTTAAGATGTGATCTCTCAAACATGTGATGATTTTAAATGAAGAATATTCATCCTCTCATCTAAGACTTTTTATCCAGTCTTTGAATACTTTTTTCCTACATCTTCTCCTTGACAGTTTGTAAGAGCACAATAGGTGAGAAATCCTGGTAGGCTTGCAGAGATTTCTACATGGATGCAAGTTCTTTCCATGGCATGGTGGAATCCATGATTTCTTGTGTATTATCACCATACTCTGCTCTCTCATTTCATACTCTTGCATTTTTCATGAACAGAAATGCAGAAGTGAAGAAATAAAGGAGTAAAACTGCATTTTTTTTTTTTTAAAGGTCCAGGAGCATCTCACTCTGAATGCCAGGAGATATACTGCGGACCCTACCCGGAATCTGAGCCTGAAGTAAAAGCAGTGGCTCGCTTTGTCAGAGACCACAAGGACACCATTAAAGCCTACATAACCATGCACTCCTACTCCCAGTTGGTGTTGTTTCCATATTCTTACACTATGAACAAAAGCAAGGACCATGAAGAGCTGGTAAGTCTTCCCACCTCCAGAAGTTTCACACTTATCTCAGAACTATTCACCATCTTGGTTAATCTTGTAATGAGGGAATCACTATGCTGTGAAGATCAAGAATTAGGAAATTACATTTTTCTTGATGTCCTTAACAACTTTAAAAAGTCTGGGCTGGTCTAGTAGTGTGTAAGTCAGCAAGCTGCTTCTGAAGACTACAGAAAAATGAAAATATTTATTCCAGATTGATTATACATCAACAACACTTAACATGTTGAAGTTGCTGCTAGAAGAGCAGAGTCCTGTTGTTCTGGACATCTTTAAAAGATACATATGTGCAAATTCTTCATTATGTTTTATGGTTTATATAAACTGTGAAATTAATTGGGTATGTTACACTAAAACACCTTTTACATACCTAAGCAATGAGGTATTCTGGTGGATACTTAGTACTTTTATTAAGGCTTTTGCTAGGTATACTTATTTAAAATTGTCTTAGTGGTAGGATGGAAAATATATCTTGCATATGTAAAATTTTACTTTCTTGAACCACCAAATGACACAGCACAAACCCTCACCAAAAACAATGGAGTTCAAAACAGAACAGTTACTCTTTCCCTGTAAAGCAGAGAGAGGTGCACTGATTATTTATGGGCATTTCAATCTTCTTCATGGCTTAAGAGTAGGGTTGTCTCAATTAAAATATTTTACTGCCATATTTGTCAATATTACTTAAATAAAGAGTGACTTAAGTACTGTGGAAGAAAATAAAAAAAAATATGAGATGAATGAGAACAAATGGTTTGACAAGAATTTATTGCCAGAAGTGGGGATAAGGTCCCATCCATACTTTTTATCTGTCTACAGCAGAAATGCAATCTGTAGCATGGGCATATGCTGAAAACTTTTATCACATTCAGTGGGTTTTCTAGGACATTTTATATGATTATGTGATTATTTTTATGTGAAATCCTGAGCACACTGTAAGTAAATTCTAACTGTGCACATTTAATCTATTGTCACAAGGCCTTAAAGGTAATGTTTTTTAACTTTAAAGGTTATGTTTTGTATAATTTCAGGAAAGTCTGGCACAGAAAGCAGCTAAAGCTATAAAGAGGACAACTTGGAAAACTTACAGATCTGGTGCTGGTGCACAAACAATCTGTAAGTATGACTTTACTGCAATGAAAGGCAAGACAGTATATCCTTGCTAGCATCAGAAGAAAGCTTTTGAACAGAAAAAGTTCTGGTTTCAGGCAATTTTTCTATTTTCCCTTCTTCACATAGATTTAGCTCCTGGAGGATCGGACGACTGGGCTTATGATCTTGGCATTAAATATTCTTTTACCTTTGAGCTTCGTGACACAGGAACTTACGGATTTTTGCTTCCTCCTCGAGAAATCAAGCCAACTTGCTTAGAAGCACTTTCTGCTGTCAAAGAGATAGCTCAACACATTCTGCAAAATTTGTGATGTTGAATATAATTTATTCCAGCATGACTGCACCTAGTTACTTATGAAAATGTAATAAATGAAGCTTGCTCCTTTATTAAACTTCTTTCTACATAGGCAAAACTCTAGAATGACTGCACCCCCTGTATTTTAAAATACATCAGTTTTTTTCAGCCATACTTATATACCTATATCTACAATGGTAACTCACTGCACCACAAGTGTAATAGAGAGAGTGCAGTGCAAGGGGAAAAAAGTACATTATGTCCCACTAGGTAGTGGGAGCTTCAGGTGAAAGGGTCTCTGACTGACACAGGGCACACTGGGCAGACTCCATTTATAGAAGAGATTCCCCCATTTAGGTCATTTGTGTTATTGTAGGATTTCATTACAAGAGAACAGCCCTACTTACCACATCCCCTGTGAAGGAGGAAGGGTGGTCACAGCAATTGAGGAGCACAAGTGGCCAAACCACCAAGCGGCAGCGCCCAGAGGCTGCTCTACTGCAACTAGCCAAGCCCATTCACCCGGCAGCCGAGGGCTTGTTGCAGCACAGCTCTGGCCTGAAGGCTCTGTAAGGTGACAGGACAAGGGCCAATGGTTTTAAAACAAAACTGGGCAGGTTTAGACTAAGAAAGAAGGTTTTTTTACAGTAAGGGTGCTGTGGCACTAGCACAGGTTGCGCAGAGAGGTGGTGGATGCCCCATCCCTGCAAACATTTATGGACAGGTTGGATGGGGCTCTGAGCAACCTGCTCTGCTTGAAGCTCATGGAAACACAGATTCATTGAGATTGGGAAAGACCTCTGAGATCACTGAGTCCAAGGTACAATCCAACACCACCCTGTCAATGAGACCAGGGCACTGAGTGTCATGTGCAGTATTTCCTTAAACACCACCAGGTATAGTGATTCCACCACCTCCCTAGGCTTCCATTCCAATGTTTAATCATCCCTTTTGTGAAGGATTGTATTCCCAATGTACAACTTGAATCTCCAATGGTGCAGCTTAATACCGGGTCTTCTCATCCTGTTACTTGTTGCCAGGAAGAAGGCCTGGCTAAATCCCCTGTCAGGTGACCGTAGGGAGCGATAAGGTCACGCCGAGCCCCCTCCGGGCTGAACAGCCCGGCTCCCTCAGCCGCTCCTCACGACATTCCCGCCCCAGCGCCCCGCCGCCCCATTGCCCCGCCCCGCGGGCAGAAGCCGGCGCCCGCCCCGCCCGCCCCAAGATGGCGGCAGCGCCGCTTCCGCCCTTCCCGCCACCGCCCTCCCAACTGCGACGTCACCACCGCCGTCATCGTCGTCATCATCGGCGGCGGCGCGGGCGGCGCGAGGGCCGCCGGGAAGGGCGCGCGGAGGCGGTGGCGGCGGCGGCGCTCCCCCGACGGCTGTCCCGGCGCGCGGGGCGGGAGCGGCGGGTCCGCGGGGGCGCGCGCCGCTCCGCGCGCTCCTCCCCCTCCTGCCCGCGCCGCTCCGCGCTCAGGCCCGGGAGGACGGACCCCCCCCTCGCCCCCTCCCACCCTCTCCGCCCCGGGCGGCGGCGGAGGAGGCGGCGGGGAGCGGCTCGGCAGCGCAAGGAGCAGGTGAGTGCGGCGGGGCGGCCGCGGGCGCGGAGGTGGGGTGGGGAGGCGGGGCGGGTCACCGTGTTCCCTTCCCCCGGCCCGCGGCGCGCTCGGCCTGCGGAGCGCAGCGGCGGGGAAGGGCCGCGCTCCCGCCCAGCTCGGTGCGCGGCCGGGGCGTTCCGGGGCTCCCCGAGGAGGGGCGGGGCGGGGCGAACGCCCGGAGGCGCCGTCCTGCCGTGTGCCTGGGGGCCGTGCCGTCAGGCGGTGGTCGTGCTGGAGTCTGCTTCCCGTATAGTCGGGTATTCCCTGATCGTGGGGTTTTTGGTTGGATTTTGGTGGTGTTTGGGTTTTTCTCTTCCACTTCAAGTACTGCTCTTCTCCCACTCTCTGGCAGTAAAATAGTTTCTGCTCTATGTGCTCTAGAGGGACTGCTAATTTCGCTTGTGTGAATTCACGCATCACCATTCCTTCAGGTAGCGGCTCCAGCTAGTTCCCATCCCTTCCAGAACTTGTAGCCGGGCACGGTGGGTTGGTGTGTTATGGGTGGTCTACTTAGGGCCTCGCCTTTGGCTTCTCGATGGAGTCTCACTCCACCGTTGATTTCTTGTCAGCCTTCTGCAGGAGTGCTTGAAGGTCAGGTGTTTGGCTCTCAGTGAGCACCAGCACTCTGAGGGATCTTGGGCTGGTGATGGAACACTCTGTGCAGACAAGGAGTGGACACGCTCAGCCAATTACTTGAAAACTAAAGAAGTGTGGTTTATGTGGCTGTGCCCAAGATAATACACCCTGCTTCTCAGCAGGTTTGCTGAGAGTGACAGCATGCTGAAGTGCTGATCCAGCTCACAGATCGGAGGTAATATAGTGTAAGGCAGAGTGAACTTGGACCTGTCCGCACCAGTCTGCACAGAGTGTCCCTTAGTCTGGGGAAACATCTTCTTTGAGTATGAAGTCTTTGTTAGACAAGGCATGGAATATTCTGTACTTCCTGATATGGTGCTGTGGCCTGATTTTTTATTCACCTGTGGAGAGCCAACCATGATTTTATACTTGTGCAAACATAATTAGCAGTTGCTTATTGCTACTAATAGAGAATATCATATGTGGAATTAGAGGGGTAGGTTCAAGTTACTATGGTGATGGGTTACCAGCAAGGAGTTTTAAAATTTGGATTAATTTCTAGTTTTGTGTCAAACAGGCTTATCTGTGTGAGTATTTAACTGCTCTTTTGGAAGGTTCACTAAGCATGCATTTTACAATTTTTAGTAATATTTTTAGGTAGTAAACCCATGGAGCTTCTTCAAATATTGCTATTTACTTAGTGATGTGACATGGAAGTATTAATATTGTAATAGGACCCAAAATGTTTTCAGGTAAAAGGTCTTCATTTTAAAAAGTGCAGGGAACCATTCTCAAAGCTGCTATTTAGTTTTCAACACATATTTAGTTTATCAAGGAGTATTAATAATGAGTTTGTATCTGAACATCTGTAGGACTTCGAAGTAATTTTGCTTGTTATTTGAAATGGCATATTATTTATGTCTTCACAGGTAGGATTTTCGGAAGTGATGTTGTGTGTAACTTGTGTGTGGTGTGGTGTGCATGCACAGACATTGACATGCTTATGAGTGATGTTTTGGACTTCCTAAAGAGATTTTTATCTCCTTAAATGCTTTCTTGTTTTTGAACATTACTTTTGTTCTGTTACATCTCAGTTTCAAGTTTTCCTGTAGAATCCTTCAGGATTCATTTTTTCAGGTGGCTGGATTAGGTTTTTCTAACAGAAAACCAGATGTTGCAAATATCTCTTGATTTTGATTTATGTAGTATTGCACTGATTGTGAAGAAAAATGTTAAGCATGCTTGACACCAAAATATAATAATATTGTTAATAAAAAATACAGAATTTCAGTGAATGCTGTCAATCATATCATGCCTCATTGATTTCAGTTCATTGACAGAGCTCAATAGGTGCACTCACTTCTCTCAAGTCTGTCACATTTTAGATTATTAATGTAAATAACACTCTGTGATATGTTCTCCTTCAAATGGTAGTGTAATTAATGTCATTAACAGATTGTTTCTCACCCTGAGAAAGTTGCTTCCTTTAAAGAATAACATGGATGAATCTGTGAATGAGTTATCCTAGTGTTATAGTATTTCTAATTTATTTTAAAGGTTGTCATGAATCTTATTTATGCATGGAAAAGTGAAAATGTACAGTTAAAATTTTAGGTATAGAGTTTATTTTAAGAGAATAAAGTTAACTTTGCTTAGTTTCAGAAATTCCATTCTGTTTCAGAAGTAGCAGAAAGTTCAGTGCCCCCAAGTAGAGTCAGCAGTGCAATGTCATGTACCTGAAATAGAGAAGTGCATAATATTCTGCTTAGGATTTTTTTTTTTTTTTTTAATCCTGGTAGTAATTATTTGAAATGTTGAGATGCTTAAGGCTCAATCCACACTGGTACTCATGGCTGTCTAATCCCACATTAGTTTTTGATAAGGAGATGGTAATTCAGAAGCACAGACATCTGATGGAAAGTCACTGCACTGGCCATCAGCGTGGGATGGATAACAGGACTGTGATCATCAGTGGTAAAACAGCAGAAGGTGAAAATGTTTCAGAAGGGGAATCTTTATGGGATATTCCATTTAAATTGTTATTGGTTGTCCATTAATGTGCAGTCTGAGAAATTTGGAAATTAAACATGTCATTTTTTCCCCCTTACAGTACTTGCTTATCAGCAAGGAACCTTCTCAGAAACAAAACACCTGTTGTTAATCCATCTGAGATTTTCAATACTGTTTTAATAGTCTCTTTATTTTTCCAACTCACTTGGTCCTCAAAGAATGAAAATGGGACTGACTACATTTGCAAACACAGTCTCTGAAATACATAGTTTGACAAAGTGAAATTCCTCAGTTTGCCTTAGAATAATGTGTCTGGACTCTAATCCTGCAGCCTTTGATACCATTTATATTCACTGAGCAGTGGAATTGCAGTTCTAGTTACATGAGTGAGGCCCTCATGTGATAATAGGTGCATACAGAAAGTAATATGCTGTGCACTCACTGCATGCTGGGTTTGTTTCTTTAGAGTAATGTATCATGAAATACCTCTTCTGTTAATAAAGGATCTGTGGTTAATTGCAAACTAGTAGATATGGGGCAGAATACGAGGATAGAACTGATAGATTGCTACCCGAAATAGCACAGGTTTTTGTTTCTCATTTTAAGTTGTTGTTTTGGTTTTTTTTTTAATAGGGAGTTTTACAAACCTTAGAAGATTTAGGGTTAAATGGTATTCTTCTTAATTTCCATATGCAAAAATACAGAGAAAAAGGCAGTTGGAATTAAATTATGTGTTCAGTTAGGATGATGTTGCCCCTTCCTTCTTTCCATGTTTGTAACTCCTTTTAAGCCTAGTCATCATAATAACTTCCTATACAAGTTAATTCCAAAAAGGTACTAAATGCTGGGTAAAAATTAACATTTAAAATTAAAGTTTTGCCTCTGTTTCTTTGAAAATAAAAGTACATTGGAATTGAGGCAAAATGAATATGATTTTTCTGTGTGCTGCTACAGTGTCAGTGTGTACTTGTGTATTAGACTCATCTGTCCTTCATGTGCTGAACCCTCTCCCTATGCCATTGCCAGTGTCGTTTATCTAACTTTTGATTTCAAATATGGCTCTTCTAACTGTAAACATTTAATCCAAATTAGGCATTTGTTATACAATTGTCTTATTAAAAATGCTTTTGCATGTGTCAGTTGATTTTTATATCTTCTATTGAAAGAATATGACTGTGTGAAATTGTAGAAATTTAATAGTTTTTTTCTGAAATTTTGTGAGAATCCTGAAATGGAAGGGTGATTAGCTAGGTGAGATGTGGTATTATTTTGCTTTCTAACTTTAATGGTTTATCCTGTCAGACTTTTTAACTATTGCTGCACATTGAGCTGTCCACAATGACTCCTAATTACTTTTCTCAGAAGACTGCACTAATTTGGTCTCATCAAATATTTAGACAAAATAATTTCTCCTTATGTGCATTGTATTATATTTATTTGCATTTCATCTGCTGTTCTATTATTCAATTCTCTCACTCAATTAGATCTTTCTGGAAATCTCTGTTCTCCACAGTTCTTACTAACCCAAATAATTTCATACTACTGGAAATTCTAATGTTTGACTGTCTGCTTCCACTAATTGATGTTAACCATTGTTTTTAATGTTTGGTATACACCATATGGTTAACTTCTACCCTCTCTGGACATCTTGGTTAACGTCTTGATTATCTGAGCCTTTTTTATGAGATAAAATTCTTCAGATAATCAGAGGCTTGAAGGAGTCAGTAGAGCAGAGGTCTACTGAGAAATGTCAAATACACAGTGTAAGCTTTCTTTTTTCCGTTGTTTATAAAGGTGCTGAAGTGCTTCACAAGAGCTTCAACACAGCATTTTGTTTGTAGAAAATGCACACGTGTCGGACTCCTAGGGAAATCTTGTTGTGGAAATAACAATAGGGTTCAGATAATGAAGTGTCCACAATTTTACATTATAAAATTTTGTTTCTCTGAAATGTAACCTTACTGTGGATACTGTGGGAACATACTGCTGATCAGATGGTGAAAATGTGTATTAATCCTCTTTGGTGGATGTTAGTTTAAATGTGTATTATTCTGGCTTTATGGATGAACTTTATCATTTGTAACCTGTTTGTGTATAAGATAGTTTGTGTGTGTGTGTTCTAAATGCGGTGATGTGTGCTTAAGAGCAGAAGAGACAGCAGCAGAAGGGTAGGAGATTAGCATTTGGCTAATCATGTTCTACTGGTTAATGAGGGTGATGGCACATTGCAGTACAACAGAGCTGTGTTTTGGAGCTGTATATAAATTGTTGAGCGCCTGGCAGATGTTTCCAAATTGATTGTATTTTTGCTTTCATCAAATAGAATGTAAAGAATGGGTGTTCGTTTTTGAGGCCCATTTTGCCCTTTTTGTACAATCTGTCTGTAGTGCTAAATATATATGTTCCTTTTTTTTTTTTCTTTAAATATGGTGTGTTTTTTTTTCACTATAACTCCTTCCTTTCTCAGGTAAGATGAATTGTGGCTTTTTGTTTATCAAAGTTATGGTATATTTCCTTTAAAATATTTTTTTTTTCTTAATGAGAAGGAGCTACTTTTTTAACAGATTAAGAAATAAGTCATTATGGAGTCTTTTTTTTTTTTTTTTTCCTAAAGTCATGTAATTCCAAATAGTTGTAGAAATCAGACTGATAACAAACACAGGCTGTGGATGATAGTGAGATGGCTTTCAGTAGGTTGTCATACACAAAAAGGGGGGAAAAAATAAAAAGGTCTCATTTTTTAAAATTTGTTTCAAAGCTGGGAGGTGTTTTTAGTGCTTGGAACTGGTTTCTGAGAGGTTGGTGAAATTACATTAAAGGTTCTATTCACTTTAAGTCACTTGAGTTTGTGCACCAAAAATACATGAAAGAAAGCATCTGTCCTGTGTGGTGTTTGCTGCCTAAATGAATAACATGTCATATGATCTTTCCCAAGGGGAAGCTGAAGAATCCAAAGCTGGTCATGAAATAAAATCAAAAATTATCATTACTGGTGTTCAGCTGACTAGTTCAAGTCAGAAATATTCCGTATTATTAGATACATTTCACTCATTTATTACTTCTTTTTCTTTCTTCATCGCCTCTGCAGCAACTCTTGCAACGTATTTCATTCTATTTTATTCATATGCGTTCAGTGTCAATAGCCCCAAACTGAAGGATTTTACAGTTTTGCTTTTTTTTTGGTTGAAGTAGTACAAAATGTCAAAAATTAGAAGGAAGGTCACAGTGGAAAATACCAAGACCATATCCGATAGCACATCCCGAAGACCCAGTGTGTTTGAAAGGCTTGGACCCAGCACTGGAAGTACTGCAGAGGTGAGTTGTAAAAGTGTTCTTCTTTTCCTCCCCACCCCAGCATCTTCTTTTCCAGGATTTATGTGGTGGGAAAGAGTAGTTCACAAGCATCAAATGCTCAGTTGTTGCTGAGGTTAAGTAAAGGTGAAAAGAACTCCTTAACGCATGGATGTTCAACATACTAATACTAGAATTTTCAAATACTGTGTGTTGTGCCAGCTTCTGGATAGAGTAGTGTTACTGTGCATATTAATAATGTTTCCACCAACCTAAATTTTTCTCTGCCAGACCTGATGCTCTTTGTTGATTATTTTTTTAATCAATTATATTACTGGTGGACAGAAATTACAGATAAATGGGACTTAATGTGGAGTCATTTGTTTGTTCTGCCACACTCACACCAATGGTATTTCCAGAAAGGAGTGTGAAATTCACCCAGTAATGTCTGTCTCTTAGACACAGTGCCGTAACTGGCTGAAGACTGGCAACTGCCTCTATGGGAACACATGTAGATTCGTACATGGCCCTTCACCACGAGGTAAAGGCTATAGCAGCAGTTATAGAAGGTAAATCAAGAACTCACTTTGAATTCTTCACATGCTGTAGGAAAATAGCTTTTGCAATTCTGTCTTTTGTTTTTTTGTTTTGTTTTGGTTTTTTTTTGTTAAGCGAAATGCTGTGGTGTGCCTACTTGTGTGTTATATCAATAACCGATTGCCTTATGAAGCTGCTTAAAATAATTATTTTGGCAGTGTGCAGGATTTTTGTGCGTATACAGCTTTAAAAAAATGAATAGTTGACTGGATGCAGATTAACTACATATTACTTGAAATGGGAAGTTCAAGTGCCTTAGTACTTTTTTGTTTTTGACAGAGTATCACTGCTTTCTGGTATACTTTTCTGTCATGTACTAAAATGTTGGTTTGCAATTACAGTGGTGCTCACACTCGCAGCCCTTCTGCCTTTGCTATGTTGTGTGATGAATGTCTATCCTTGCTCTCATGTTATGAGAAAACTCTTCAAAACATGGCTTTGTGACTTTTTCTGTCAGATATTGAAAAAAAATTACCTAATTTTTCAAAAGATAATTTTTTTTATTATATGTCTCTTCATATGTTTCTAAAATTTAATTTTTTTTCAACTGTCCTTTGTGTGGCATAACACTTAACTGAAACCAAGTATGGCAGTAATCTTGTAGTGTTCTTGCTATAAAGGACAGAAAGATGTTATAGTTTTAGCATAGTATCCCTTTCTGTGAAGGCTTTACCATTCACGAACAGCTGTCCTTCATAATGCCAGTATTACCTATAGATTATGGATGGGCACACTGAAGCCTGAAAGAGTAAAGCAACAACAGGAAGGCTGGCATGAGGTTAGGGTTGTGTGTTTGGTTCTTTTTCCTATTCCTATGGCATGCTCCTAGGGTGATCTTGACTTTGCTTGTTTCATTTTCCATTACTTCTAAGGTGGTAGCAGCTGGGATACAAAATACATCACTGAGTTTAATGTTTCTTTTGGTCTGTAAAAATTTTACTCTGTTCTGCGCTGAATGTTCCAAATGAATAAAGTAAGTGATTTACTGGTAGGGATTAAATTTTAAAACTGTTAAAATGTCATTTTCTCCTTGCTTTCAGTGTTTGGAACATTCAGTGCATAGTTCTGCTTGGTCATTTGAAGAAAAGTGACATTTCTTTTAATGATTAAAGCTGTGTTTCTGCTTCACTGTCACCGCTGACATTTAAGAAAAACATTGATTTCCTTCTTATTGCTAACTTTTTTACTAAGACTGTATGAAAACTCAAAGGACAAATCTTCCTGCTTATTTGCTTGGCACATTCAACATTTAATAAAGGTGTTCTTCAAAGTAAAAAGGGGGAGGAAGCCCACCACCCCACACACCCACCAAAACGGACAAATGAAAGAGCTGTGCCTGTCTTCAAAAGTTTCCATTAATAGCTCTTGGCCAGGCATAGGAAAAGCTGCTACATAATATGTACATAATAAAATGGTGGCATTTTCATGCCATTTAACATTAGAGAGATTTTCACAAATGTTATCCAGGCATTTCAAATGCAATTTTATTTGCTTCAGGCAAGCCAAACTAATGCTGCTTCTACATCAGTTCACTTAAAGCAATATTCTTGTTCAAGTGTCTGGGATAGCAGAATGGCAGCGTGTCTGCATATGTTCAGTCACACCTGCCAGGGAAGTCTCATCTGCTTTGCAGGGAGTTGGGTAGGACAGAGCATGTCTTGCTGCCTTTGTCTTCATACCTTCTGCCTCAAGTTCCGTACCTGCCTGCAATCAATCCTGTTGTTTATGGTTTTATCTGACCATAATACCTCCCATAGTTCAAAACATCACCAGACAGCAGGAAAACTTGAGTCTGAAATGTGATAAAGATTGTTCCATTTTAGCACTAATGCTGCCTCTCACAGCATGAATTGTAATCTCGTTATAAAAATAAAACCTAACATGTTTTTTCATGAAGCTTACCTGATTATGGTATTAGAAATCAGTATTAGACCTGCCAGTCTTCCCAACATCAGAATTAAGGAGAAGCTAGCTGTGAGCTCTGTGTAAACGTGCTATCCCACTAGGAATTTTGCTCTTTCTGCACTTGTAGATTGTTGGTTAGTTGCTTGGCAGCTTCCTGGCTGGCTCTTTCGTGCGATTGTCAGGATCTGTGCCATTGCTGGGCCTTTTTCTTAGTCTGACTTTTCCTCTTTATTTGGGATCATCACACTGCATTTAAAAACCAAACCAAGCCAGCAGTCATACTAGGAAAGAATGTATGGATTTTGAAAATTTCAAATATGGGAAACTGGAAAACAGGACAGTGTTTCTGAAGCAGTTATAATGTGTACATAATACATGAATATTGGTCATCTGCCTCTATGCACATACCTGCTCTCACACGGGTACACAGAGATATCCTCAGGTATATGTGTTGCAAGGTGTGCCTGTTGTTGGATTCTTGTTCCTGACACTTCTAAGAAGTACAGGAGCAAATGAGGGCACTTTATGGATGCTCATTTCCTAAATGCCGTTGAACATGGAGAACTGAACTGTTGCAGGAAGTAATGCTGTTTAAAATCACTTAACTGCTTTAGATTTTGCAATGAGGAAATTCCTCATTTTAGGCCTTATTTAAAAGATGGGCCCAGCTCAAAATATTAAAAAGAAATTGCATAATGCCTTTTGTGTGAAAGGTTCTGGCAGTTGCAGTCTAGCTACATCATCTTAAACTGCAGAGGTAATTTGTCTTGATCCTCTTGAAGTTCAACAGTGAGCATGACCTGGAATAACCAAAGATCCCTTTTGGAGTGGGCTGGGGAAAAGTTAGGTAGAAATGAAGCTGTGATACACATAAAAGAAAAATCAGGTAGTAGACCAGACAAAGCATCTGAAAACAGTCATGGCTTCCTGACTAATTATTTCTTAAAGTTTGACTAGTTGTCAATCTTATTTTATTAGAATTTTTGGATGATTTTGATGTGTTTGGGGAAGGAGAGATAGGGTGATTACCATGACTTTGCTTTGGTGTTCTCCTAAAGCTGAAAAAGGCTGACCCAGTAACAGCAAAACCAAACAAAAAATTGTCCAGCACACCCCAGCCCTGAATGTGTACCTTTTAAATTTCTGTGGTTTTTTTCATAGCTTATATAATATTTAAGTAGATTTGAAGAATGCTTTAGGGCAACACCTTTTTTTCAGCATAGGAGGAAAGAAAACATTTATTAATTGATGGTAAAACGATTTGGATACTTTTTTACTCCAGCCTGTAACTTAAAAGAAAAATATTATAATGTCAGATGTCACTCTATAAGGTACATGAGCTGCACTTGGTGCATGTTCTCTTGCTTTCTCCTTCAGCTAATGGGATTTTTTCCTTAAAGTATTCCTCTCAAGGAACAATATTACAAATACATAATTGATAATGTTACTGCCTTTTAACTTAATTTTCAGTTTCACTAATCCAATTCCTTTGTATTTGTAGCTTAAATATTATTAAAAATTAAGGTGTTGAATTGCACTTTAATGCTGAAAGACAGTTTATTTGTTGAGGTAGCTGATGGTGAATGCTTCAGAGAGTTGTGGTAAAGAGTCACCTTTTTAATATGAGGTGAGGGGAAAAATACTTTGAATTATGACCTCTACTAAATCCAGACACTTTAAAGATCATATAGTTATTCATGCAAAGAAGATAACTTATATTTGTATGCCAGTTATTATTAGATCCTTAATGATGAAAAAAGCAGAGCTCTACTCTTCTGTACATTTCCTCTGATCTAGATGGACCTGTACTTATAATTTCATGGAGAATTAAATGCATTAAAAAATGATAGCAGCCACTGGTCTTTGTCTCTGTAGGTCCTCATATATTTAACCTTATGATGCAGTTTAAAGAATTAAATGTAGGAAACTGTGCAGAGGAGGAAATGGAAAAAAATGACTTTTTCAAATATGTGCAGATTGAAAATTAAATGGTATTAAATTTTTGTATGCATTGTGAAAGACAGTTTACCCTTTATGTATAATGTGACAGGATGAGTGGGAGAAACTACTTTCTCAATGGAAACTGACTCAGTCTGAAAAAAAAAAAAAAGAAATGCAAATTTCATTATTCATATATTACGTATAAGTTTTCTAATCAAAAGGCAGCATTAGTATCTCTTTATGATTCTTTAGTGTTAACTGATAGTCACAGATGTAATACTTGTATACAGCCATTTCACAGAAAAGTCTGTAGTTACAGCCAACAGCCATCACAGAAGTACTAAACTTAATGTCAAGCCAAATGTATAAGAAGAGAAAATTTGTTTTCTTGAACTGATCTTTCAGTTCTGAAACAGTTCCTACATTCCCTTAGCTTGGGAATTTGTTTGAATCACAGAATGGTTTGAGTTGGAAGGCACCCTAAAGATACCTGGTTCCAACCCTCCTGCCATGGGCAGGGATACCTTCCACTCCACCAGACTGCTCAGGATGGGGATGTTGTGGGTTGTGGATGGGGCATCCACAACTTTTCTGGGCAACCTGTGCCAGTTTCTCACCAATGCAATGGTTGTTCTCTTCCAACCCATAAGGGGTGAATGAACTCATGAATTCATACTAAGAGGTGGCAAAATTATATTAGTGTAGGATGTTCCTCCCACATCACAGTAATATCTTTTACAGAAACTATATCATAAAGGTGCATGACAAGCAGAGTTCATCCAGTATTTTGCAATTAAATAATGAAATAGTTATTACTGCAAGATGGAAAATGCAGGAGGCCTCCAAGAGTTCATTTCTGATTCATCTTTTGTAGCAGTGTTTTCCTGTGTAGCAGCCTCACCTAGACCATGGGAGGCTGGTGCTTAGGTTATCTCTGCTTGCAGACTTCATCCACATTCATCGTTGTGCTTCTCTGTGACTGTCATTGTTAGCCTGTAGTAGATTGAGTCTGCATTAATTGTGATTTTAAATATATATATGTAATATATATAGAGAGACACTTATATTTATGTACTACATATAAAAGTTGTTGCAGCTTAGATTAAGGAGAAGGCTAAATCTCCAAAAATTTGGTAGGAGTGATTGTGAAACACATCTGCATGATGGTCAGAAAAAGGTTATTTATTCTGGATGGGAAGCTGATCTGGAGTAGTAACTGAGTAATGCCATATATACATACAAATTATTTTTCTTCTTAGAGTCCAGTCTTCCTTGACTTTCTGAAAGGATTGGGATTTTTCTAATGCTTAAGCCCTTTAGAATGGAATATTTTCTTACTCATCCACCTTGCATCGGGGTGGGAGGTTGAGATTTTTCTGGATATACTAATAAAATAATAATTAAAAGACAGATAATATTCCTTTTAAAATAGTCCCATAGAACTGGTTATATTGTGTTTCTGCATTATATAGGTCACCAGAAAGACCCACTGGAGATCTTCGGGAAAGAATGAAGAACAAACGTCAAGATGTTGAGGCAGAGCCACAGAAACGAAGTACAGAGGAATCATCCTCTCCTGTTAGGGTAAGAGTGGAGTTTGCAGAACTCCAGAATCCCTCAGTAGCAATTGGGCAGTGTGTCCTAGAAACCTTATCGTTGTGACTTGTAATATTGAAAATGTTTTAAAGAACTGATCATTTTGTACATAGCATATCACATTTTTTGTTATGAAGTGTCTTAACAATTGTATTGTTTTGCAATTTTGTAGTGCTTTCTTGTCTTTTGGTTCCCAAAGATCTTATAAACCCCACAGACTTAAAATGTGTTATAAATACTGATAAACAGGTATTTAATAACAGTGCAGACTCTTTGAATATTACCAAGAAAGTATACTAACCATTGTTTCAGTCGTCCACTATTTTCCCCCCCAACACTTATTCATATCCCTTGTATTCGTGCATCCTGACTTAAGTTGTTCACCCCAAATTTGCTTTTGATGAAACCATGCAGTTACAATTGTGCAGGTTCATTTTTGACTTCCTCCTCACATACTTATCAGGCACCCCAACTGGTCAATTAATGGATTTTGCAAAAAATTCATTCTTGTTCATATTTTGTAAACATCTTTCTGCAACCCTGTGGCCCTCAAATATCAAAATTTAATTATTTTTAAATTGTGTTATCTGTTTCTGATGTTACAAACAAATAGAGATAGAGTTCATAGTGTGACCCTGTACCTGTGTAGCAGTAGCACCACTGTATTCCTGTTTAAGACCATCTTAATATGAATAATTTTTTAAAGGTTTTATTTGTAAAACATCAGTTTTACTTCTGCAGGTATTGACAATGTTCGATCATTTCCTCTTGGTCTGTTCCTACTTGCTGTGTAAAATGAATTTTATATGTCAGCTGTAAATAAATCATCAGCAGCTGCTATCATTAAAATTAACAGAATGGCTTACCTTCCAATCATGTTTTCAGTTGCTGTTAATTTTTGTAAACTCTCAGTCTTTTTACTGAAATGTGTTTCTTTTATTTTCTAATAGTTTGAATAAACTGTTCAGTTATTGAGTACATGGTTGGTGGGAAAATTTTTTTTTTTCCAACCGTCATTAAAAATTTGCTGTAACTTCTGTCCTGGTGCAACTCTAATTTTGATGTAATTTTTACTTTGGGTTAGTTAACTTTGCTTTTTATAGTGTTCTCTTAATGTAATAATAAAATATTCTTAAACAACTAAAACCCAAGTGAAAGTGAACTGGAAGCAAGAATCTAAAGGAATTGGCGAATTAGTGTTAACCTATCAAAGAATTTTTTATAGATTAAGCACACAGCAGAGTAAAAAATGCTCTGCTTCAATCACATAAAATGGAAGATTGAGGAAACAGCTGAACTTTTGTTTTAGTTCCATGGAGGCAACTCTCAAAAAACAGGATATCAAAGAAAATGTTCTGGAACAAATAGATGAAGAGGGACAGTCGTCAAGAGTTGCTTTGCAAAGAACCAGAAAATATCTAAAAGGACAGAAGACTCAAGTGACTGAACTGCTAAGAAAAATCTTGCTCCATCGGTGGAGCTGCTGTTACGGTGGAGATCTAATATGTGATGTTTCCATATTTTATTAAAGCTTTTGGGGTAACAGCAGAGCTTGATAAGAAAGCTTTGAAATAATGAAAGGTAGCTTGTTCCATAAGAAGTTTCATAATTTTGGTTAAAAATAAAAAAAGAAGAGACTGATCAGAAACATTCCTGCAGACAATATCTGTGCTTCACCAGACTACTAGACTCAAACTTCGATGAAGGGTAGTGGTTAAGAGAGAACTGCCTGACATAGGTCAAACCTGTTGTGAAACAAGACTTCTGAGGCATATGTATAGATAGTCAAAGAATAGAAGATATAGTATTTTAGGTTTAGAAGCCAGCTAAGGGGATAATTCTAGATTAATTTGAAATTGAATTACACAGAATGCTATTGTAATTAATTTAAAGAACTATTACTTTAAAGAATGTAGAAAAAAGTTGGACATCCCAAAAGGCAAACTTTGCAGAAGATTTGAAAACAGTACTTGGGATTACTGAAGTCTGAGGAATGCCACGGGGGTTGGGAAAGATAGTTTTTGGCAGTACAATGGCAGATGAAACTTGATGTTGACAATGAAGAAAGTATTTAAAACAAAAAATGAATTAATTTTTTAAAAGTAACTGAAACCATGCAGTAGAAAAATAAGTTATTGTGGACAGCTCAATGAAACCATGTGTTCAAAATGAAGTCACAGTTGTAGAAGCAAACATTCAGGTATATATAAAAATGGAATAGAAAATTATTGATAATATGCTGTAGAAATTAATGGTCTAGTTTTACTTGAAATGCTGTTTGGTTGTCATCACATGTATGCAAGAAAATACAGTCAAAGGTCTTGAAGTGAGCAAAGAGGTGAGAAATAAACTGGAGAGGAGAGAGGACATGGGATGAATGCATATAATGTATGTTTGAGAGAATGTAAGTTAGATGCGTCATATTCATACTTTATACCAGTAGAGAGAGTGGCAAATTTGAAAATGACAAGGGGAAATGCTATTTATGTTATATAAAACAAACATACCTGGTTGCCAGGAGATAGACACACAAAACTGAATAGGTTCCACAAGAAGCTAAGAGAGTATAACTAGTATAAAATCTTTACAGAAGAGATTTCTTATTCTTTGGAAGCATGACTAGTACAATCTATGTATTTAGGAAGAAACTTCCTATATTGACAGTTTATAGACTGTATCCCTTTTTATTTCTTCATGCTTTGTACTATTATTTGCAGAGACAATATGCTGTGCTATGTGGACACCTACATTGAACTCAGTTGTTTTTATGTTTCTTGGATTTGTGTTTGGAATTACTTAAGCACTTATGTTAGTGTATGAATCATAATAGAGATAATTAGGTGAGGTTCCTGCTGTTACTGTATTCAGTTGGAAATTTTTATTTTAAACAATATGAGAAGACAGTTACATTGGTGTGTATGAAGTCGTGCTAAAGTCTTGACCTGGAAGCTGTGTGTGATTTGGTCGAAACAGTAGGAGGAGCTTAATGTACATTTAGGAAGATTTTTGTAAGGAATGTGTATTGTTTGTTTCATATCTGTGGATTTAGTCACTGTAGCTGTTAACTATTTCCACTGGAAATAGGACTCAGCATTGTCCATTGTCTTCCATCTCTGAAATGGGAACAAACACCTCTTAATATCAGGGGAACTTCAGATTCATTTACGTACGTGTGTCTGCAGCATGGTAGTAGTCTACACTATAAAGATATTATATCTAGAGCAAAGTAGTACTGTGCTTACCCAAAAGGTTGTAGCTGTAATATGCATAGTTTACTGTAGGTTTAAAGGAATCTGTGCTTTGGAATGAGTTTATTTTGCTGCTGCATGTATGTGTGCAAGGTTGAAACCGAGATTTCTGTGATGTGAGAATTGTAGGTTCTCTTGTATTGTGTAAGTCTTCTATTCTTTCCATTGGGGTTGGCAAAGTAACACTTCTTGGCTAGAAGCATGTTTTACAGATTGGATGAGTCCTTTTGTGCTTGGCCAGGCTTTTCTGGCAGTAGTGGGAAATTTATTCAAGTAGACATCAAGTCTTGTGCTATAGAGTGCTGATCACATACAACATAGAACTTCAACTTAAATAGACATTAAATTAAATAAAATCTCACAGAAGTCAGCCATAATGTCATACGTTTTTCCCTTTCTTATGTGGCATTTCTCTAAACATCAACATGAAACTGTGAAAATCTATCCAATACCTGCTATGTTTAGCTGTGAGCATATACCTAAAAACAGTGTAGACAAAGTCTACTAAATAATTGTTTCCTCTTAGACCAAACTGCAATTTTTTTTTAGTGAATAAATATATAATTATGTAAGTGTAATGTTTCTCATGTAGTGAATGGCATTTTTTTCAGACTCTGCAGATAAATAGTTAACAAGACTGAATATACAGCATCTTCAGGTACAAGTGGCAGTCATGCTATTGTCCTTTAGGAACTTAACTTTATTCTTGGCTTGTTTAAGGGAGAGACAAAAAGGGTCTGTAAGGATATGAAGGAAATATTTCATTCCCATAGTATCAGGGAATCAAATACATTATGAGTGTAACAAGTAAAATAAAAGGAACATGTTGAAGATTTTTCAGTGAGAAAAATTAGGTATGTGTTCTAGACCATCATAACTTAATTTCTTGATTAGCATGCCCCAGGAAAAATATACTCAATTTCTAAACTGCTATTTGTTTCTCAAGATGCAATGTTGTCAAAATCTTTTTTTCTTGACAACTAAACAACATTAATGTAAAATACTCTGTTTGCCCTATAATCAGTATTTTATTTTGATAGCTGTTCTTGTTCTCAGTTCTTCCTTAGAAAAATGATTGTGCCACTACCGAATCTTTCCACTGAAAGGAGAAAATACAGGCTCTTTCAAGATGCTTGTATTGGCTTGTAAGTTTGAGGAGGTAGGCATGATACATACAGGTTGTGTAGTATTTTTAACATGGACTTTTAACATGGACTTTTTTAAATTGGACTTGAAGCACTGACTTGCTGCACGTTCTTTGATGACAAGGTATTTGATGAATTGTCTTTGGGAGATTTTTTAAAATCCGCATGGAGAGGTTGTCCTAGTGTTTGTATTTCAGTTTACTAGTAAGAGCTAGTGTTGAATTAGTAGAAACTAGTATTCATATTTAAGAAATTACAGTTTTGTTAGTTTATGTTATAGGACTTTAAGTATATGGCAGAAGTATACAGCTCGGTGGAACAGCTGTGGCCTTCCTGGAGAGTGGGCTAGAAAAAATAAGAACAGTCTTCCAAAAGAAAAAATGATTGAAGGGAAGGCTTGTTATACTTAGAGATTTTTAGATCTCATCAGAGTAATTTTCTTTTAAAGTAATTTGCCTTGGGCATAGTAGAATTCTGGGCCTTAGACTGAATGTCTTTAGTACATGTTGAGACAATGGCTTAGTGGATGTAGACTTGTCTGCAGCTGATGTCGGCAACCAACGTAACTCAGTAAGTTATGACCTTCTGCATCATTTTAGAGATTTTCATCATTAAACTGGAGATAAGTTTCTCACATTGTTACTGAATAAAAAGGATTAATTGAATTTTACTCATTTTTGAGTGACTGACTGCACTTTTATTTTGTTTCCTTAATGTATTTCTAAGGTGATGTTAAGGTTTTAAATTAAGATCTAAGTCTCAATAAAGAATAGCTAGTGAAATTCTCAGGCATCTCCTTTTCTTGGTGTTTCTCCCACATACCAACATGAAAGAATCCCCAGAAAAACAAAAGAGGGCACTATGTGAGCTGAGAACAGATTTTGCTGTTCTGGTTTCCTATTTAATAAATGAATCTGAGATACTTCTAAGCTTGAATTTTCTTCTTTTGCTAGTAGTGAGGAAACTTTGTTCTGTATTCCACTTGAGTCCAGGTACATCATACAGACAATGATGCTTCAGCAGATGCAGAGTTGCAACTATGTAGCTTTATACTGGAATTTAGCAAGGGCACAAGAGCAGCATAGCATCTGTTGACTTGAAATTATCTTTTTTCTTGTAAGGCTAGTCTCTGGCTTTCTTTGGTGTTCACAGGACCATCCACCACATGGGAAAAGGGTGCTACTGCATTAGTTAGACTTGTCTTGGAGACAGTGAAAGTCAAACACAGAGCTGTCAATGGAACTTGATTCAATTGTGTTGCTTTAGGATTTTTTCCCCTTCTGCCAGCCAAGGGTCTCTGGGTTTATTTATTATCTCTTCCCCCCCCTCCCCCCCCCCCCATTCTTTATCCTCTGGAAAGCTAAATGGTTCCACTTCTGGGGCTCATCTGCCTTGCATATTAATATTCTTATTTACAGCTGAGAATTCTTGCCCAAGCTGTTAAAATTATACTCTTTAAATGTTCATTAAACTTCTGGTCTTTAGAACGTAATCTCTTCTTTCGGTGCCTGTTTTAAACTTTATTCTCTGATATGTGCTTGACTCTTGCCCTGCTTTTAAGCCTTCCTATTTTATTAATCCTTTCTTCTCTTTTCCTCATCTGCTATTTGCATTCTGATTATATGAAATTGCATTAGAACATGTAGGCTGTGGAGTCTCTGCTTGTTTAGGAAGGTATTTGTTCAACAGGCTGAAGGGGAAAATGCTTTTTGTACTATGAAAAAAACCCAGCCAAAATACCATGTTAAATACACCTGCTTCTTCAGGCTTCTTTTAAAAAAAAAGTTGTTTACTCTAATACGGCATTTTTCCCTTTTATAGAAAGAGTCTTCACGGGGAAGACATAGAGAAAAGGAGGATATCAAAATTACAAAGGAGCGAACACCAGAAAGCGAAGAGGAAAATGGGGATTGGGAAACAAACAGAGAAGGTACGTATAAGGTATTGAACTGACAGTCCCCTGACACCTCAAAGAGCTGTGAGATTTCTGAACTTTGTGCCAAGTGGAATGCTTCAAGATTTACTTTCTAAGCAAAATACTTTCATACAGTAGCCCTTAATTTTTTTTTTTGTTTGAGGAGAACTAACAAGTTACCTTAGTTGGACTGCTACACTGGTAAAACAAACTAGCTTTAAAACCACAGGTTTGTTTTTTTTTTTTTTTTTTTTTTGTTTGTTTGTTTTTTCCTCTTTTGACCACTTGGGCAACAAGGAATTTAGGTATATTCTACTCCATGGTGAATCTTTCACATTAAGGTTGCTGCATCTAAAGTAATTTCTGAGCTTGTCAGTCTGAGAAGATAGTGCAAATCCTTTGAAATCAAAAGTCAGCTGTTTTTGTTGCATAATTTGTAATGGTGTAAACTGTCACTAACAAGTTTCCATTAGAATGATTATAACAACAGTTGAAGGTGGACATCAGTGACATACTTATGTTCTAAAAATACTTGAAGAATGCTAAGTGTCTTGGGTTACCTTTGTAGTCACTTCTGTGTGAGTTGATGGATCGGAGTTTTTGGGTTTGGGGTTCTGTAGTACTTATTGGTGGTTTCATTATTGCTGAAACACCACCTAACTCTGGTATTTCTGTAGTTTTCTAAGTGTCTATTTTCCAGAAGTAGTTACAACATTGCAAGAAAAAAATGGCAGCTCTGATCCCATCTGAGGGAATTCACATATAATGAAGATATTTGCAATGAAGTTCACTGCAGGTTGTAGGATGGAGCTCCTTGGAAATGTCAATTAACTAGGAAGCTTTTCAATATAGCGCATGTTAAAGTGTTGCAGGTCCTGTTTTGCTGTGTCTTAGGCACAATACATGGAATGTATTTGGAATGGAAAAGTAGCCAATATATGTATTCACTCATTTGTAGACGTTCTTTTACACACTTTTAAGAAAAATTGGTTTATGACATGTATACATGGAAATAAATCCTGACTCAAAAAAGTTTGGAGCATAGAAACCACAAGGTCTATATAAAAATATGGTATGAATGTGTTAAGTCTTAGACACTGAGACTTTCTTCTTGAGAACTCAACTTTTTTTTCAAAATAGTGTCAATTGTCGGTATATGGATGAGGGAGAATTACTGTCTGTTAATTTCAACTGAGTGTTGTATAAGTAGATGGATAGGCTGGAAAGAACCTAAGCTATTGGGAACTGCACCTTTCTCTGAACTGTTCCCATGCATTCATGACACATGAAGGCGATTTGTAGACTGAATTTAGTTATTGCAAAACCTTTTATGTAGTTCCTGTATGTAGGAAGGGAGTGAAAACTAATACTTTTTAATGAAGTTTCTTTTCTCTGACAGATATTTTCCTAAAATGCTTTTTGAGTATTAGACTTAAATAGCCATAAACAAAATTAGTATAAACAGAGTGAGTAAATTCAATTTTCAGTACGATTTCAGTTGCCAGGTTGGAAGCTTAAGACATTAACTGTCCATGACTTAATGAAAATATGAGAGAAATAGCACTTTCTCTAATGTGAAAACCAAACAGTGATAATGTTGTAAAACCAGATGTAAACTCTTGAAGTGTATGTTTATCTAATGAAAAGGTTCATACAGAACTCTTACCTTATTTTAAAATCAATATTTACATTAATTGCAATTAAGTGTATTAGTTGATTTTTAAGACACTGTATGAAATAAACCCCTCTAGTATTGTGCGTCACTATATGAATGTTTCATGTGCTTCCCCAGTTAAGTAGTGCTCCATATGTTTTCACTCCTTGTGAAGACACAGTGTTAATTCTTTTGTTATTTAAATATAAAGTGGTTTACTGTGTTTCCCTTGCTACCTCAAATCAATGTCCATGAAAGAAGTTAAGATGTTCTTTATAGTGAAGTTTAAGAGTTGAACTTCAGGTTGTATGGAACTAACTAGAATTACTTCAGGTTTGCACACAGAATTGGAGAAGAAATTTGGCATTCATTCCTTGGTCCATTCATGCAGTGCTTAAAGGTCATGGAAATATTTATGGTTGCCCTCTAGTATGCTTAATGTTATTGTTGTATTTTTCATCAGTTTTAATCTATTTACTCTTTTTTTCTTCAAATAAAGACTCTGATAATGGAGATGTTAATTATGATTATGATCATGAGCTGTCTTTGGAAATGAAGCGCCAAAAGATTCAGAGAGAACTCATGAAATTGGAACAGGAAAACATGGAGAAACGAGAGGAAATAGTAATTAAAAAGGAGGTTTGTATTATGTAAATGTGAAATAAAAAAGATAAGTCATCAGCTGTTGCCCTGATTTTTAAAAGTGTTAAGTTTTCTTTTACAGATCTTTTGAAAGTTTTAAAGTTCTCATAAAACTTCTTTAGCCTTCTGATAATGTTTACATATTTGAGAGTCAGAGTTCCCACACAACTACATGTAAAAATAGAATAGTTTACATATTTCTCTGTGTGTGGAGAAAAATGATTGATCAATCTTTGGACACTTTTAAAAATCAGGGCAACAATCAGCCACTTCATAGGATTCTGTGAAGGGTTCTAATGGTTTCCCAGAAGATTTAGTTTTTGGGCTACCAATGCACTGTTGTGTTATGTGATAGTAAATAACTGGCACCTATGTAATTAGTATGTGACTTAAGTACTTGAGGTGAGTATGTGATCAATCATCCAGCACAGTAACCAAGTTTTCTCCTTTTTGAAGTCAGCTATTAAATGGGTAGCATTTAATACATTTTAGTGATACAAAACTAGTAAGATAGGTAACAGAGAAGATAGGTAAAAGAAAATGCAAGACATTTCCCAGCCTCATTTTCCAGCTTGCCTTGTAGTAACAGAATAGAGTGACAGAGACAAAGCTGTAGGTTTTCGAAACTCTAAAATTTTGGGGTAGACTGAAAAAAAAAATCCTCTAAGGATGTCTTTCAGACAAATTTGAGTTAGTGAGCATACTGATTTTAAACCTTAAGTTACAGTTTTTGTAACATATTACAGAATACATCACTTTCTCGTCCTCTACACTTTATCTGTTGTCTTCCTTTTACGCTGTTCTTTACAAACAATGTGATGAGGTTGAAGTAGAGATGTACATGGCTCTCATACTCTGTCACTTGCTGAATTTACATGTTTGACACACATATCAGCATACAGTTACACTTTTGAGCATCAATATCTTACTGGTTAATTTTATTCTTTCCCTCAAGATTTCTCCAGAGGTGGTTAGATCTAAATTATCACCATCACCACGGAAGTCCAGCAAATCTCCAAAACGAAGATCCAGTCCCAAATCATCATCTTCAGCTAGTAAGAAAGACAAGAAAGCATCTACTGTCTCTTCACCACTTTTGGAGCAGCAGAGGTCAGTATGTAGGTGCATCTTTCAGGAGGGTGAGAACAGGGAGCCACACTTACATTTATAACTGGAGTTTTCATAAATAATACTTTCCATTTTCCTTCCTTTCAGTGCCCTTGATTATATAAATTTAGGAGAAGATCTCTAAATTGTGCATTGTGAATCATCTTATGCAGATAATTGTCATATGGATGTAGTTTTCAATTGATTATTTTCATGGTTTACAAGCAGATCTTTTCTCTTTGAATCTCCAGAAGCTGTGTGAGATCATGACAAAATAGAAACCATTGAAAAGTGGAAAACACTTTTGTTTGAAATGCTGCAGCTTGTGAGGCAGCCTCTCTAAGTTGAAGTGTTTAAAATTTGACCTACTGTACATTCTTTTGGTATTGTATATTACTGTTTAAGATATAATGTGTGGCTTTCAAGGCAGGGAATTTCTCAGAATTCAGGAGAGGATAAGAAGTGAGGGATGTGGAGGAGCAGGGAAGAATTAAGGATAAAATGCTTAAAAATCACAGGATTTTAACTGGATCCTGTGCCACCAAAGTCAATCTCCAAATCTGCTTCTAAAGTTCTTGCTGGCCACAAGACATTTTGAATTGTTTGCAGCTTTTAGATAGGAAAGAAATTACTGCAACAGTGTAACCAGACACACCTGTGTTTGGTAAAATCCCCTATTTAACCTATTTGTTAAAATCCCCTTTAAAATAGGGGTAGAATGGCACTGTTTCTGCTGCAGGAATGGTACAGCATGTGCTGGTGTACTACTGACACATGCAGTGATACCTAGTTGATGGGATTTATCTTAGTGGTAAATTCTGCGGAAAATACATAGTGTTTCATATTGTGAGATGCATACTCAAGAATGTTTAGATGCTTCATCCTGTCAGGTAGTTAACATTAAATTGAAAACATGAGTAGCTCAAGTAATTTTGTGTATGTGGTTGGGATATTACATTGCAAAAATGGGAGTATAAACAGAAAAGGTACTGTGTGTTTTGTCTTCTGATATACACAGTTCATGTAACGTCATTTTATCTTTGAAAACTGGTTCTGTCTGAGCAAGAGCAATTCCTGGTTTTGTTCACTTCTGTAGGGAAAAAAGGCTGTAAATCGAGGAACTCAACATAAATTTTTGCCATCTCTATTAGTCTTTCTGTCAAGTTCTCCTGTTGAACGGTGCTTGCTAAGGGAGTTGGTAAATCCCATCCTAAAAGCTTCAAGGCCTTTTATGTTATAACTTTCCTGTCAATGTCTGAGAAGTTACTGTATTAAATAGTTGTCAACTCTTCATTTTTATACCCCCCGGCCCTGTTAATTTTTCTCTAGGAGTTCTAAAAGTACCCAGAGTAAAAAGAAAGGTCCTCGTACCCCTAGCCCTCCTCCTCCAGTACAAGAGGAAACTCCCCTGGGGAAAAAACACAAAGAAAAACATAAAGCAAAAGAACGTTCAGAAGAAAAGACAAGGGACGTGAAAGAGAGAGGGCGTGACTTTGAAAGGCACAAGGAAAAAAAAGAGAAGCAGAGGTAAGTTATGTTGCATTATGAGCTTCTAACTGTAACCTTGCTTTAAAAATTTTCTTCTGTAGAACACTGATTAACAAGGGTGGTATTACCTACTTTGCCAACAACCTTTTCAGTACTCAGTGAAGTATTTTCACTGTGTTGTGTAGATGGGTCAATAGACTATAGCTAACAGATTGGTAGGTTTTAATTGCATAAATTTGTAAGTTTGTAAAATGCTCCTTTGAAAGCTTTATTACTTCTCAAGAATTTGGATCTTCAGAACCAGTGGAACAGATTGTTTGCCAAAACCTTTATTGAAGTCATTCACTGGTCTGAGTGTATGCTTTTCAGAAAAGTTGGCAGCGTGCATTTAAGTGCTCCCTAATCTTCAAGTAGGTTAAAGTGTTTTTGAACTAATCAAAGACTACTGACATTTTAGAATTGCTTCACTTTTGCTTATATACATATTTATATATTAAACAAAAATGGTGGGCTGCTGTGACTATTCCATTATTTCCTGGAGCATACATGTCCACTTAAGCTGAAAGATACATGATCTGTGTTTTTATGTCCTTTATTTTCTTGAAAGTCAGGTGCTTGTTGTTATTTTTTACTTTGTAACTGGCATGGCAGACTAAGAATTGGAAGAGCAGTCAATCATGTATTTTTAATTGATTAAATAAATTCAACCATACTTACTTGGAAGTATTTTATTTTCCTCATGATTGCACACTCCTTTACTGGAAGGAAGTCGCAAGCAGTAAAAAGGAACATTCTGGATAGTGCTGAAAGCATCAAGACAGTACTTGTCTTGTCACTGTGCTATAACCAGGCATTGCTGTGGTGACTACAGTCTTATATTTCACTGTTGGATTTTTGTCTTTTTTTTCCCTACATAATAAAAAATGAAGTTGTAATGTCAAATCTCTGAGGCACAATCAGTGAAATAGTTGAAGATTTTGGCAGATTACTTTCATTCACTTGCTACTGGGATTAGCCTGTGAAAATGTGTCTGAGCTTGAAGCTGCTTAAATAAAGTTCTGATATTACAGAAACTTTTTAATAAGGTAGCAAAATATTTCTCCATTGGTAAGAATTCTGTTTTACCACCACATGAAATGTTAAGTAAAATTTCAATAAGCTTTTTTTTTTTTGTTTTACAATGTTCTGAAGTCCAGTGTAGCAAGAAATTTAGTGCATATCTTGCGTTCTTGAGTTTTGCTAATTTAAGGTAATTTCATATGTTAAATATTAGGTGGAACAAATGACTGTATAACATGGCTCTTGATATGGAAATCACAGGTTCTGTCTTGGAGGTGTCTGTACTTTCTTAGAAATGTGCTAATGCCATCTTAGCCTTGTTAAACAAGCTGCTGTTCGTTTCCTAGGGATCCATCTGAAAGCTCCCGTAGACAGAAACGGTCTCCTAGTCCTGCAGATCACTCTGGCAGTAATTCTTCCCCTTCCAGGGAGTACTCACCACCTGCTGCAAGGCGAAAGCAAACCTCCCGAGCTCCAGCCAAGTCAACCACTCACAAACATAATTTCTCACCCTCTCGCAGGTGGGAGGTCAATTCTGTGGATTGTATTTCTTTTAGTAGTTGTGGTTTTGAAACTTCCTCTCTTGGTTTGACTACTTGTTTATGTGCCTGTTGTGAATGTTTGTGCCTCAAACACTTGAGCTCTGAGACTTTTTGGTTTTTGTAATGTTACTACATGGAAGGTGTCTGTCATGTCAAGAACACAAATCACGGTAAAAGTTTCCATTTATCAGTTCCTCTCAAATGTTTTGCCTTCAGGTAGAACTTCAAAAGTCTGATATGAGATACAGTGAGTCTGTGAGCCTTCAGGAACTTGCTTCCTCCCTAACTTTCTCCTTTTTAAAAAGTGGAACATAGGATAATATTTTTACCTTTGAGATGGGAAACAGAGTTTCTCTTTTCTGGAATGGGTAAAGTGATACACAGGTCCTGGTTCTGCACATCTTTCTTGAGAA
This sequence comes from Taeniopygia guttata, assembly GCF_048771995.1. Taxonomy (NCBI): domain Eukaryota; kingdom Metazoa; phylum Chordata; class Aves; order Passeriformes; family Estrildidae; genus Taeniopygia; species Taeniopygia guttata. Next base: position 59,859,281 of record NC_133024.1, on the reverse strand, counting down.
GCAGTTACAGCTGACTAAACAATGCTGTACAAAGCTTCTTGCAGGAAGTTTTAGGGAAGGTATTGGATCTGTTAGTTCTTGGGGCTTTCAAAAAAAAATGTTTTACCACCCATTAAAAATGGAGTAGGCTCCTTATTTTGGCCTGAATGAGTATGAGCTCAGATTTAGAATGGCAGTGCTAAATACTACTGTAGTCCCATGTTTGTATAATGGAGAGCTAAGCATTCTTATTTTCTGCACCTCTCTTGAAGGGTGGGGAAACAAAATAAAACCCATCCATTCAGCAATCCAAAGAGTTGTAAGCAAACTGGCTTTTGTGGTGACTCGGTTCAGCTGGAACAGCACTGGATGGTTTTATGTGACTGATGGACATTTTTGCTATATTGGATTCTTCAAAGGGAAGAGAGTTCTTCCTGGGGCAGTAATACTGAGACTGCAAAATATCTCTTCTGTACTCTTTTATCTGTTTTTTAACTAACTTCAGTGTCCTGGTTTCAGCTGGGGTAGAGTTAATTTTCTTCCTAGTAGCTACTGCAGTGCTGTGTTTTGGATTTAGCATAAGAATAATATTGATAACGCAGTGATGTTTTAATAATGATTACCACAGTTTCCCACACCCTGACAGTGAGCAGGTGCAACAAAAATCCTGTGAGGGAGCATGGCCAGGACAGCTGACATGAACTGGCCAAAAAGATATTCCATACCATGGAACATCATGTTCAGTGTATAAATGGGGGGAATTGGCCAGGAACATCCAATTGCTGCTCAGGGATGGGCTGGGTATCAGTTGAGGTGAGCAAATATGTTGTGCATCACCATTTTTCTTGGTTTTCTTCTTTTTCTCTCTCTTTTTATCTCCCTTTTGATTGCTATTATTGTTACTATCATGATTATATTTTACTTTATTTGAGTTTTTAAACTGTTCTTATCTCAACCCACAGGCTTTACTTTTTTCCCATTCTTCTCCCCACCCTGCTGGGGTTGGGTGGGGGAGTGAGCAAGCAGCTGTGTGGTACTTAGTTGCTGTCTGGGGTTAAAGCATGACATCTAATATTTTGCTCATCACTGCCGGCTTGTACCAAATGTTGTGCAAGGGAATGTTAAGCAGAGAAGATAAATGGGCCTTCTGCTAGAAGCAGGGAAGGGTATTTGAAATATTTTGTCTCCATACTATTGAAAGCCTTCATGCAAGCCAATCTTGGTAACTCTGTGTCTCAAAATAATGATTTCACAGGGAAAAATAAGTGTAGTCTTAGTTTAAAGACATGAAAGTCTTAAAGTCATGAAAGTTTTTTGGATTCTGTCAGTCATATCTAGCCCTGCCAGAATTTTACGTTGACTGCTTTGGAAATTTGACTACTAATTCCAGGTTATCTGTTTAATTGGCATATGAGTTGTCATCTTAGAGGGATGCAGGTTACTTGTTTCCTCAGGAAAAGTGAGATTTTTGAAGATATGTTGTCCAAGTGTGGCTTCTTAACTCCCACTCTTCTCCTTGTCATCTCTGGAGTTTTGTGAAGTAGAAGAGAGTTGGAGTTAAGGACAGTATATATTTCATGAGAAGAGATTCTTGCAAGTTACTTCAATGCTGATAAGGGGAAAAGTACCCCACTACTGAGCCTAAAGACTTGAAGTGTGTTTTTGTCCATATTAGTCATATTATGAGGAAATTTTTTATTGTGTAAATTATCGTTAGTTGCTAACAGAATTTCAAAGATCGGAAATATTTTCTTATTCTATCAGATGTGAGTTTTCCATGTTTGTGTAAATAGTCATGTTGGCTAACATTCTAGATAGGTATATGTATGGTTTTTCTGGATCTAAGAACTGTTTAAAGATCAATCCTTACCATAAAAGGTATTTAGACATGTATAAGGAGGAGACACTGTTGCTTTGTAAAAAAAATTCAATGCTGCTGTAAACAAAAATTTTTAGTTACACCTTGTAAAAATTATCTGTGTAATTTTATTATGAACTCTAAAAATGATCTTATATTGAAGAAAACAATGGTTCTCGTTTGGGAATGGAAAAGAAGATAATGATTTTTTTCTGACTCCTGCTTCCCCTACATTCTGGTAGCTGTGTAATACAATTTTGATTGGACAGACTTTTCCTGGGCACTAAATAAATAATAATCATTCAAAGATAAACATATTTTGAAAACATATACTTGGCACCCTGGAAGGAAACCAAGTTTGATGTTTTATAGGAACAGCATGTATTTTCAGCAGTCAGAGAGTAGAGAATACAAAAATTATTTTAATTGCTTTTTTGTATGGTATGTCAAGAACCTTTCAAGTCAAATTATTACATGTATGCCTGTTTTAACTCTTCCTCGCAGGTCTGCTTCTCCATCAGGTCAGCGTCATTCTCCCATATCCTCCAGACATCACTCCTCGTCCTCGCAGTCAGGCTCGTCTGTTCAAAGACATTCTCCTTCCCCACACCGCAAAAGAACTCCTTCTCCATCCTATCAAAGGACAGCTTCCCCGCCTGCAAGGCGGTCATCTTCCCCCTATCCCCCACACTCTTCCTCTCCACCTCAGAGGAAAAGAAGTCCTTCGAGACACCGATCTCCTGGAAGAGACAAGGGAAGACACGATCGTGATAGGACTTCACAGTCTCATGACAGGCGCCACGAAAGGCGGGATGGTATGAATGAAAATAGCACTTCAGAATTGTTTTTAGTTGTTTGCAAATTGCATTTTGAAACTTGATTTTCAAATTCTGGCATTGCGTGCACCCATCCCAGTGTCTAGGGGTTGAAGACAATATTGACTGTGTTTACTCTGACTGTGCTGGTGGTGCTCTTTGCAAGGTACTGTGTGTAATAACGTACCCCTGCAGAACTGCTTATGTAGGCTCAGCTGATTGTAAAGGTGCTTGTAGGTATCTGTGTAGGTGTTCCTTGTGTAATGTAATGGTGGTGTCAGTAGGAAAGTGATTTTCATGGCAGGCTACACCTAAGTAACTATTAGTCTTTTCTGTGAGGTGCCCAATTCCAGTCCCCACTGATTGCTTTCTACTGTCTTTGTAATTGACATTAAGTGAGATGTGTGCAAAGAAAGAGTCATTCCCTCTGTTTGGGTAATATGTGATGAGCAAACATGCTGTTTGCCTCGAGAGACAGATTAGACGAGTGCATTTGTTGGCTCTATATTAGACAGGCTGTAAACTTGCCTTCCTGTAGTAATAATATTATAAATACGTAATAGAAAAAGCCCAAAACAAAACAGACCCCCAAACTCAAACCAGTAGATTTTGGCAGCGCACTGGGGCCTTACAAATGGTCTAAATATACCACAGATGTTTTGGGACTGTCTGCGTGTGTGTGTGTCTAGAAAATATGACGAATCTATGATTGAAGGAGTGATCATCCTGCCTTAAAATTATTGGAGTGCACTTGCTCTTTAGTATGTTTCACATTTATTCTTATTATTCTTGGTGTGTTTTGAATAGGTAGATATCTGTAGAGATTGATATTCAGAATAAGATTGTTAAAACTTACTAAATGTATAGATAGATAACCCAGCATGATCTTGTCATGCTTATATGTTAATTTTGATTCATACTTTGAGTGTGTTATTTTAGTACTAAATGTTTGCTTGCTGAGATTAAGCCAGGTATATAACATTCTTTTGAACGTTTTGCAGAAACAAGAGGGAAAAGAGAAAAAGAAAGAGAAACAAGAGATGATCGTGATTATGACCAAGAGCAGAGTACCTCCAGGGACCACAGGGATGACAGAGAGTCTCGTGATGGAAGAGATCGGAGGGACACGAGAGACACCAGAGATCGGCGGGAGCCACGAGAATCCAGAGATACTCGAGACTCCAGAGACACCCGGGATTATAGCAGGGATGCCAAAGACAGTCGTGACCAGAGAGACTCACGCTCCACACGAGACTCCCATGACTACAGAGACAGAGAGAGTCGTGATGCCCATAAAAAGGATGACCAGTATCAGGATGACTTGCGCAGCTATGGAAGATCCCATGGCAGAGAGGAGAGCTCTCGTGCTGAAACAAGGAATGACTCCAGAAGTGACTCTAGAAATGAGAGCAGAAGTGATAGAATTGGCAGAAGTCGAGGCAGAGGTCCAGAATTATCTGACAAAGGTATTACATAGTTTAAAAATCCATGTGTCTCTATTATTGAAGATTGAGTATTTGCATTCCTACTGCCTTGTTTGATATGCAAGTGTTGTCAAGTAGTTCATGCTTTTAAAGCTTGAATTCTGTTCAGTTCTGTTGTCATTAATTTAAAACTTGTTAAAATTTATAGCACTTTTGTGTTCTCCATTCATTAAAGTGGCATAACATTGGTATTCTGCCATTCCATTTTAAAACAAAGCCTAACCCTTACCTCACTCCATTTAATGTTAATGCAAGTTTTCCCATTGGCTACAAACACAAGAGGCTGATATGTAGTGGAAAATTCATAGAGGGTATGAATTCAAAGCACTGGGCAGCAGGTTTCTTAAGCTCTTTCAAAAACAAGTGCATGTCTTAGGTCCTGAAAACCATCTCTCACACACACTCACCTCCCCCTGCCTCACCACCCTGCCCCTTATGATTTCCAAAAAGTCTGATTTTATTCTTTAAAATTATTTCTGAAGTCTGATGCATTAATAATAATAAATAACAAAAGCTTTTAATATAAATCTATAATTTATTTTGCTTTTTCAGGTTTGTGACATTTTCATTAGGGAAATTATGTACAGTTTCTACTGGGAGAATGATCTCTGCTTTCTCTGCCTGTTCTTGCTGCACTGTTAGCTTACAGCCTACTCAGAACAATTGTGAACTGACTGATATTTGGACTGATACTTCTAGTCAAGACACCTTGTACTATGACCAGGGCATGAAGATTTAGAAAGTCTTCATTTTGCAGTTTGCAAATAATAACTTTAAACAATTAAAACATACGAAATTTGAGTTGTTGGTTAAGTAGAGTTTGATGTTACAATCTTAAGTCAGCTAATTCAAATTTATTAGACGTTAATACATCAGTTGGTATAAAATATCAGTGGATTTCCTTACATGTGGAAGCTCATGTTTTGTGTTGCTACATCTCCATTAGGAAGTCGGGGGACTAGAGGATCCCAAGCTGATGGTCACAGCAGTAGTGGAAACTACCACGACAGCTGGGACTCGAGGAGTAGCTACGCTGATCGGGATCGCTATGACAGTCGGGATCAAGCAAGGGATTCCTCCTTTGAAAGAAGACATAGTGAACGGGATAGGCGTGACAACAGAGAAAGAGGTATTTTAATGTCTGGTTTTACTCATACATCTGTAGTCAAATGTGTAAGTATGAATGTGTGTTTCCCTCATTTCTACCTTGTTCGGCCCCCATACCGATTAATAAATAGCTCCTCTGACACCACACACTGACTACTACTCCTATCTTTGATATAACTTCTGTTGAAAGATCATTCATTGGCATTGTGTGCATGAATGCTGTCACTTTTTCTCCAGCCCTGTGGCTAAGTTTTGGCATCTCCTCTGTTTATTCCTCCAAGTATTATTTAAACAAACTAAACTTCAAGGGATTTCATTGTACAACTTCATTGTAAAATGTTTTTGCCTCCTCCTCCACTTCATGGTTTGTACGCCTGTTAAACTTAGAGTCATGATTGCATTTCATGACTGACTCTGTTTGCCTGTATAGAAACATTATGCTTTTGTTCTGTAAATTGCTTGAGTGTGTTTTGGGGAAGGCCTAAACTAGATTGACAATTATGGACTACTTGCTACTAAAGTAAATGGCAGTTTAAATTTATGCTTAATTCAAATATTTATTGTCTGGGGAGTTTAATAGTGATGAGTGCTTTGCTATTGTCAATAATTATTAACTAAGCATTGATACAGATACCAATGATAATTATAAATATATGCAAGACTTATTTTGACATAGTATGCAAGATGTCAGTCTTCTGTACCAGAAAGTTCACTGTGTTGGCTTGAAGGAGCTTAGTACCAGTTTACACTCTGGAATATATTTGTATTGCTCACCAATTAAGAGAATAGGAGGAGTCAGGGAAATGAAAATAGTGTGAAAATTGAAAGAGGAGCTGTGAAGACTAAACATAAAATTACAGTGGGTTATTTTCTGTCTTTTGATTTACAGGTGACAGATACATTCTAGCTGCTGTATAATTTCAGTTTTTCAAAGAGCTATTTTGTGTGCCACTTCAAAAGATACTTTTTAGTCTATTGAAACAGATCTGTTGTTGCTTGTTCTTGTCAAAGGCTCTGCTTCAGATTGTCTCTCATCTTCAAGGCAGGATTTCAGCAGACCTAAACTACAGGCTTCCTTTTTCATGTCAGCTGAAAAATCCTGAAGATTTTTCAGACGTATCCTGGGGGTTGGCTTTTGCAATCTGGCTTTAATCTCTTTCACCTTCCCAGCTCAAATAAATCTTACAGATATATATCATATAATTCTGTGCCCTTCGTATCCTAGCAAGTTCTTAATTCATTAAGAAAAACAACAAACATCCACTGCCAAAAAAACCAAAACAAAACCCCAAACCAACAGAAAAAACCTTGGAAATAAAAGCATGTAATCACAACAAAAGAAATTTCTAGGAGGGAAGTTGCTTTGAATGGGTTGTGTTTCCCTTTGGGGGGAAGAATTTAGAGTGTAAATTCAAAACTTGTTGTCTTTTTCCTTAAAAACTTAGATCACTTTTTGTAATAGTAAGTCCTCAGCGTTACAACTCAGGACAGTTTCCTTAATTAGATTGCAGTTTTAATATCTGTCATTCTGAGAAAAATTGAGGTAGATTTTGATTCTGTGATATGCAAGGAGTATGATTTTAAAATGCAAGCTTGCAAATTTGAGCTGTCTTTATTCAACTAAGGCAAATATGCGAGTGTTCCAAACAACCACTGGAACAGTACTTCAAAAAATGAAGTCACATAAGAAGTGCTGACTACTGCATTTAATTGTGTAATGCACTTGCAGTGTTTGATTCACATAAGACTTTGATGTGGATGTTTTGTCACCAAAACTGACATAACAAATAGGAGTTACAGAACTTCTTTATAAAAATCTAATACTTGGTATGCAGAGTAAATCATATTACAGTGTTGTAGGCCACATTAAAAGAATGTGAAACCTGTTCATGGAACTGATTGCATGGATTGATGGTTTACCTTTTTAAAAAGGCAGAAATGTCACTCAGCTTTACTTTTAATTTTATGTGGTAACAGGAGAACACTAAATCATTGTTAATTCACTCAGGGATGAAAATTGATTAAACTGATGGAAATGCATGTTTTATTGATTTATTTCTGTCCAAACTCTGCCTGCTCACGCCTAGTGGACATTGTCTCAATTTACAGCGAAGTGCACTCAGCCTCAGAGTAATGGACCAAGAAATACCAATCTCTCTTCATGCCATTTTCCCCCTCTTTTGTGTAGTGTTTTTATATATATGTTGTAGGAAAATTGTTCTATTGATTTGTTGTGGCTCAAATACTACTAATGTGAGCATAGAAATTGCTATGAAGTAGTTGAAACTTAGAGAAATACTGAAAAATACCCAAAATACAATGAAGAAACGTAGATAAGTCTGTGGAGAGTAAATACAATTAGACAAATCAGATTTCACTGTCCTTCTGGATAAGTCATTTTCTACATGTTTAGTTTTCCCTCTGACTCTAATCCACAGTCTGAACAGCAGAAACTCAGATTGTAAACTGTGAAACTCTGCAGTGAACACAAATGAAAACTTCTGGCAGCTCTGCTTCCCCTATCTCATCTGTGCCTCTCCCTGTCTTCTAGGTTCAGTTGTATGTTTCTGTGCAGGTATCTGTTCGGTGATGAGACAAGCCAGTATTCCTAATTTTGCAGAAACTTTTACTCTGTTATAAATAACTTGAGTCCTTGTAAAGCACTTGACTCCTAATAGATTTTGGAAGTAAAATCTTTGTACAGAAGTCTTTAACATTTCTTATACATGCCATTCCCAGCTTTTTAAGATCTTATACCAGATTTGGAATCATTGGGTAATGCAATAGTAATAGCTATATTATGAGGCATACATTTGTCTTTTGAAGCCATTCAGAAAAATCTGGTGGAAAATTTAAAATTTTTTGGCAACTTCCAGTTAAGTAAACAAAGCCTACTTCCTAAATGTTGAAAAAGTCTTTAGAAATTAGTTCTTCTTTTTGTCTTCCTTCCTCCCCAAAGGGAATATTCAAGTTTCTGCAGGAAGTTGCTTTCCATTTAATGCAAATCAAGATCTAGATTGTCAAGACTAAGACTCTTTTTTAATTAGTGCAGTGGAAGCAGTGTATATCTGTTTAGCACTTGGTAATCAAACCTACTTCTGATTGCAGATCAGAGAGCAAGCTCACCAGTACGGCACCAAGGACGGAGTGATGATCTCGAGCGGGATGAGAGGAGAGAGGAGCGAAGGGTGGATCGGTCTGATGACAGAAGAGATGAAAGGGCCCGGGAGAGAGAGCGGGAAAGGGAGAGGGACCGAGAGAGAGAAAGAGAAAGAGACCGGGAAAGAGAGAGGGAAAAAGAAAGAGAGTTGGAACGAGATCGTGCTCGGGAACGGGAGAGGGACAGAGAGCGGGACAAAGACAGGGACCGTGAACGGGACCGAGACAGAGACCATGACAGGGAAAGGGAACGAGAGAGGGAGAGGGAGAAAGAACGGGAGCGAGAGCGGGAGGAACGGGAAAGGGAGCGAGAACGAGAGAGAGATCGAGAGCGGGAGCGCGAAAGGGAGAGGGGTCGAGACAGAGACAAAGAAAGAGACCGCCAGAGAGACTGGGATGACAAAGACAAAGGAAGGGAAGATCGCAGGGACAAGAGAGAAGATATTCGAGAAGAAAGAGGCTCAAGAGATGTCCACGAGGAAAGAAAATCCAAGTGAGTGCATCTAAATGTTACTTCAGTCAAAGAAAAAGGCAGTCTTTTACTGTTGAATTTGCTAAGTTGGTAGGCAGGGGAGTATCTTAAGGAGGGAGATGTCCTGTTTATTCATAGGCTTGGTCTGGAGCTGTCTCCCTTGCATCTGTGTGGCACATGCTGGTCGCCCCCGAGTCGGTACTATGCTGGTGAAGTTATTCCAGTGTTTTTTTAGTGCTGAATCATGGAACTATTTGTGAGCTAAAAGTTGAGTCAGACAATGTAATTTTCCCCTTTATGCTTGAATTGTCTTGCCTTTAATAATACGGTCACTAATGGAAACATAGTAGAAAACTGTGGTACATTATGAAGTCTGAAATTCAAATAGCAGCTATCTAGGTCAGGGTTTGTGACTTCGTTAATTAAATTTCTTTGGAACATGCATTACCCTTTGCACTACCAAATTTCCAACACCAGAAGGCTACCAGTGAAGGCATGAAAAATATCCCCAGTGTTGTGTTGTGCTTCTTTTAAGTGCACAGCTTTTACTTGGAATGGCAACTTAGAAAACTACAGAACTTCACAACATCTTTAAATGTCTTCTGTATGAGGTACTTAGACTTCAGGGATTGTATTGATGATAAACTCAAAGCATCCTAAAGAAATTTGGTGGTGCATGTTCCATTTGCAGGAAGCGTCACAGAAATGAAAGCAGTCCAAGTCCCCGTCAGTCACCCAAACGTCGCCGTGATCATTCTCCTGATAGTGATGCTTACAACAGTGGAGATGATAAAAGTAAGTGGGAGTGGGCTCTCTCTGCAGCTGGACCCAGGTTATCCTCTGTCTGTGGAAAATAACTTGCAATTTAAACAGAAAAAACAAGGGGAAAGTTTTATAAGTGTTTTCCATATTTTTATGAGCATTACAAGTTTTCTTCATCTTTATTTGTCATTTATCTTCATTTTGTCACTATGTGTTATGTCTTCCAGATGATAGTGACTTCCACATCTTCTGTGTAAGATGCATGTTTACCAAATTGGAAATTGTCTTTTGCTGCTGCAGCAATAGAAAAACCTGAGAAATCAAACTGAAGTAATGGGTTATGTGTTTTAATGGACACTTTTTTTGGCATGGAGAAGACAGTAAATGCTCACATGCTCTTCCTACACAATAAAGGCTGTGCAAAAACATTCTTCTTAGAGGAGGATGTTCGTTTTCTCATTTCCCTTTCATTTATAAAAAATCTTCTTTTTCTCGTTTTGCAGATGAAAAGCACAGACTCCTGAGCCAGGTTGTGCGGCCACAGGAATCCCGGTCACTCAGCCCCTCTCATGTCACGGAGGAGCGGCAGAGCCGCTGGAAAGAAGAAGATCGAAAATCAGACAGAAAGGAAAGTTCCCGGCGCTATGAAGAACCAGAGTTTAAAGAGAGGGTTTCTTCAGCAGATAAGCAAAGAGAGCAGCCAGATGCTTCAGAAGGTTCCCGGTCCAGGGTTCAGGAAAATCTTGGACACCATCCTTCTGAAGAAAGAGATGCTTCTGATAGAATGCATGATGACAACAAGAAGAAGTCTAAGATACAGAAAAAGGCCACAAAGAAGAAGAAAGATGATGACAGTGGGGTGGAAAAGTATGCTAATGAACCAGCAACTGAGGAAAGCCAGGTCTTTTCCCCTAAGAAAGGTCAAAAAAGGAAAAATGTGGAGAAAAAGCGTAAGAGATCCAAGGGTGATTCTGAAGTTTCTGACGAAGAAATTGTTCCACATCATAAAAAGAAAAAAGGCCCAAGAACCCCTCCTGTAACTAAAGAAGAATTGGTTGAAGCACCACCTGAGAAAGCAGTGGCAGAAGTCCCTACAAAAAGAGAAGATACAACATTTAGTGACTGGTCAGATGAAGATGTTCCTGAACGTGGCGACATTGTTGTTCCAGAAAGAACCACCGAGGATTCCCATAGAAAAAGTCACAGGACGAGGGTAGAAAAGGTGGAAGCCCCTCATGTTACAATAGAGGATGGACCACACCGTAAGCCTGTGGACCAGAAGCGCAGCAGCAGCCTCGGTAGCAATCGGAGCCATGCCTCCAGCAGGCTTAGATCCCCCTCCAATGAGTCAGCACATCGCAGTGGAGACGATCAGACCGCACGGAAAAGGATCCTGCACAGTAGCTCTAGGGATAGGGACAGGGACAGGGAGAAGAAAAGCTTAGAAATCACTGAAAGGAAGTCCCGAATTGATCAGTTGAAACGAGGGGAACCCAGTCGCAGCACATCTTCAGGTAATAAGATGCATTTTAGTGAGACTGACCTATCATTCTCTGTACAAGTCCCAGATTGTTCTTCATGACTAATTAGTGTGATGGGAGAGGAAGGTGCTGTCTGCATTTCATTGTAAAACTAGAATGAATTAAGATTTCTGCAAGTGTTAACATATATGAAAAGCTGATTCTCAGTGGGCAGGATTACCATTTTGTTTATACCAAAACATTCAGTTGGATTTGGTTCATGATGGCGGGGGAGCAAAGTAATTTGTAGGACAGAAAAACCTCATGGATAAAATAATTGTGCTAACAGAACACTGAGGTAGTTTTATTATCTAAATAATGCTCTTAAATTTGTTATTAGTGTTAATTTTGGTATGGAAATTCCTGAAATTATGCAAAATGAGGTAAATTTTTATGGTTCCTGATAGGCATACTTTTAATGTGTATGGAAATCATTGCAAAATCAAAACAGTCATATTTTTTAATATGTGTAGTTGCTGTGAAAAAAACAATAGGTAAAATATTTTAAAACTGAAACAGCATCCCTTCAAAAATACCTTCTTCCGAAAGCATTTTGTCTCTCTGTTCTCCTCATGGTTACATGCTTGAAATTTTTCTGAATTCATCATTTGTTAACTAAGGCATCCTAGCTTTAGAAGGCACGTTATAAAAATTTTGAATTTTGAGGTGATTCTTTTTTCTTTTCCCCCCCATGCCTAAATTCCTGAGTTAAGATTGTATACCTTTAGTTGGTTTCTCTCATAGTAGAAAGCAGCCACTAAAATTCTTTTTTGGAAGTGGGAAGAGTTACCACGTGATTTTAAGTAAGGTTAAATCTTCTAAGGCAATGTGAAAGCATTATTAATTTGAAGATGATGCTTTTTAGAAGCATATTTTCATATCTGCATCTTTAAAACGCTTTGGTCTAGTAAAATGGTATTACATTTATGTGTCACAGTCATGCTTATATATATAATCTTTTATGCAGATCGTCAAGATTCAAGAAGCCACAGTTCAAGAAGAAGCTCCCCCGAGTCAGATCGTCAGGTCCATTCCAGATCTGGGTCCTTTGATAGCAGGGAAAGGCTTCAGGAGCGAGATCGACATGAACATGATCGAGAACGAGAGAGAGACAGGAGAGAGGGGAGACAGAGGGACTGGGACCGAGATGTGGACAAAGACTGGCCAAGGAGCCGGGAGCGAGAGAGACTCAGGGAGCGAGAGAGGGATAGGGAGAAAAGACGGGAGCTGGAGAGAGAGAGAGACCGACAGCTGCCTGATCCTGCTGAAAGAGAGAGAGAGAGAACTCTTGACAGCTCTTCTCAAAAGGAATCAACAAAGCACAGTGAAACAAAACTGGACAGAGATCACGAAAAAGAGTTTGATGGTGTTTGCCGGGACTCAGTGGCTTCTGAGAAGGAGAAAACAGACAAAGATTTAGGATCTTTACAAGGCTTTGAAGATGGAAATGAGGCTGAAAAAGTAGAGAGTCTAGAAGGTGAGCTATTCTGGGAAAGAAACTGGACTAACAAGTACTTTATTCTTTCTCTTAGCATAGTGCTAAATAGAATCATTTTCTGCTGAAAGGCTTATTGGCTTCAGCTTCTCTGCTGTGGAAGCAGACAGTGAGAGAAATCTGATGAGTATCTTTCTTATTGTTAATTATGTTAGTGCTGTTTCTTAAATTCTAGAGAAGTCTTGAGGCAAAGAGGCATAGATTATCTGAGATAATTTCACCAAAATGCAATGTTTCTGAATAAGCAATTTACTAAAAGATAACACCAAAGTTTTAATTGCCTTGTTACATAATTTTAAGATCTATTTCTTATTTTGGGGGTGACAGGTAATGAGTGAAAAAAAGGGAGTGTGGACTTGGAACTGTTTTTGGGGGTTTTTTTCTGCCAGACCTCAACTATCATAGGACTGTTTGTCTGATTAGTAGGTGAGGCATATGTATGGCTTGGCACAATAGTCCAAAAATAGTTTTCCTGAGGTAATCTTATAGATCTTTTCAGATCTAACCTTATCTGAGGTGATCTCAGTAATATCAGCTGAAAATGCAGCTTCACTTTGCTGGCCCTAATGATGCTTGGGTAAGTGTGCTTAGAAAGGGACAAACATTGACAAACTTCTAACAGTTTGTCACATGGATTAGAAGCTTGAGCTTTGCAAGAATAGGGAGTTGGGAAGTGTTTTTACATGAACAACATAAAAGAAAAAATCCAGAGTAACTGACATATGTTATGGTTACTCTCATTGTGTTTGCCATTCTTTGTAAGAATTACCTGTAGTGTTCATTGTTAATTTGAGCAGTTAAATCAAATGCTGTCTCAAGAGGGTTGTGAGAAATATTTAGTACTTAGGTCTCCTACCTGATTACTCACGAAGTGGTCTTTAGAGTTGAGAGATCCTGTTGGGAAAGTTTCATTTAAGGAGATTATTTGTGGAGTGGAAGCACTTGACAAAAATAGTATTTGAAATGAGCCTGGAAAAGTCTGCTTTTGCTATAATAGACAGAATTAACTATTTAGAAACTAGAGGAAAAGCATAAATCTGAGAGTACCATATAACTTGAGAAAAGAGGTAATGAAAGGCCATTCTTGGGTACATGATCTATTTCCAGGAGGGCACCTGTAACCATATAGGCTCTGTGTGTTAAATGTGTTCTTAGGTCTAGCCTTTCAGCATCCTTGTTTTGATTTGTATTTTTTTGTCTGTTTTTCAGAGGTTGTGTTCTAAATTCTCTGTGGTTTTTCATCTCTAGGGTATTATGGTATATTTAGGATTTCTTAATTTTTTTAGGAAAACCTACTTTGTAAAATATTAGATGGCTTTCCATTTCATTAAAGCGTATTCTATATAGCATGGTTATGATTTTCTAAGGTTTAGTGTACTTTATTATCTTCATTACTTTGTAACTCCTCTTTACATTGCTCAATACAGCTGATGAGTGTGTTGAGTTTTTAATGCAGAATTAATATAAAAGTACACTTCCACATAAGAGTGGTAAAAGATAGTCTGTAAATTACCGAACTTTTACTTGAAGTTCAAAATATAAAATAACTTTTTAAAACTACATATCGAGAACTATGAATTGTATTATTTTAAATTTCTTAATACAGTAAATTTTTAATGTGTCCAGGCATGTAGTACTGGTGAACTAGTGAATCTGGTACATCAGTGGGGATGCAGCAGAAGGATCTTACAGGCAGTGAATATTTAAGGTTGTAAGACACAAAATGAAATCTAGTGAATTTTGATCACCTTATTCTCCTTTCTAAAATGGAAAAACTTGTTAGAAAGCTAAGTAAAATTTCCACATGTGCTGATGTTAGGGAGGTATGTGGTACTTACTGTTGTACTTACTGTTGTATATTCTCTTAACAAAATATGTCAGGATATTATTAAATTGTCTTAATGTTTTTGCTTTAGGAATGGGCTTAAATAATGCTGAAGATGCTATATGCTTCCTCCAAAGCATTGCCAGATGGTCTGAGTAGTTTGTTTATGCTCTACTGGCTTGTCTTTTACTTGCTTTTCCCTTGCTGATTTTTAGGCTAGTGAGGTGGCTAGCTTTTCTTCCCCCACAAAGGCAAGCCAAAAAAAAAAAAAAAAAAGAAAAACAAAGAGCAGGGGGAAACTTAAAATGGAAGCAGTTTTACTCTGGCTAAGGGAGCTGGGAGGTATCAGAATAGTCATTCACAGACGAGGATCCCTGTAAATTCTGTCCAGTTTGTGGGGCAAACTCATTGTTAGTACCCATGGTGGAGAAACGTAATAAAGCCTGAGTTCAGAGCAATGGAATTTTAAATGCTTGAGTCTGGTCTTTCAGTCTTGGAGGTGAGAGGATGTCCCTTTTGTGAACTGCGGAATTCAGTGTTTGAATGTCTTGTGTTCACAGATCCTAAGGAATATGTTTGACATACAGCACACGTATTTCTGTTTGCAGATAGTATGTGGATGGAAAGGAGGGTAACTAAAAGAAGTTTGGCATGGTTTTCTAAAAGCTCTTTTTGTGACTGCTACAAAGAAACTAAAATTCTGTATATAATTGTTTCATTCAGGATACCTGTTACCTTTTGTATTTTTGAGTTTTGTTACTTATTTTAGGACCTTTGGACCGAATCCTGATTTTAGATTAATGTATTAAAGCATCTGAAAGATTTAGTGGCACTGACTTAGATTTTTATAAACTATTTCTTCTTACAAACTACATGTCAGATATCAGATAATCAACATGTATGTTGTGAAAATGGCCTTCTCTGAGCAGTTTGACTAATAACTACACCAAAAATTAACCAGTGTATGTAAAATTCAAATTACCACATTGTGTATGGCAGGAATAACTTCACTGTTTCTCTGGATTAATACCAGTTTTTGTGTTGAATATACTTGTTCCTAAAAGGTAACAGTTTAGTTTGCTTTTTGTCTTCAGACAGTGTACACCATATTTAGAAAATAAATATGATTGCTTTAAAGCTACAGTATGTGTCTGTCTCTGTAGGAGGAGAGGATGAAACAAAGACTAATGATGTGCAGTCACTGGGGTCTGGTGCTGGAGAATACGAGCCTATCAGTGATGATGAACTGGATGAAATTCTGGCAGGTGATGCTGAAAAGCGTGAGGATCAACAGGAGGATGAGAAGATGCCTGGTAAAAGTATATCAACCCCCTTTTGTGATTATTTGAATATAAAGATTAGATCAGTGTGCATATTATGCTGTTGTGATATTGACAGTATTTCTGAATTAGGAGTGAAGTCTGTGAGCAGATTCTGTCTGTGCTTGAATGCTTTCCAAGTGCATTGGGAAGAATGGAATTGCCTAATTGTCCTAAATTCAGTTGCATAATCTGGGCTCTGTGAACTAGCTTTCTAAACATTTAATTTGAATCCATCTTAGCATATTCAGTTGTACTGTGACTTTTCTGAATGCATAAGTAATATCTCCAAACCTGCTGGCTAAGCAGGATCTGAGCAACCTTTCACAAAGGGATTGCAATAAAAATAAAGCAGAATATTAGACATGGGTTGGGTTTTTAAAATCCATATAGCTTTTTATTTCTATTTCTTTTTGTATTTCTCCCATTTTCCACCCATCCAAGTGAGTTTTGACATTCTTACATGAAAGGTCCAAGAGGTCTGCAGAACAATGTTCATCTAATATATATATTCCTTTCAGAAGACAGCCATGTGCACAGCATGTGAAATTAATCAGCTGTAGTAAGGGGTGGTGATGTGATAACTCATTCTCTGTCAATGCTTTTGCAGATCCAGTGGATGTTATAGATGTAGACTGGTCCAGTCTTATGCCAAAGCAGCCAAAAGAACCACGTGAGCCTGGGGCTGCGCTTCTAAAATTCACACCAGGTGCTGTTATGTTGAGAGTTGGCATTTCCAAGCGATTGGCAGGACCAGAGCTCTTCACCAAAATAAAAGAGACATGCCAGAGGGTCTTAGAAAAACCTAAAGGTAAGTTCTGCAGGGATTAAACTGTCTTTTTCGTGTGGTGAAAAAACCCTTATGAAATGTGCATTAATTCATTATTTTAGGTTTCAAAGACCACAGAAAGTACGTAATGAGTGTTGTGTGAAAATTACAGAAATGTGATACAGCAGCATGTTAGTCAGATTACTGTTTAGATTCCAGCAATGGTGAGGAGATCTAGACTAATAAACAAAACAAAATTGCTTTCATCTTAGTGAAATACTCTTTTTGTGAGACTGTTCATGCTTTCCTAGCCTAAAGTGTATTAGCAGTTTCTTAAAAAGCTAAATATCTTTTCCAGTGAATTAGTAGTAGTATTTCAAGACAGAAATAAGATTTCATATTTTCATTCTAAGGATCCTTTCTAGAATTCATAGATAGGGGTTTTGGATCAGAATGAAGGCACTAAGTTAAATATGTATGTTATACCTCTACTAAAAGTGGGAAGTAAAATGATTTACATTCCAAAATGATTGGAATTTGGACAAAGTGTATGTCATAAGGCATGCATGATAAATGGTTAGGCATCAATTGTACTAGTGCTGTTTACTGCAGTTCTGAGTGTTAGCAGGGTTTTTCCATGATAAGGAATACTAATTTTTCGCATCTTGGGAATCGGTTGAGCTAGTTGCAACAACTTGCATGGTAGGATGGTTCTTTTGGGACTATGAAACATTTGCTTTCTATAAGACCTCTATGCAAATTATTGCAGCATCTAAATGTTAGAAAATTGTGGTTTATAAATAATAGTATCTGCAGAGCTCATGGTTTTTTTTACTCGGTAAATTCCAGTTCTTAATTTGAAACAATACCTTTCACTTTACATTATTCTTTATGCAGTTGTCTTGTTCTGAGAACCTCACAGTCTCACATAAGTGGGGGGAAATCCAAAACTTTTAGCTGTGCTAATCTCCATCAGTGTCACCGTTTGCTTGAGCCATTTAAATTGTGTAACTGTATGAATCGTGAGCTCCTACTTTTTTTTTTTAGTCAAACAAAATATTGAGTCTTCCTGAGCATACAAACTGATATAGTCAAGGTGTGAACTGTGTCTCTCTCCCATTAAGCTTTAATTTCGTTGTATACTTCAGCAGTTCTTACCAGGGATTCCTTGCAACTGCGGGATGACTCCACCTAGCTGTTTAAAATGATACCTGAACTAATCTCAGTAATCTTTGCATGCTTCCCTAGAAATAAAGTCCTTAGTGATAACAGGAGGCTCTCCAGCACTGCCTTTGGACTGTCTTAAGTATACTTGGGTTCAGCAGAACCTTGCTCTGGAGAGGATAGGAGATTTGAAGTGCCTCTCTTGATTTCCCTTTGCTGTGCGTGTGCAGTCTCTCACACATCAGAGTTCCTACACTGCCAGTAGACTTTCAAGTGTATGCACTTGCTCTGCAGTCTGCCAGGTGAATGTTCTCTGTATAGAGATTACACAGCTACAGCACGTATAGTCTAGAGAAAGGCACAAATATGGTGCTCTGAAAACTGAATGAATCTGAGCTAGATGAGCTCCGTGTGTGTAACAGTGAAAAAGTAGCATTTTCACTCTGGACTTCATGGTGGTATAATTTGTCTCCCAGTCTTATTCCTGAGGTAGGTATTCCCGTCTTTGTTCTTGCTGAGGAACAAATCGAAATATTTCTGGTAATACTATTAAATGCAGAAAGTAGGGAAATGATACCTTGTTTCAGGGTGTGCTTCTTAAATTATTTTTTCTTTGGAAATAAAAATCTGTAGCATGTGATGTGATGGTATTGAGATTTTTAGCTGACTTGCCCTCTATTATATGCAATTGTTCCTCTAAGAATATGGACATGCTTACTTGCCAGATATGCTCAGCAAGCATCTGGCAGCTAAGACTCTGCAAGCTGTCCATGTTACCTTTGAAGTGGCCTTTTTGTGTCTTGTCACTTTTTTTCCATTTTTTGATTGTCCATTGAGGTTGTCTTTGACCTCAATGTAGCTCTCTTTAACCTGCCCTTCATTTCATGTAACTTTATTGTTTCTTTTCACCTTGTTTAAAAACTACTGAGTTTCATCCACATTCTGAGTGGTTTAAAAAATGCATCTTTGTCCTCTTCTGGGTTCATGCTGCCAAACTGCTGGAGCAGTCCTTGCTTTTGCTTTTTTTTTTGCTTTGCTATATTTTCCCCAGGGTTCTTCACATCTTGAGTGAGGTGTTAAATTCTCTGCTGAACACCCAGCTTTACTACATAGAGGCAGCTGGATTGGACTCAGCCATGTACTTTTCCAGCTTTTTTTATCTATTACATGTTAATCTTTCTATTTACTGTAAAAGGGCTGTAAATCAACGAGCTCTGGTCCAGCCCTGTGTGCTCTTTTTGTCTTTCCATTTTATAGAAACAGACTTGTTGCAGAGCAAGATTCACCTCAGGATCCATCTTTTCTAAAAGTGTTCTTTCTGCACACTGTTTCTTCTGCTAAATATGTTGAAGGACTGGTTCTGTCACCCTGAGTTCTGTTTAATGTTTTAGGTGAGCCAGTAGGAAGGGGTAGTCCATTGGCAGCTGCTGACCTGTTCTCCAGGTTCATCTACCACAAATGAAAAAATTATTCGAGATAGTTGTATTTCACTTCTGCATAGCCATACAAGAGCAGTGTTGACACTAGCACAGTTACCAGATGTTTTGCAAAGAAGGGAAACTTGGGCTACTTTATGATTAAAGCAAGTGGTAAGCAAACACCTTTCTTCCATCACACATCTGATCATAAATCATACCCTGTCTTCTGTCCAAAGCTGTCACTTGATTTTTAGGCTTCCCAGTGATTGTTGTCTCAATATTGCTTTCCAGTACTGAAACTAAATACAAGAGTATCCATCCTTCACTTTCAATGGTGAAGGCTTTATTAATGTTATTTTATAAACTGAAATACTCTTTTTTTCCAAACTTTGATATTGTTTAGAAGGCAAAAATACAAGTAGTAAAACGTTAAGAAAATTCATATGACTGTATGTGCTGTTCAAAAATACCATGTATATATTGATCTCTGTAAATCTCAATTCTTTCTAGACGCAGAAGACCTTTTTGAACACGAACTGGGAGCACTTAACATGGCTGCACTTCGGCGAAAAGAAGAGAGAGCAGGTCTTCTCAGCAATCTGGGTCCTTGCTGCAAAGCGCTGTGCTTCCGCAGGGATTCTGCAATTCGTAAGCAGCTCATGAAGAATGAAAAGGCAAGTGATCTGCTTACAGTGCTGGGTCAAAGTGTGGGAACACAGATGCCCCTAAGCAGAGCTTTTCTCTGGGAGATAATTTTTGTGTTTATTGTTCTGAAGCAGATCTGGTCCTTTAAATAATAAACTGACTTTTATTTAGAGAGGTTGTAGGGTATTTATTTTTTATGTAAAATGAGAGATTAATTTAAATTTGAGACTAGAGCTGGTTCCTGTATCTTACCATTTCATATTTAAATTCTGGAGATTCATTTTCTATATTTAGAGAATACCTAATAAAAATAATTAGGTAAAATATTATTTCAAAGGTAACTGTTGAATAACTTTCTAGCTTAAGATTCCATGTGCTTTTATAAGAATTGTAAGAATCCAAATTAAAATTAAAACTTCTGCAGTGGGTTTTATGATTTTGGATGCTTAGTAGAAAAATCATTAATTCTCCAAGTCTTTTCTACTGGTATGATTAGTATGATTAAACCTGTAATTGCTGAGAGTACTTGAGGTTAATTTCCTAGCTTGCATGTTAAAAGACATTGTTTTCAGTTCTTCCTTTTTTTAAAATTACATTTCCAATTTCAACAGGGTGCAACAAAACAAACTTACACAAATTCTGCAGCAATGGACAGCGACTTGTTACGGTTGAGTCTACGGTTATTCAAACGAAAGACTGTGTGCCAAGTTCCTGGGCAGGAAAAGACAGAGGACAGCAAAATTCCACAGCCAGCTCTCCAGCAGGAAGTGTGTGTGACTTGAGGAAATCACTGCAGTGGCACTTCCTTGATTTTGAGTTGATTTCTCACTACCAGTGTTGGTGTTGCTGTTTAGAACTGGTGGTTGTAAAGCGGCTCTAGAAGATGAAAGGAGATACTCCATTTGTACACAGTTAAAGAGTATTGGCTTTAGATGTGAATAGGAGTGAAAAATTAAGACTTCTGTGTTGAGGTCTCTGCAACTTTTGTAATATTGAACCTTACACTGTAACATAAACCTGTTTTATGGTGCATCAAGTGTAATAATGTGAAGATGTCTGAATTTAGTAGTTTATAACATCAAATTATATTAAACTGAGGAAAACTGTTGGTGTATCTTTTTCCTTACTATGAATGGGTATTTCCACCACCACCTTGGTCCCTCAGTACACTTCTGAAATTTTTAAATTAGCTGTGAGTCTGTTTGCCTTCTTTTTTCCAAATCCCTTTCTTATCATAGTAGCCTCTGGTGTGGATTTGGATCAAACTCTAGCTCTTTTCCATCTTTAACATAGGTTTCCTTTAATGTAAAGGAAATTTTCTTTAATTCCTTATGGACACAAAAACCTAGTCCAGTCAGTTATGGCTTCCTTTTTTGTTGATTAAAAAGAAAGTTAAAAAAAAAAAAAAACAAAACCACTTAAAGAAATTATTTATGACCAGTTTTAGGTGTCTATAATTATGAGACTAACTGCATTTTGGAATTGCTGCCTTCTTTCAAAATGGACTAACTGGTGCATAGTGAAAAACTGTGAAGAGCAGCGTGGTCATTGTTCACAGCCCACAGAGCTTTGTGTGGAAACCTGCTTTTCAAATCTGATTTTCTTTTACAACAAGGAAACCTACATGCTTGATTAAGATGCAATCTTCTTGGATTTTGATACTCTCTCAAATATCCTTCTGGACAAAAAGGATGTCCGGGACACAGATGGATAAGCACATCATGTGATAGGTGAGCAACTGCCTCATGGGTCAGGTAACAGGGTTATAGTGAATGGGGTGACATCAGAGTGGGGACCTGTCACTAGTGGGCTTCCACAGGGCTCCATCCTCAGCCCTGTGCTCTTCGTCATCTTCATTAAGGGTTAAGTC
The DNA here is from genome assembly GCF_048771995.1 of Taeniopygia guttata. NCBI lineage: Eukaryota > Metazoa > Chordata > Aves > Passeriformes > Estrildidae > Taeniopygia > Taeniopygia guttata. The sequence continues at coordinate 59,837,620 of NC_133024.1, read as the reverse complement.
AGCTTCCCAGTGGTACTAAACTGGGAGGAACTCTTGATTCCCTGGAAGGCAGAGGGGCCCTGAAGAGAGACCTCGATAAATTAGAGATGGGCAACCACCCATATGAAGGGTGCAGTGCCAGATTCTGCACCTGGACAGCCCTGGAAGTACAGACAGACTGGGGTTGGAGGTTGGAAAGGAACCCCATGGAAAGGGTCCTGGAGGGTCCTGGTCGATGGCAAGTTGAACGTAAGTCAGCAGTGCCCTGGCAGCCAGGAGGGCCAGCCCTGTCCTGGGGTACAGCAGGCCCAGCATGGCCAATGGGTAAGGGAGGGGATTGTCCCACTTTGCTCTGAGCTGGGTCATCCTCACCTCAAGTGCTGGGGGCAGTTCTGGGTGCTACAATATAAACAAGACATTAAACTATTAAAGAGTGTCTAAAATTATGATAGTGAGGGGCCCTGAGGGGATGCCATAGGAGGAGCAGCTGAGATCACTTAGTCCATTCAGCCTGGAGGAGAGTGGAGACCTCATGAGGTCTTCAACATCCTCACAAGGGGAGGAGGAGTAGGGGCAGGTACTGATTTCTCTCTGGTAGCAAGTGACAGGACCAGAGAAAACAGCAGGAAGCTGAGATGGGAGGTTTAGGTTGGATATCAGGAAAATGTTCTTCACCCAGAGGATGATTGGGCACTGGAACAGGCTCTCCAGGGAAGTGGTCAGAGCACCAAGCTTCAAGAAGATAAGCGTTCAAGAAGCATTTGAACGAGGCTTTCAGGCATATGGTGTGACTCCTGGGGTGTTCTCTGCAGGGCCAGGAGTCCGACTTTGATGACTCTTGTAGGTCCCTTCCAGCTCAGGACATTCTGTGATGAAATTTACATTCTGTTAATCATCAGGGCAGATCAATCCCATGCAGCAGCTTGAGTGTGTTTCACAGTTGCTGAGTTTCAGGAGGTTTTGTATGTCAGCTGTAGAGTCAGTGACCAATGATGTTTGTGCTGGTTATTATGATCTCAGAGGTATGTTATGGACTTGTCAAGCCTGGGCTCAATTTCATAAGAATTGTTTTATTACAAAATGGGTCAGGGATCTTTGGTTCATACCAGTAAGGTGTCTTTAGGCAGTCTGTGTTGTCCTCCATATGAAACCAAGACTTCTAAAACTTCAGACTAAGTCTCTGTATACACCTCTATACTTTTTCTGGCATTAAACTTGAACTGTTACTTTGAATTCTGCTCGTAGAGGATTGAAAAAAAATCCATACCTATACCTTGATACTGGGTTGCTGCAGAACAGCATGCTTTTGCTGTTCTCACGTAAGTTGAAAATGAGTTATGAACCACTAAATTTTTTGACAAGTTTATATCAGTTTCTTATCCTTTTCCACCACTTGAAACCAGCACACTGTGGTGGGATGTTGAGTGTGCTAATAGCAGGTCTGTCTCACATCTGTTATGATTGCTGACAGTTGTATTGGCTTCAGGCAGAGGCCTAACTGTGAACAGCAATGTGGTTCAAATACAGAGATTTCTTACTACAATGCTTTCTATAACACCTAGTACCTAACTGTTCTTAACACTACATTTACAGAATATTTGAAGAAGACATGAGGAAGTTTTTAGTTCTGTTTAAGTGCCCACACAGCAGTGTATAGTATTCATATCAAATATACATGATGTTAGAAATCTCTGCCTTCCTTTTTTTTTAATTTTTTTTTTTATTTTTACTAAATTATGTGACTCAGGCAAAAATTAATTTTATGTTTTTCTCTTGCTGGACATTTTTAGCTTGTTAACTATTTGCAATGTCATTGATGATTTTATATATGTTTATAAAAACTAACATGTCTTTAACACTAGTACCTGAGCAAGAGTTAACAAACCAATTCTATTCAGCATTTAAATGTGTTTTCACCTGTTTTATAGCTACAGTAATGCTGCCTTTAAGCTGAAAGTATCAGATCATTGCTACCAATTATATTAAAGCCTATTTTAACCTCTGTCTCTAAAAGACATAAAAATATTTGATAGCTAGAAACAGCCTTATCTAAGACCACAGTACACAAAATAGATCAATGGTGTGGCATTTAATTACACTGTGTTTTAAACTGTCTTCCTGTAAAATGGTCAAGGTGTACATATGTACTTAGTTTGAAGAAGAATATTTCACCCTAGAAAATGCAAAATAGAGTAGGTCTGATGGGCTACTATGAGTATCTTCTGAAGTGTTAGGGTCCCATCAAAGACAGTGCTGAGCTGTACCATAATTTGTTGAGATTATACAAAGAACAATGCTGCAATTGCCTCTTACATGCCTTTGCTTTAATTCAATTTGCAGGACTTATGACTGCAAAAGTATGATAAAGTACTGGCAGAAAACATGTGTTCCTGTGAGAAGCACTAAGATTTTTTTTTCAAGCATTTCCTTTCACCTGGCATGAATTACAGTACAGGTAGAGCCCAGTAAGTGTGAAGTTCCTCTGTTATGAGTATTTTGGTCTCCATCATTTTAAAAAAAAGTAATGTTTAGTTTACAGGGAATGTAAGTTAAAAACTGTCATCAGGTAGTTTACAATAGCTTTAAGAAAAGGAGAATTTCCCACATCCTAATTTCAGAAAAAGGCATGAAACTTGTCTGAATTGCAGTCCTTGCTTTAGGACTTCCCATTTTTGGACCCTCCACACCTACCCTGTGTTGGTCATAATTTCTGTGATGGATCTTCTTGCATCTTTTCCTTCCTCCCCATTTCTCTCCTAGCTTGATTTTGTGTGAAAAAAGAATGAGTGGAAAAATTTTAGTCCATTTCAAATTTTGCAAGGCTTCAGGAGCATACACAAGAGCCTGTAATATATCTGGCAGTGGGGCTAAATGCATGCCTTGGGTGCCCCTTTGTCTTCTGGCTTCAAGTCTGAAAACGTGGAGAAGCATCTATCCCTACTCAGTTTCTCCTTTTAAGCTGTGGCAGTGACTTTAAAGCGGTCCCTGAACCAGATTAGAGACGTCTGCCCTCTCTGCTGCTAAACCCATGCTGTGCCTAGTTGGATGATAAATTAGTTTTAAGCATCCCTGAGGTTCCACTGGCACATGGCACTGCAGAACAACGAGCTGTGCCTGTGCTGGTAGAGGAACCAGGCTTTTGTCCCAGTAAAACGCAGGGCCCAGCTTCTGCAGCCAGAACGGATTTAAAGGCAGAGCAGATTTTTAGAGCCTTGAGACACAAATAGAACTATGACCTGTATCTTGGGGTGACATCACATTCATTATCCCAAACAGTACTTTAGGGCTGTTGCTGCTTCAGCTAGTGGAAGGAGATAGGGATTTTGACAGTGGGCCATCTGCACAGATACTCAAAAGGCAGAGTTTAAACAATTTTGCTAGATTAAGGCTTTTATTTGAATTGCCTTGACACAGTTGTGTTCTCCTTTTCTTGCTGCGGGGATGCCCTTCAACAGGGAACAAGCTGATTAGAGCAGGACACAGCCTTTGTGTTCAATTCCAAAATTTGCTACCAGCTAAAAGAGTTCAGGAACCTCTTGTTTTGCAGTCAAAGTCTGGTTTTCAAAGGGTCCTTTCACAAAGCAACTATTTTTACTGTACAAGTTTTTGTTTTAATGCCAATTGGAGGCCCAAAGTTATAGTACCAAAGGCTCAGTCTCGCTGCACACATTGTAAAGTGAGCAGTGTGGGTGTCCAAGGTGGTTTTGGATGCAATTTGGATTTGGATGCAATTGAGAATGGCAAATGAAATAATAATGAAATAATGTTAAAATAATAATAAAAAGCTCTAAACAAAGCCTTAAACTCCAAAGTAAAGCAATGTGACCAAACATCAAGATGTGAGGAGTTTCCTCAACAATTAGCCTCCAGAAAAATTGAAAATTTGTCCCACCAAATTCTATAAAGGGGACCAAATCGTGTGGGAGAGACAAGTACTAAAACAAATGCCCAGTTTTATGGAAGGAGACTGTTTTTGTACTGAACAGCCAGTATTATTGCCTCTGCCCTATCAGCAGGGATCAATTGATGAAAGGGGGAAGATAAACATCTTCTGGAAAAGCTTAATTTCTTAGTATCAGCTTTCACTGCTGGGGATGCATCTACCACAAGCTTGCTTTCTTTTATTAGTGATGAAGCTAAGGTATTACCTATAAAGATTGAAATGTCAGAATACATATTAGTACAAATTGCTGAGGCACAGAGTAATGTGCTGCCAGATTTTAAGTGTATGTTCATATGTGAAAGGGCTCTGATAGTTGCAATTATGCAGTTCCTTGCCAAAGGAAGACTGAAAGAAAGAGTTTTGGATGAGGATTTTAAGAAAGCTCACAGCTTTGGGCAGAATGAAAAATGTTCTTTCTCATTGTCTTAATGATTGAATTAATTGTTTGGATATATTGTGGGTATGAGAAATGCTTGGGGCACTGCCTGGAAAGTACTTGAGAAAGGGAGTAACAGAAATGGGGCACAATTTGAGTAGCATAGGTTGTAGTTTTCAGCCCAGGAGTGTGGCTTCACACTCCTAAAAGCTGGGAGCTCGCTCATCGGAATGGAGGTGGCAGAAGGATCTAGATGGGCTAAATGAGTACATGAAGCACTGGTGAAATAACTCTGGAAACAGGCTGTGTGGCTGTAACATGGTTCCAGATGAGTGTTTCCAGTAGGCAGAGGAGTGGTTTTACTACTCTCTGAGTACTTCCAGATTCTCACCTGGTCTGCCCTGGTCTGCCGCCCTGTGCTTTCAGAAGCTGGATTCAACCTACAGACTCAAAGAGCCCTGAAAATGAGGAGGAGCATGGAACATGAATTTCGTCTTTTGAAAAACTGAGAAATGGGGAGGAAAAACTGAAGGTCAGAAAAAGATCAGGTGGGGACCTACACTGCTTACATGTACTTTTAAGATGGCTACTGAGATCTGAATAGGTGCACACAGATTTACCTTCTCTCTGAGTTGCAAGGATGCTTTGTGCCAGCACAAAACATACAGTTGGTTCTGTCTTAGACATCATGCCTGCATCTGTGCCTTGTACGCTCACAGAAAATATGCTAGCAAGAGGTTTCAGAGGACTTCTGAAATGTCTCACACAAGGTTAGCAGGAAAAAATTAAGCTGTAGTGAGTGAAGAATAAAGAAATGACATGAATTTAAAATTAACAAGGAAACAGAGGGAAAAATAGAGGATTAACTGATCACGTCTCATCACAAACAGCTCACAGTGTGTGACCTCCCTGTACATTTGTGATTTGGAAAGGAGCTGGCTGAGAAGCAAGATGAGAAAATTTGCAAATCACAATTACAACTGGAGGGAAACCTGAAGAGATGTGTTTGCTGCCATGTGGCTCATTCATTTAGCTCATTTCAAGTCCTTCTGCCAATCAGCATCAAGGTGTCCAAAAGTGACTTTGGTTTGTTCAGCATGGGTTTGGTCACAGGGGTCTACAGGGATGGGTTCAGTGAGAAACTGCCGGAAGCTTCTCCCATATCGGGCAGATCCAGTGCCTGCCAGCTCCAGGACTGACCCCCACTGGCCAAGGCTGAGCCCAGCAGTGACAGTGATAGTGCCTCTGGGATAACAAAGTTAGGAAAGGGAAGGAAAAAGCCTGTACCATTGTAGATGGAGAGAGGAGTGAGACTACATGAGAGACACAACTCTGCAGACACCGAGGTCAGTGGAGGAGAGTCAGGAGGTGCTCCAGGCACCAGAGCTGGGATTCCCCTGCAGCCCCTGGTGCAGACCATGGGGAAGCAGCTGTGCCCCTGCAGCCCAGGAACGTCCTTGGGGAAGCAGAGATCCTCCTGCAGCATGTGGAAGAGCCCACACTAGAGCCAAGGGATGCCAAAGGAGGCTGTGGGGAAGTCCATGCTGGAGCAGCCTCCTGGCAGCACCTGTGGTCCTGTGCAGAGGAGCCCACACTGGAACAGGCTTGCTTGTAGGACTTGTGACCCTGTGGGGACCCACCCTGGAGCAGTTATTGAAGAACTGCAGCCCATGGGAAGTTCTGGGGTAGAAATTTGTAGAGGACTGTTTTCAGAGGAGGACCTCACACTGGAGCAGGGGAAGAGTGTGAGTCCTTCTGAGGAGGAGGAAGCAGCAGCAGAGACAACAACTGATGAGCTGATCACAGTCCCCATTCTCCATTCATTGGTGCCACTGAGTTGGGGGAGATAGAGAATTCAAGAGTAAAGTTAAGGCCAGGAAGGAGCGAAGGTGCTCTAAGAGTCAGGGTTTATTTCTCATTGCTCTACTCTGATAATAAGTTAAATAAAATTTCCCCAACTTGAGTCTGTTTCTCCCATGACAGTAACTGGTGAGTGATCCCTCCCTGTCCTTTATCTTGTCCCACAAGCCTTTCATTATATTTTCTCTCCCCTGCCCAGCTGAGGGTGGCTTTGGTGGGCACTTGGTGTCCAGTCAGGGTCACCCCACCATATTGACATGACACTGAGGCAGAAAATTTAATCAATGTCTATACCTTATAGTGCCCTAAGTTTGTGGTATTGGTACCAGAAAGAAACCTGTAGATCACCGAAAATTTCAATCTGAAGTAGAGAGATATGTATAAAACCAAAAATAAAAAAATATACAGAAAAAAGTTATATATGCAGAGCTAGTAACTGCACAATGAGTAGGTTTCTAATGTAAGAAAGTTTATTACAAAGCAGGTGAGAACTTGGGGAAGGCACGTAAGATCGTATATCAAGGATATTAAAATTCTTGGGACTGTGCCCTTAGAAAGGAAAGGAGTAATAGTAGGTATTATTAAATTATGTGAAGTAGTGATCCAGAAAAAGAAGCATGGAAGATACTTTTTTTTCTGCTCCTTTTGACAAAGCTCAGTTGATATTCAGTAAAATTGAAGACTAGCAGAACTGAATAATGAAATAGAAATTTTTGTTTTCCTTGCAATGCCTAATTAGGTTTAGGGTTCAAGCTGTAGGATGTGGCAGAAACTTAAACTTACCAAAATTTTCAAAAGGCTTAAGCATGCTGTGAGCATATACACCTGTTTCTGGGAGGTAAACTAAGACTGTGTCTAAACCAGCTTCTATTACATGAACTTCTACACAGTGGAAAGGCTGTCAAGCATTGTGAACTTCTGGTATCCAGCAGTTTGTTTCTGTGTGAGTAAGCTGTCTTAGCTCCTGAAATGGGATAGCTGCCTGTTGGGAAAAGTCCCTGACCCAGCTGCCAAATCACATAGAGCATTTGGTTGGGAAAAAATCATGTTGGGGTGAGCCAGATTCTATCACACCATCGTTCAGACTCAGACACGCTCCTGCACTTGGGAACCATCCTGGGCATGTTTGAAACTTTCAGGGTACCATTTGTGGGGACTTAAACAGCTCATCTCTTGGAGACTATAAGAGCTGCTGGGCAGGCTATGTCAGCCTGTGTCTAACTCTGGTAGAAAGTACGAGACTCTGTCTGATGGCTTTTGAATTTCCCTTTGAGGTGTCTGGTTAAGAACACTGTGGTTAAGAGAGAGATAAACTGACAGATAATATGCCTGACTGTAACATTTTTCTTGCATGATCTGAATTTCTTTTTTTTTTTTTCTTTAGGGAAATGGCTTTTTTTTTTTTTTGCCAGCTTTTCCAAAAGTAAGTTGTGCAAATAATAAATGCACTGTTAAATCCACACTTAGCAGCAACTATTCTGTTCCCCACTTCCCCAAACCATGGTACCCCTCTTTGAAAATCTCATCTGATGCATAAACTGTCAAAACATAAATGGGCAACTGGGACTTTTCTACTGTCTGCTCTGGAATGATAGCATAATCTATTTCCTGTATTCATGCCTTTAATTTCCATTTTTATTGCTACAATCTCACCCACTTTTTTTTTTTTTTTTCTTTCTTAGTGCACAAATTATGAATATGGCCTTGCCTGTTCATCAGTAGTGTCTAAAGTGTATGCAGTGGGTGATGCACAATCCTGTCTTCTTGTTTGGTCTAGTTAATGCTGCACTCATAACTACACATAAAAAATGGGAGTGCTGCCTGATGACAGCTTGGTGTAAATCATTACATCCTCTGGCCAATGTGAAAGCAGGGAACATTAGCAGATCTGAAGCTTAAAACAAAAAAGAGGAGGGATAAACAGTGCTTTTAAAATATTTCTAAATCTGTGAAAAACAGAGTTGTTCTGCTGTTCTGTTTGTTGTACAGGTTTGAATGGACACATGAGCCTTTTCCTGGAACATAGGACCAATGGCACCACCATTTACACTGAAATGTCATCATGAGAGGGCTACATAACCACAAGATTTGTTCATAAGGAAATTAGGGTCACACTTCAGCATCATTTTAGGAAAAGCAATTTAAGCCTGTTAAAATTCAGTAAAAATAAATCAGCCTGCTTTTGCTTAAATTGCTGGAGCCTATAACAAAATGTATTGCTTAGTTAATAAATAAGGCAACTGGATAGAGTCTGAGAGTCAGACTTTTTTTTTTTTTTTTTTTTTTTTTTTTGTGGCGACAGGCATATATCAGTTCTAGGCTCAGCTCAACCATGCACATCTGGATAGAAAGGAAATATCACATTTATGTATGGGAGATTCAGCTCTAATTTTCACCTGTATAAACCAATGTGAAGTGTGAAGAGAATGACATGATAAAATTGATGTACTACCGAAGTGATAAATCCAATATCTGGAAAGATGTTTTCCTTCCCTGCTTGCTTCTGAACCGTAGAAATTGGTTTTCAGCTCTTCACCCAAGAACAGCAGAGGAGGATTTATCACATGAGGTTATTTTTTTTCTTTATAAGTATTTTGTATTGCTCTGAAAGTACCTAATCACCGTGGTATTGATTTCTGTATCAAAAGGGAGTATTAGTTAAAGAGCAGGAGTTTTCTTGGCTTTTGTCAGTGATTGTTACTGGAATACTTTTTTTTTTTTTTTTTTTTTTTTTTTTTTTTTTTTTTTTTTTTTACTACAGTTTCCACAGGGTAATTTCTCTGATCTGACCATGTGACACAGGCAGTGGAGTTACTGCCATCGTGCTTGAGCCCGTGTGATGGTCTTGGTGCCATGGAGGAGCCATGGGCTCAGTGTGCTTCTCCTGGCCCTGCACAGCTCCAATGAGAAGCACCAACATGTTGGCCATGGCCCAGGGGGTTGTCACACCTCAGGCTGCCTGTGGGCAGAGGTATCCTAAGCATGTTTGCAATCAGCACCTTTAAGCGGATTTAAGTGATGACAGTGTTTTAAAGCACAGCACAAAATCCCAAGGTCTGCAACTACAAAAGGAATATTTTATCTGCAGACATTAATCTGATAAATGCTGACACGGTCCCATAAAGGAATGGAGGAGAAGTCAATGTAACCCTAAATTAATTTGAAGTGTTGGGGTTTTTTTCCTCTTGCTTTTTCAAGACTACGGTAGCTTTGTGATTCATTGATTGAGAGCTGGGAAAGTTTCTTTCCAGACTTACAAAATTAAATTTCATGTTGCTTTTGACCTGCATTAGTGGTGGACAGAGCAATATATAGCCTGATTCCAATTATTTCTTAGCTGTCACCACTGGCTTGCTCCATCCCTGTAGTGCTGACATGTGCTGCTGTTTGTAGGCTGGCAGCTGCACAGAAGCTTGCTGGAAAAGGAGTCATGGAAGGGTTACTAGATGGCAATAGAAAGCTGTTTTAAACAAAAACGATCAAAAAGCCAGCCGAAATCTTAGGCATGTCTTAAAATGCATTGTAAAGAATATTGCAAAGACTATTTTAGAGATATAGTAATCTTTAATATGGCTTTCTTTCTAATTGAGTCTTAGACCCCCACTGGTTAAATGACCGACTTTCTATCTACATGGTTAAATTTACTTTTTTTTTCCCAGATAAAAATTTATGAATACTGGTCCTGTTGCAAATCCTGAAGTACAATTTACATTGAGAATAAAACCTTTAACAATTGCTAAAACAGTTAATCAGCACACTAGAACATTCCCCATCATGGATCTAGCCTTAGGAATTTAACTAACAAACATGTTATTAACCACTGATGAGGCACTGTTTGGAAGAGATCATTGCTTAATTAATCTTTGTACAGAGCTAATAAAAGTGTTAAATGAGCCTCTCTGTTGAACTGGGTTGCTAGCACAGATTGCAAGTTCCCTTGAGGGGAAATCTGAGGCCAATATGACATTAAAGTTAGCCATCCAACAAAGAAGATATTTTAGGCATTAAAAATAACAAAGCCAAACATTTCTATTAATAATGTCGTAAGGTTCAGTGGGTGTGGATGGACGACTGAGTGTACATGCGTGTATGAATTACTGTGCTCTTTCCACTTCTGGTAAGAAAGCTTTGTCAAAATTCTTATTTAGATTCAGTGTTTTTCATCACTGTTCTGTTGTGGCATAAATTGAACTTGTCACACTTATCTGAAGGAGGCAGGTTCCACTGATCAGGAAGGCAGAATCTGACACAAACTCTGATGTCATCTGCTTATCCCAAAAAGACAAGCAAGATCAAAAATCCCTTCATATTAATGAGGTGGATAAACCCTCTGCTTGATACAATTTGATGCCACAGTAAAAGGCAGTGTGACCAGATTGCCCTTGTGCTTCACAGCATTTTTAGCAGTGAGTGCTCAGGTTTTAGCCATGGAGCAAGGTGCCCATACTTAATATTAAACATTTGTTTTGGAAGGCATTATAATTCCCAGCACAAGAAGTTACCTACTGCCTTGAGCTCCCTTTTAACACACACGTTACGTCTTTTGGGAGAAGAGAAAAATTCCATAAAAAGGAAGGTTGGAAAGGAATAATTTGTCCTTGAATGTCTGGTGTTAGTAATTCAGAAAGGATACTGGTCTGTTACTAGAGTCATTTCCCCACTCAGAGGTGTTGACTCTGTGTGCCTGCATCCCATGATCTGAATATCACATTCAATGTGTGATTACATTTGTTTTGTATGAAATTATCTCAAAAAGGACTAGGCAGAGAATTTATAAAGTGGCAATGTGACAAAAATGCATTCACGCATACCTGTATTTTTGATGTTTGGGTTTTATCTTGCTTGAATTCTTGCTGGCTTCATGTTTAATATTCTGCACACATCCCCTTGGCAAAACCTGGGTGTGTCCAGGTGAGGTCAAATCCTTGCAGGCCTGACTCCTCTGTGATCAGCCTTTGACATCTCACAGGTTTCTTTCATGGTCTTTTAGTAGGCGCACTTGAATACTGATAAGAGTCTTGCACTTCAGGAATGTGGTCATAAGCAGAGATCATCCCTTAGTGGTCCATGGACTGGTTTCTCTGTGTTGTCTATGTAGTCTCTAATGCATCACATTGAAGCACCAAGGCAAAACCTTCTTGATTAGCAAACCCTTGGAGACCTCTAAATATTGCCTCACTTCATTACTAGTACAAATTACTACAAATTATCAATATGCCTCACCAAAATTAACTGTACATTGGACATCTCCCTTGCCTGATTACTGTGCATATTTTATTCCTCAAGGATAATGGAAGTTTGTTCCCTGCCAAGATGTTATCCTGGTTGTAGGCACAGCTGCAGAGTTTCTCTGTGCCCGTGGTCTTTTTAGGAATGGGCCTTAGCTGCTAATCAGAAGTAGTCTGTACATGTGCACATGATTTCTGTTTGGTCAGTTTGAGCTGAAATTCATAAATGTGAGTGATTAGAATAACATATCCCTGTGCTTTTTTAAACATCAGGATAAGGGCTGTAATAACTCACTCCTGACTGTCTACAGCACATGTTCGCAAACCAGAGATGGTTTTCTACCCCTCATTTCATGCTGACCTTTTAATGCAGTAACCAAAGCAAATGTTACATGTACAACATCATATTGGCTGCAGTGCAAACATTGGTTTTGTTACAGATAATTAATATTGCTCTAGTCAGGCATTTTCTCATTTATTATTTCCAGTTGCTTCATGGTTATTAAAAGGCTGCATTTCAAACGTGGAGAAGTGTCCATGATGATATACAGAGGTCTGTTGAGTGGAAAACTTAGAGGTGCCTTTGTATTACATCCCTGAGGAATACTGCTGTGGTCATGCTGTCTTCAAAGATACGTTTGACCTATCCTCAGTAAGCACTGCAAAAGGTTAGAATAAATATGCATGTTTTCTATGCTTATTAAGCCAAACTCTAGACATTAAGAGGACATGAGAGGCGTTTCCACTGGTCTCCCAACACAGTAAATTGCTCATGCTGGATGTGCTTGCCTGCCTCAGCTCTGCTCCACTCATCCATGCTGCTGTTTTTCCATACATGCATTCATAGAAATCCATTTGCATGGAAATACAGCTCACTAGTTAAGCCTTTGCATTGTAAATCCAGCTTTAATATTATCAACAGTGATGCTTCCTGCTGTGCATCAAGGTCCAGTGTTTCCCATTGTGCAACAAGGCCCAGTAAGCCACTCCTTCGTGCTGTCGGCTGTGGGACCCATTCCATGTCCCGTGTCTTCTAGTCTCGCTTTGCATTGCTCCTTCCTCCATGAGCAATACCAAGTCCCTCTTTCTGCAGCAGAGGCCAGCTGAGCTGCTGCAGTAAATGCAGGAACCTTCTAGACACAGCACCATAAAATTGTCCACATGTTGTCCTCAGTAAAATCTCCTTATCAATGTTATTCTTGCAGAATCCTTTCTGCAGAGAAGGAGTTAGATCCCAAGTGAGTGTGTGCTTCAGTGTGGGAGTCAGTAACAAGGTCGGAGAGTTCAAAACCTCATCCCCTTCCAGTTCACCACCACATCTTAATCTGTGATCCTAAGCACTGTCAGCTGTGTCTGAAAAGTGCTTGGGAAGAGAGGAAAGGAAAGATGAAAAGGAAAAGCAGGTGAAAAGAGTACAAGTAAATGCCTGGAAAAGAAAGGTGCAAGAGTTAGAAAATTTTAGAGCAGATATTGTGAATTTTCTTTTCATCAGATAGTAAAAATCTACACAGAGAAAAATAATTTGCTTTCCAGGACAGACCTAGCTCCAATAAAGCCATGTTAGATTCAGGGACTTGTCTTTTACAAAATTCTTTTTAAGCAAAAAAATGCTGTGTCTTTTTACTGATAAAAATCTGGACACCATGATCAGGAATCCAGCTGAGGATAATCTTAGACTTCAGTAGTCCTGTTTGGCCAGGACAGGTCTCTCTCTTTCCCTCTTTGCTTTCAGACCCTGATATTTCATTTTCTCAGTTGCTCAGGACACTCTTTTGTTTCCAACCACTGCAAAAATGGTCCCCTGCTTCCTATTCTCTCTCCTGTTTGCGTATGTTCCCACCACTGCTGTGACCTTCAGAACTGATGTATGAAGCATCCCTACATGATCCCCTGACACTAACTGTGAGGCTGGGTAATAAAATGAGGAATTATCAGGCATTTACATTCTGAAATCAATGATGAGGAGTGTGAGCCTTCTGAACATCTGTTTCCCCTGTTTTCAAGGGGGCCTTCAATTTACTCCTGGCTCTCACACACGTGGTTGTTACCAGTAACCACCAGTCAGCCGTGCCCTGCATCCCCTGGGAAGGGCTGTGCAATGAACTCCCTCTAAACTGTGGTACATCTCAGTTTTGGGGGTATGATTGTAACAGCCATGAGGTTAGGAAACACCCTGCAAGGATGACGAGAGAAACACAGGGAGAGCTCTGATGTCCTCGGGTCTGGATCCGGAGTCAGGGCTGCACAAATAGGAGATAGTTCTCCAAGTAGTTGTGGTCTCTTCTCTAGGGTGCCACTGTCCTGTCTCCTCAGTTGTGTCCTAGACTGGGAACTGTTGCCCAAGGAAGAGCAAAGATCTGACCTGAAGGTGAGAGAAGAGCCAGAAACTTCACCAGGTGTAAATTTCCAGAGGAAAAAGGAGTAAGAGGGAAAACATAGTAGGACAAAAGCCCCAGCACTGCATGTGTACAGAGAAGGATGTAAGGAGAGATGGATGAAGGGAAACTGAGTAATGACCACTGTTTGGAAATGGACTTGATGGGCACAGGGGCTGTTCCCCAGTAAAGCACAAGCAGGGGTGAAGCTGTCCAAGAGCAGCCATCTCCTGATCCCGTGAATAAAGAGGACAAATGGGGAGCCCTGGCACATGGTCGGCGTGTCAGAGCAAAACGTAGAATGGACTCTTTATGGAATAAAATGCCTGAATGGATTACAAAGGCAAATGTGCCCCTGCCTTTGACTTTCAAAGCCTTATGGGGGCATGTTGTTCAGCTGTTAGACTCCTCCCTGCTTTAGTGGCACTGGAAGTAACCTTCCCCTCCCAGAGTTCCTTACTTTATTGCCTTTAATAACCTCATGAAGGGTAATGAAGCATTTTAAGTTTTGTGTCAAGCTGACTGGTGTGGTGGGGGTGGGAAAGGGAGGTTTTGAGACATGGGGTGAAGGCTTTGAGATGTCTTTGAGCAGGGGCCTGAGGTGGGAATGTGACATCCCAAGCCTCAGCCTTGGGGTCAGGGTGCTGCTGCAGCAGTTTCAGCTGAGAGCCCCCTGCCCTGTTCAATGCCAGCTCCTCATCCTTTCCCAAATTCTCCTTAGTCCCTCTGTGACTTTCATGTGGAAATTTTGGGCCAAGATGGCCCGAGGATGCAGGACAGAGGGAGGGAGGAATCACCCGAGCCTCACACCTGCTGCCCACCCACAGGAAGAGCTAGAGGTGAGTTTGAGCATTCCCTCTTGTCAGAGGAGTTCCCTCATGCCAAAATCTAAGAACAATAAGAGCTGGGGGGAGCTTTAAAAGCCCGATGCTGAAAGTGACTTTCATTATGCATCGCACTGCTTGCAGTCATCAAAGTGCTGCGATGCCAGTGCACTCCCAAAATTGGATCTGTGACAGCTGGATTCAGGGTGGAGGTGTGGGAAGCCTCTGTGGTTTACCAAATAACAGGGAGAGACAGGAAAATCAACATGTCACACGGTGTCTGCTAGCAGTCCGATGGACTTAACCAGCTCCATGTATTTTAGCGTTTGTGGTGAATTTGCTTTGCTTTTAAGAGCAGACAGACTTTCAGGCCTGCAGCCATTTTCAGACTAAACACCCCACATCGCTCTGTTCTCCCCATCCTATGCTGAGATGCTTTTTGGACCTGCATAGATTGTCTGATTTGGTTCCAAAATGCTGCCTCCAACATCCGATAGAGTGTTGTAATAAAATGTTTTTCTTTTTTCTTGGCTGTTTCCCTTTTAAACAAGGTAACCAAGAAACCCCAATTTGCACCCTGAAATGCTGATTGCATTCAGTAGTTCAGTCCATCAAGTTCCCAGTGACACTTTCTGTCTGTGAGTTTCAGATAAAGACGGGGAACTAAAGTAGCTTAGTGGATTAAAGGAATTGCCTTTCCCACCTAGACACCTCAGCTGGAATCCGATTTTGGTGCTCAAGTGTAATTGCCCATCTGCTTCGGGGGAGGGAGGTGGGGACAGACCACATGAATTTGTGTGGTCATTGGGCAACTAGGGGTGGCAGCCCCTGGGACTGAGGCCATTGGCTCCCTGCAAGTTGTTCCCCTATCAGATGCTACCTCCATATAGGAATTCCCCACCACTGAAAATTTGTTAATTTATTAGTTATTTCATCCCTTTGGCATGAAATAACTACCCCTCACAGCATGCGTGGAGAAGCTTTTCCCAGTACAGAATACACTGTGGCAAATTCTGCCAAATTCGCGTTCATGGAGAGCAGTGTTCAGAGAGAGGAGGTGCTAAATGGTTAACCTTTCCATCAGACCAGGGAGAGGCTGTGGCTGTGAAAGCACCAGTAATTTGCCTTCCATTAAGATGCTGCAGCTTCTCATCTATTTGAAGGCTGCAAGAAATTGTTTTCTAAATAATAAGACTTTCTCTGTAAAAAAATGTCATAGGTAATGGAAAGATTAAAACAGGGGTTGAGGCACCACCAGTCTATACATTCAATCAATGTCAAATGCTTTATGTAATTGTTCTCTGCTTCCTGATACTTGTTACTAGGACCATACCAGAAAGCTCAGGAGAATTTCCAGGAATTGCTGCTATTTAGTTTTTTTTATTATCATTATTTTTAGTTCAGCTTTGAGGTCTAGAGCAGAATAACTGAAAGTTTTCCAGATGACTGAGATCAGTGGAAAATCTCGCAGAGAATCCATGGCTTTTGGTTTACAGTTCTAGGGTCACTTTCAAAGGAGCAACACAGCTCTCAGGGCTGTTCCTTTCACTCTTCAGTATGGCTGTAAGAAAAGTGACCTTTCTTAAAGGATGCTTGTTTCTGCGTGCAACTGAGGCCTGTTATTCCTTATATACCAAGACATCCCAGAGCACCTGAGAAAATGTGTCCAGAAGAGCTATATCTTAATTGTTGTGTTCTCCAAGGTGGAACATCACAATTCTGTCTGGTAGCAGCACACTGCAATCTTCATAAGCGAGAAATTTCTCCAAGATAGTCTCATTTTGATGAGGAAGAACACAAGCAGCCAAGCTGAAATCTGAACAGTCAATATCCCTATTTTGTAGAATTTTTTTTTCCTATATAGTATTGAGGAAAACAGTCTGTGAAAGCAGTAGGGAAGAGAAAACTACTTTTTACCTCTGCAAACAGAAGCTGGTCCCACTCTGCCGGTTGAGGCAGAAGTGAAACACAGTGTTTCATGGGAATGATGCATCCATGTGGCAGAGGAGAGAGACAGAAATACCACTTAATGTCGAATTAATCCAACACGATTTAATAATAAGGCACAAAGGAACAGAGTTGTCATTTACCATCAGATTTAAAATGTTTTGTGTGCAAGCTGCCCATTTAAACCCTCTTAATATATTCTCTTGTTAGTATTTGCTACACATTCCAGTTTTACTGCCCCTCTCTTCTGGGCTTTTCCTCACCCAACTTTCATGAAAATGTGATTCAAGCAGAAAAATGCATTGAAAGATGCTGCAAGAGGAATCTACTTCTCTCCTCTCTCAGTATTTCCTGTAAGAGTCTAGAAGGTGGCTGACCTTGACACAGGACCTGGTGTCATTGCCTCTTCCCTTTTCTTTGTGGTGTAACAGTTACTCCCTCTTGTGAGAACGCAGGAGGAAGCCTACTCTGCAGCCCTGAACAAGGGAAAAGTTTTCCTTGACACTGAGTTGAGCAGATAAGATGGGAGATTTCTCTTGGGTACTATCTTCAGGGTTGATTCTAGGCTGCAGCCAGAGCTGATGGAAGTCTTTTCCCTCTAGAATTAGGGACTTCCGTTGTCTGTGCTGATTTGAAAGTTTCTGCATGAGAAACCCATAGGTTACAAAACAGAAAAATTTGGGAGTTTCTTGACAATCAAAACTTTTCAGATCATGAAAAATTATTAAAATAATCATGTACTTGAAAATGCGTATTGAGTGCAAATGCTGATTTTCACTGGAAAACATCAGGGACAATTTTCTTCACCACTCTGGCAGATCTAGTCACACATAAGCCTTAGCTCCTTTCTTACCCTGTTTCATTTCCAATTGTTTTGCCTCCTTCTGCCCAAGTTCCCTCTCCCTCTCTGCCAGCTGAGGTGGTGCTGTGGTCGGAGGGTCAGTGCATGGTCAAAGGGTCAGCACTCCTTGGCTCAGCCCCTGCAGAAGGCTGTCAGCATTTAAATGTCATGGAGAGCAGTGGAATTTCATGGTGCTCTGGTGTCAGGGGAAAACAAACTAACAGATTCCCCATATACTTCTGACTCTAGGAAGCAGGAGAAGGCAGGAGCTGGGAACGGAAGTAGAGCACCGAAATGAGGGAAATTTCCAGGACTTGCCCAGGCTTCTGCTGTAGGCAGACGTGGGTCACTCCACCCCTGTGACCATCCACAGAAGGACACCCTCATACTCAATGTCAACCCACCCCCCTGCCTGGTCGTCTGCCCTGTCACATAAAGATCCCTGAGATCCTCAGCTGAAATATCAATGTGAAATCACAATATCACCAGGATATGTTCGTCTGCCTTACTCACACCAGGTTAATTAGGATCCACTAGCTAAGGAAATTGCTATTTATCCCAGTCAGCCACCAGATACAGTTTATTTAACTTATGACATTGAAATATCCTGGTGGAACAGAGGGTTAAAAGGGAGCAGTGACTAAGTACTTCCAAATTGATACAGTGCCCTGAGGGCATCTCTGCCAGTAACAAAGTGAAATACCAAACAGATCTGACTTCCCTACAGCCCAATAAAGTGAAGTGGAGTGGATCTGTCCCAGGTTACCTGCAAATGAGACTGACATTCTAACACAGATCAACACCCATCCGGGCTCTGATTACATCAATCACAAAGCCTTGGACAACCATCTACAAAGACTTTTTCTTCTCCAGGAGAAATTAGTGGATGAGATCTTCAAACAGTGGAAAATCAGATGTACAAGAACCAAAATCCATTTAAGTTCTTTTCTTTGCTCACTTTTCTCATGATGGAAACCAGTACTACTAGAAAGAGCAACTAGGTGTGAATTAATCTGTGTTCCTCCTCCCTCACTTTCCTTGCCCTGGCCTTTGAGGCAGAGAAGCCCCTCTCACTCATGGATGTGGCTACACCCAGACAAGTGACAGGAGACGAGACATCACCACTCCAAGACTGCCAGTTGGACATGGATGGGACTGTGATTGTGAAAAATGCATGGGCTGGGAGAGGTTTGATTTCCCAGGGGGCTTGAGGACCCCCATGTGTAGTCTCAGTGCCTCTGCAGGTGAGATTAGGGTGCCATGGGTGCCTGCCTCACCCTGGAGCACCAAGCTCACTCTATGCCAGATCTTGCCATAGGGATGTGACCATGCTGTCCCCAAGCCCACACCTCTGCCCTCCTGATGAAGGGCTTCAGCCCCAGGCAGGCTCAGCCAGTCACCAAAGGGCCAAGAGACACAGGGTGGCCAAGCCTGCTCCAGTGGTGCTTTGGAGGAACAAAATGTGCTTATTTTCTTTGCTAAAAGGAAATGTATTCAGGAGCCAAGATCACCAGGGGAGTGAGGTCCTCTGTCATGACTTTGTCCCACTTGTGCTTGTGCACTGGAACATCTCACCCACAGCAGGCACAGCAGAATTGCAGACAAGGTGGCAACTCCCAGGCTGCACACTGGACCAGGGGCGGAATGATATTTGGATTAGAAAAAAAAAAATTGAAGAATGAAAATTTGAGGAAAAAAATTTCTCAATCTGAATTTTGAGACTGCATTTTGTTCCAGCTCCTCCTTTCTTATGATGGGTCATGGGCCAGGATGGCTGATAGGTGTTCTCTGAGGCAGGATGACTCCTCTTGGACTTTGATTAAAAGCCACCATGCCAGGAGATGCTGTTTCATGCCTTATCCTCCAGTTCTGCTACTTTGCATTTCAGATGCAGGGGCATGGTTTATAGCCTAATTCCAAAAAACAAAGATTTGGCATCTATTTTTTATGCTTTGTTAAGTATCTGTTTGGATTTTTATGATTGAACTTATATTCATGGGGTTTTAGGTTGTGTGCAGCCATCCAACAGTAAGATTAAATAAAAAGTGGAGTCCCTTTATTGATTTGCTTTCGGTTAAAAACAAACATGTCATATATAATTGAGATGTACACTGCTTGTAGATAGTAGAGAAGACATTTATAAAGCCACTGAAAGAAATAATTAAACTGAGTATATCACAGCCACCTTTCTGAATCATTCAAACAGGGAAGTTTACACCCATAAAAGGCTGATACTCCTTCTGGCAAACTTTTAATACAATAATTTGGTTTGTACTTTAAATGCCTGGCATATTTTAACCTTGGAGATAAATGAATCTCAGTGGGATTGCTGAGTAATTAGGAAAAGTGTGACTGATGGGCTTGCTTCATATGGAGAGGTGAAATAACACTGTGAGAGTCAGCTGATCATTTGATATCTTTACATTAAACAAAAAAAACAAACAAAAACAAAACCAAGGTAAACCCTGAGGCATACCATTGTTATGCTGTGTGACAGGGATTGCTTTCAAACAAGTCATGTTTTCAGTGTTAGCTGTATCATAGTTTTAAAATTGCCATTTAAAATGTAAGCCAATGAGCATTGTGGAAGGAAGTCTCCTGAGAGCCCCTGAGCCGGAGCATGGTGGCCTCGAGGCCGGAGGTCAGGGCTCATCTGCTTGCTGGGGCTTTCTTTGATTGAGGGCGACAGCTCAGTGGGAAAGTGGCAGTGGTGGAAGGGCTTGAGGAGGAGCAGTTTGGTGACTGCTGGCTAATTATGGGCAAGAGATCTGCAGGGGCTGTTTATTTTCTAGTAATAGGTCAGGACACAGTCAGGATGGTCTTGAGAACTTGCTTTAGGGTTTTGTGTTGAGCCATCTGGATGCTCAGTTTTACTGAGGGTTAGACTCCTGGTAAGAAAGGTCAAAAAGCAGCTGAAACACTGAGCCCCCAAAGAAAGGAAATCAGGCTTTGAATTACTGCTCGAGTGCAGTGTGCCACGAGGATCAACACACACACAGTTTTAGTCCCAGTGCTACTGCACACAAATCACACTGGGAAGGCTCCCTCAGCTATTCCTGCCAGCAGAGGGATGCTTCCACATCAAGATGTTTCTCTTGAAGTAGTCACTTTGCTGGAAAAACCTTGGAGAGCAGACTTTGGGAATTTTCCCTCCAGTGTAAAACAGCAGAGTTATATCCCAGGCTGGAAACTTTCAGCCTTGGTCTCTGCTGGCTGCCCAAGGTCAGGCTCTGCTCGCCCCTGGGGAGTTGGCTGTAACACAGCCAGGAACACATGGTATCAGCTGGGATTTGTGCTGACAATATTGCTCTTGGTTTCAGTGAGCGTCCTCCAGCATGAAAAGCATTCCAGGAAGGAGGTGGCTGTATCCCCAGGGATGATAACTGATCTTGTTGTGAAAAACATTAGTTGCTCTCTGGAAAACAGAGCCCCCATAAAGACATTATGCAATTAGGACCACTGCCCCTCAAAATTATTATTTTCCACTAAAAGATGTTGCTGTTATTGGTGCAGAAGTGGCTGCAGGAGCTGTCCACTTGACAATTGTGTCTGAGAGCATGGGACAGAAGCACCTGTTTATTGACTATATAAATCAAATTAATTTAGTTACATTTACAAACACAGGAAGAAAAGCAATAAGGTCTGTCATGTGGCTGTGCCCCAAAACAGGCAACACTGTCAAATATTGAAAGTGCTCTCCCCAGGGAAACCAAGAATGTGATGTGGCTGCAAGTATTCATTTGGTTGTTGTCATTTCCAGTGCTACATATTTTAAATTTACTTCAAGCACTGTTGAAAGCCTATAATGGTGAGGAATTACCTGCCCAGAGGGACGCTGGGTGACATGCCCACCAGCACAAAGGGAAGTTGTGCTGTCTTGCTCCATGGAAATAGTGAGTTAAGGGCTTATAACCAAGGTTAATAACTCCAGATATATCTCCTTCTACCACACAAGGAAAGTGAATTATTTATAGGCAAAACTCCTGCCCCCTAACTCTCACCTTCTGCCCCTCTCCACTGCTTTACCAACATCCTTTGCTCTGCCCATGACTCCAGCCATACCTAAAACATGGCACAGGATTTCTCTTCCACCTGGGATGCAAACAAGAGGTAAAAAGAGGCCATATTTGGAAAACTCTCCCCAGCATTTCTCGCTGTGGTATTTGCCACATTATCCAAGGCCAGATGGGCTGTGTGATGTGGATCCTGGACACCTCAGCCTGTGTCTGACTTGTGAGATGCTAATCCAGGGGTGCAGGGAGACACAGTCCCTGTGGAATGTAGCTCAGAGGGAGCTGGGAGGCTTTCACTACCCTGGACACCTGGTGATGGCAATCATTGGTCTGCTTCATCTCCATTCGGCATAATCACAAGGGTATATTGAGCTGAAGGACGGCCCCAGAATTTGTTTCAGGAAGGACTGAGACAGAGGGGAGCCACCTCATTTTCTTCCTCCTGAGATTATCCTGAGGGTGAAATAAATAGTCTAAGAGTGAAATTTTGCCATCAAGTACCTGTCTACAAGTGTCATGGGAGCATCACATGTGAGCACAGAAAGAGGATCTGGTCCTCCAGGTGAGGCCCTTCTTGTTCAACCTCTTTTATTGTGTACAGTTCCTGGGCAGATGAGTCCCTGCACTGTCTCTGACCTCTGTGGGCTCAACCTAAGCTATCTGTAGGCTGG
This sequence comes from Taeniopygia guttata, assembly GCF_048771995.1. Classification (NCBI taxonomy): domain Eukaryota; kingdom Metazoa; phylum Chordata; class Aves; order Passeriformes; family Estrildidae; genus Taeniopygia; species Taeniopygia guttata. Next base: position 59,815,563 of record NC_133024.1, on the reverse strand, counting down.
GAAAATGCCACCAGCTGCCAGGATGCCTTTGGTACTCATGCAGATGTGAAAGGACACATTCCAAGCAAGCTGCTCCTGGGTGCAGCTCATGCAGGACAGGCACTTCTGGTGACACGCTGGGACATGGTAATCATCTTAACAGCACTTGGCACTGAACACTGCCTCTCATCCTCATTGCTCCCAGTCTCTGTGCCATTAGCTAATTGAGCTTTTCAGCAATGCCTCAGAAACACTGGCTTTGGCAGGCACATTTTTCAAATTACTAAATACAGATTTGGAAAGGCTACATGTGCTTCTTGGCCAGTGGTCATCTGTGGGATCTACGAGCCTTTAGCTGACAGGAGCTGGTGAGACCCTCAGTGAAGGTGGCCCCTGGTCTCACAAGGACTTCAAGGGAAGATACAGCTGTAATTTGTCCCAGAAACTCTTATGAAAAGTGATTGGAAATTTAGAAAAGGGATCTGAAATTCAGATACTTGTCCAACCATTCCCAACCTGAATAATTTATCGTTCTTGTGACCCAAAAGAGCAGGGACATCTGTCTTGTCATTTGGATACAGACCTCCAGCTCTTCCTCCATGCCCTCCTCCTTTGTGTGGGAGTCAGGAGCAGCAGTACATGGTTCATTAGGGCTCCTCTGCAGCCCCAAAACCATTTGATATGAACCCAGTGAGTCTGTCTCCTTCCTGCTACCTATCTGTCTTTTGCATGTTCTCCTGCATGTGTCTCTGTGTCTGTTCTAAAGCAGCTGGACTGAAAAAGCCCACTGGGACTCTGGCAGGCCCCCAGCATTCTGATTACACACCAGCACTGGAGCTGAGAGCACACTGAGGAGACTAAATGGTGACAGCTGTGCTGCCACCAGCCTGGATTCCCACTGCTGCTTCCCCCAGCTTGGCACGGTTCTGGGAGTGAAGAGAGGGGCAGAGACAGCCTCTCAGGCAAGTCTCCCAGCCACAGAGAGTTCCTCACACCACTAACTCATTATCAGAGTTAGAGGCGGCCTCTGAAGAAGCTGCTACTTATGCTGTCAGCAGGAAAAGGAGCCTCCTCCATGCATCCCTTCTGGCTCCAGGAGCTTCTTCTCTCCAACACCGGGCAACTGATGCAGATAACAGTCCATCCCCCCAGCCGGTGTGCCTGGGGCAGCAGAAGTCTCCGGTGGGCACTGTTAGGCTGGCAATTGAAAGCAATAGGTCTTTATGGTAATTTGGGCACCAGGCAACTACTATGAATAGGAAATGATGGCAGTTACTTTATCAAGTAACAGCATGAAAATGTGAAGTGCCTTTATTGAGCTGCTGGCTTGCTGGTGAGAGTTAAAGGAGATGCTCTCTGGGGTATAACATTTGCAGAGAAGTGGCATGAGATACTGCCATAAACTCCTCCATTAATAAGCGAGCAGAGGAAGGCAGGGAATACCTAATGCAGCTGTGTGAAAGGACAAAATTGAGATGGTAGAAGCAGCAACATTTTTCCCTTGGCAGTAGATGTATCCTAAGGAGAAATGAAGAATTTCCCTCTTGACCCAAGAACTAGAAAACTCATGTAGTGCTAATATTAATATAGGAAGGATGGCTTTGAAAGGAATAAAAGAAAAACACATCTTGACACATCAGTGCCCTCCAATACCAGTGAGAAATTTAAGTCTCTGCTGAAAGGAAGATTAACAGGGAAGAGACCAGCTCAGCAGCTGTGCAGTGACAATGCTCTGCAGGTGGCCAGGGGGTACAAAAACAACTTTTGCTCTGTGACAGATGGGGCAGACGTGGCCCAAGTGTGTAAAAAAATGGCAGCATTCATCCCCAGTTATTCCAATGATGGTGTTGGTTTGCAGCATTGCAAAGCAGCTCTGAGGGCGATGACCATGCGCGGTTGAAGGTGCTGCCCAGAGGGAGCAGAAGGGCAGCACTCAGGAAATATTGGGAACAACATCAAATTGCAAAATTGCAAAATTGGTTACAGTTCAGAAAATTATGTTTTCTCCCAAGTTTTGTAAGATTGTCTGTGGCATTTATCACTGATGTCTTAATTGGCATGTTATTCAACTGCTTAAAAGGCTGCTTTTGATAGTTCTTGCCCAATGAAAGCTGTTCTTCAGAGAAAATAAAAAATGTTGACACATTTAGGATCAAATTCTGCTTAAAGCATGTGTACAGATCCAGTGCTCATGTAGGAAAATTGCTTATATTGATGAATGTAGTGAAAATGGATTTCTGAAAACCTATTTGGCAAAATAATCCACCACAGATAAAGAATTTTGGTAAAGCAAACAATTTCTGACAATGCTTTACTTTTGAAAAAAAGACAGATGATTATTAAATAAGAGAAAGAAATCTGATTATATTTTCACTGTAGTCATCCCATAAGATGAGAGGAGGGAGCACCTCCCTGCATTTTCTGGGAGATCTGTGATTCTCCTCCATGCCTGCAGGCAGCTCTGGCTTCCTTGTAGCTGCACTGGAGTTAAATCTGCCCTGCAAAAGAAGTGAAGGTGTGGAATGGAAACTCCAAGGAGTGGACAGGTCATGTTTGTAACCAGTGAGGTCTCTTTGCTTCTATACCCATTGATGGTGAGAAGCAGATCAGGTTCGAGAAGACAGGAGGAGGAGGAGGAGGAGGAGGAGGAGGAGGAGGAGGAAGAGGTAGAGAAAATGCACAGAGAAGCTGCAAGAGTGACCTGACCTTGGGCAAGAAAGGTGTTTTGCAAAGTAAACACTACCTATTTACTGGGTTTGATGGAGGAGGTTTTGGGAAAAACTGGGTCTTCACATGCAGAAAGTCTGTGATGGCAGAGACTGCCCCAGCTCAGTAAGGGAAAGCGAAATGACTTTCTGAAGTTAGAAGCTCATGTAGGAAAATAATTCAGACTGAAAATATGATAAAAAATCCTAGTGGTGAAGATACATAATCCTTGGAAGAACTTAGCAGGAGATGTCACTGGTCTCCATGGGAATCTTCAAAGCCAGGCTTTTTGGAAAGAATGGGTTCCAATCAAAGCACAAAGCGGTCACTGTGAAGTGACACATGCTTTACAGGGGCCAGGCTGGAGGGCTACAACTCTTTTTCCAGTTGTAAACGTTGTTGTGGCTTCTAAAAGGCTCTGATTCCCTATGGATGTGCCCTCCAGTGTTCCAAGATGACAGCTGTAGTGCTTAGGGAATGCCAGGAGAATGGACAGCGGTGGGTATCCCTGTCCACAAGTCAACTCAAAATGCCATTTTCTGTAGTCACTGCAGAGGACAGGGTGCTGGGCTGGAGGGATCATTGCACTGGGCTAGTGAGACTTTTCATATGTTCTCGCCTAAAAGATAGCACAGGAAAATTATAACAGTGCAAAAACCTCTCCTCAAAACCTGCTGTGAGAGCCAGGAGAGCACATGAAGCTTTGTACATTGTTTGGATCCAAAGGATGCAGAAAACTGCCTGATATCCCAGCCAGGTGGCAGGTTAGATTGGCCTGGTTCCTTTCTCAGGGAAATACAAAGAGTGGAGCCAGAGGACATCCTGCATCAGCCAGCGTTGCCAGAAATCCTACCAGCACTCAGGAACATGGGCAGGCCTGAATGGACACTCGTGATACCCTGAGCAGCACCTGCTCTCCTGTTCCTGGGATAAAGACTAGTGTTGGTAACGTGGCAGGTTAGGTTTCCCCTACGGCTGTTGAAGAGAGAAAGCAGCATGTAGGAGGGTGACTCCCGAAAGTGCCCCATCAGAAAAACAAACAAATCTGTTGAAACCCAAAATCTCATGTTAGATTTGGATGGAGCAACCCATCTCCCAGGCTATCATCCTGCCAAATAACACAGTGCCTGGATACCTGAGGTTTCCCACAAGCGTTTTCCTTTCACCTTGGCAGCTCAGACTGAAAAACTGGACAGCTATTGCTGCTGTGGTTGATTTTTGTGTCTGGCTGATCCTGTTACCGTGTAAACCTGACACAGCTGCAGCAGCAGCTCAGCGGTTAGAGCATTATAATCCCATGCACGTTACAGTGATGCCACTTGAGCTGCTAATTTGGCAAAATCTGGATCTTAATGGAGGTTCAGCTCATGGACTTCTGCCACTTCCCACTTGTCTGCTATGGAATTAACCATCATGGAAGTAACAGCTGCAGTCACCAGAAATTTGCAACCAGCAGTGAAATGGGGCTCACCAAGCGCCCCTTGCAGGTGAACTCGTTTCTCTTCTCTCTGGCTGCCTCCGTACAGTTAAATAATGACATTAAGAACCCACTCCAGGGTGTGAGGCTAGGTGGGGCAGCTGACATTGGATATCCAAATCTGGGTGAGACCACCATGAGCTCAAATTAATGGAGTTATGCTGGTCCAGACCCTCTGTATGTGAAAGCAGAAGAAAGAACTGGATCCACACCCATATGCCAGATGATGCTGCTGATCCTTTGCAAGTGAAGTTGCTTGCACAGCCAGCTGCTGTATCTTGGTGGCTGCAGGGTCTCTCATCAAGCAGGTGCTAAAAGTCCTGTGTTGAAATGCAGTAAGCAGGTGCTGTGTGGGAGTCTTTGGACAAAATACAAGCAGTAAAATATTTTCCAGATGTGCCACCATGAATGTGAGCCCATGCACTGAGCACGAGTTACCTTCAGATGCCCTGAATGCTCATTTTTATCCTTCTCCAGAAATATTGGTGGCAGACAGATGCTCCTCAGGAGGTCACATGTAGCAAGTATGATGGGCACAGATGCACACAGGGATTTGAGCACTGCAAAGGTCCCTGACCCATCCTTGAATGTGGTCTTTGTTTTGGAGAACAGCAATCCTTTTTGTACACCAGCCTAGAGGTACTGACACATTTTCAGGTTGAAGATGATCCTGTGTGCCTGTGGGGTCATGGATACCTCTCCTGCCAACCCTGGAAGGCAGCTGGGTCTCAAGAGGAGAGGATCACAGAATTGCCAGAGCCCTGAGGTTAGCAGGACTGCAGGGATGGGGGGTTTCCATCTCTGCTGCCCATGGATATGGTAGTGCTTCCCAAGTCTAGGCATTTAGTCAATCGTCAAACAGAAATGATCTCCAGGGATTCAGGTGGTAATAACCAGTGCAAATAGCAAGGACCTTTAGATCATTTATGGCCTTCATGGCAGAATACTTGCCCTGGTAACTTGCAAACTGAAATTTCCTGGTATCAAGATTTGTGCAGCTACTAACTACAAACCAGGAAAAAAAAAAAAAAAAAAACCAAACCAAATAATAACTTGCTGGAGGCTCACAGTTACTTTGGGAACAGGGAGAGAAAGAATACATTTAAGCAAATCGATTCACTCACTTGTCCTCAAGTCTGTCTGAAAATATTCTCAAAGTGTCACTCAGCATTGCAAAAATTATCTCCTGTTCTCATTTACAACCAAATGTTAGGAACTGAGGGATACATATTCCTCCCATCCTTAACATTTTTTTGGGGGTTGTGTTATCAGCTGTTCCATTATTTTCACTTATTTTCACTTATTTATCTACTGAGATTTTTTTTTTTCATGCACATCGTCTCTACAGTCTGGCAGAGGCAGGATTGTGGTATTGATTTAGGAAGAGGCAGTTGTGACAATACAGTCCCAGGCTAATTCCTGTGCTGTATGGGGGCTGCTGTGTCCGCAGCAGCAGCTTCACCCCCAGCATGGGGCTCACTTTTAAAATGAAGAAAAAAGAATGAAATAAAAGCTACTTCCCTCTGTTCCGCTTTGGAGGGGAAAAGGATTACCCAGGCTAAATAAGCCATCTGAGTACTTAGCTAGCAAGCCTAAATAGTACCCTGATAGGAAGTTCTGGCAGAGAACTAATTAAATTAACTCTCTTTGATTTATTAACAAGCAGAGCAACATATCACACAGGATTGTCCCATGAAATTAATGTGCTTTCTGATTCCCTCAGCTGCTTCAGCTTAGTCACCTCCCAGAAAAACTGGTTACAGGGACTCAAGTTTAATGAGACTCAATGGCTCGAGAAGGATCCCTGCCCACCAACAGAGATACGCACTGGTAATAATACCTAAAAGCATGTTTATTTTCGTTGCACTTCCCTAATTCCTTTTTAATGCCTAGGACTATTTAATGGCTAATTTGTAATTTCCTGCTCACTGATATGCAGATGAATGACAAGGAAAAGCCTTCTGCATGTTTAATTATTCTGTTGATTTAAAAGCCACTTTTCCCTCAGTGCAAGTTTCTCTGTGTGTGTGTGTGCTCTCATGCATCACGTATTTCATTATTTTTAGAAGCATGCTCTGTGCTTTTTTATGCTCCCATAGTTCCAGCATCCAGTAATTACCATGTTTTGTGTCCAACAGACCTGATCCACCAGCAAGTGTAAATCAGGAAAACATTGCTGTCTCTAAATGGAGTTATTCCAAGTTACACCAGACCTGAGACCTGACCTCTCCTATTTTCAATGATGGAGAAAATGTTATTTGTGTGCTGGGACTCTTGTGAAGTAGCAGCATATAAAATTTAGAAAACTTCAGAGCAATGAAAATCCAAATTGAAGCCTGTGAATGCACAGACGAGAATCTATTTATGTAGCGAGCTCTACTTCTGCTTAACCCCTGCAAGGATCTGTAACTCTCTTTGCATATTTGATTTTTCTCCCTCAGTAAAACATAGTCTGCTTAACCTATTTTTGCTACTTTCCAACAGTTTCACTGGAGGGGTTCTTCCCTGCGTCTTGCATTTAGCTTTGCTGTCTGAGCACTCCTTTGTTAAATTAAGGCAATTAATAAATGGAGATGTTAAGCAATCAATTTTGCCTGCATATCTCCACAGCCTTACGTATGACTGGCTGTAATCACAAGATAAATGCAATGTGCTGATGTATGGTAATGTTCAATAATACATTCTCCACCAGGCTCAATTCATCAGGGAGTTTCTGGAGGGGAGGCATTTGTTATTGGCTGTCTCCGGACCTCAAGGATAACATTCCTGTCCTTTCCATTGGCCGCCCCGCTGCTGCAAGCCTCTTCCCGTCTTATTTTGATGATGAATATGAAGGCATGCTAAGCTGTGCCGGAGAGCAGCTCTCGCCGACTACACTCCCAGCCCGGGCTCAAGGACTCCAGAGCTCCCTGGCTGCTTCCCCTGCCAGCAGCAGCAGCAGCAGCAGCAGCAGCAGCAGCAGGAACAGCAGTAGCAGCAGCAACACCAAAAGTTGTGATGCTTTTCTTCACCCAGTGCTTTGGGGCTGTGTTAGATCTTATTCACCTGCGGTTTCAGCACTACAAGGCAAAGAGGGTTTTCTCAGCTGCCGGGCAACTTGTCTGCGTCGTCAACCCAACACACAGCCTCAAGGTGAGTTAAAAATATATTTTCTCTTCTAACATCTCCTCGTCTTCCCCAGCACCGCCACCCGTGATTCTCCACAGGGAATGAAATTATGGTCTGGCAGCAAGGGGAGAGTGCTGTTATCACATTGCAGCCCTGGCAGAGAGGATGTTTGCATTGTCTGAATGCATCATTCCCTTTGGAGCAAAGGAGAAGCAACCCACTGCTCAGAGCGATCGTGGGAAGTCGCGGTTCCCCCTCCCCAAAGTTTCCTCATCCATTTCGCCCACATAATGAGCGTGCATGTTGCAAGCGGTTAGTAAAAATGATTGGAAAAGTTAGCTGGATGAATTAACATCCTTTTCTAGTCGAAAGACGCTGTGTGGTCTCTCAGGCTGACACCCCAGCACAGAGGGATGCTGCCCGGCAGTAGGGAACAGAAAGAGGGGGGTGGCAGTAGAGGAATCTCCTCTGCTGTCGTTTGCTCTTTCAGGGGAAAACCGGCTGTTTCTGTCTCCTGGGGGGAGTTGAAGGAATTCTTCTGGCGCTGCAACTGTTCTTAAGCTGTTTGCAAGGTGAATCTATTTTAGGAAGGAGAATACATTTGCTTTAATGCAAAACTATTTATAGTCCCCAAAAAAACCATTTCTTTTACTTGCACAGTTCTGAATTTTCACTGACAAAGTGTCAACAGCTCCATCTATACCAAAGCCTTCATGTTTGTAGTAGAGATGGAGCAGCAGGGGGAGAAAGTAATCAGGAGACTTTAATTACTTTATCACACTAATGAATGACCAACTTTAATGAACTGGCTTCTGTTTTGTGAGAAGTCCTTGCTGACCTGACTTGTCAGGTAGCTCCGCTATCCTGGTGCAAGCTTTGAAATTAATTTAATTCAGGACAACTTATTTTTGCTCTGCAAGCATCCTTGTGAGGTACTTGGAGGGGTTGCAGGAAGCATCTTTCCCGAGCTCCTGGTCCCTGGGATGTCCATTGATGGAGCAAATCCCTCTTCAGAATAGCATCACCTCACAAAAAAAAAAAAAAAAAAAAAAAAAAGGCATGTTTCCCACAGTTATCTTTCCCGTCTCAGGCTGTGCTAAGGCAGGAAGAGATTGTTTGTAGCAGGGTGCCGGCTCCGGGAGGATTTTCCTGCAAGGCTGTGCTCTGAGCACTGCCAGCTGGGGCAAGCACTCGCCGGGGCTGAACCGCTTGGGTGCAGGCTCGCCTCTCCCGGCACCACGCTGCTCACAAGATAAGTTAAAAACACACAGCCCTGTCATTATCTGAAAGCATCTGGTTGTCTGAATGAGTAAAAGAAATAGCTGCATTCCTAAGTGCACGGAGAAATTTTGTAAGTGAATTCTTCTGCGCTCAACCCTTTTATGTGACTGTCTCCTGCTACTTTCATCTATAATTTCAATTTTTTTTTTAAGTGAGCAGAAAAAAGGCTGTCAATGCACAACAGGTCCCAACACAATTTCAGTGCCAGGGGAACTGTCTGATAAGGTCCCATAAGCACACAGGGGTGTGATTTGCTCCATACCTAAGACTAGTCCCAAGTTTATCATTGCAGGTTCTGCTGAGTTGCAGGTTTGCTATGATAGGAGCTGCAGCTGTGTTAAACATACAGGGCACTTCATTTTACTAAAATCCCCCATGGTTCAGCTCTTCACTGCTCAGACAAGAAGCCCAGCAGAAAGATGAACAATCTCAGTCCTGCTGTGGCAGCATTTGAATGCAGGCATTGGAAGCAGATTCTCTTGGAAACAAACAGGACCCTCCAGGAAAAGGCCTGGTGTGTCAGTGAAGCCCCAATAAGAATTGTTTTGACCGGGGTGGGAATTGCTCCCCTGATAAGGCTGCACTGGGAACCCAAAGGCACAGGTGTCTCCACAGCAGCCTGTTGAGACACTGTTCAGATGAACAAGCTGACGAGAAACCCTCTGCTGTGATAAACCCCTCCGACTGTAGAGTGAAACGTGCTGTGCAAGTGCTCCCAGGTTACCCAGCTCACCACCAGCCACATAAATATGGTGGGCTTTAGCGCTGATGTGCTCCCCAGGTGTTCAGCTGCGTAAGGAATGCATCACTTTGTGGCAGCATCCAGAGGAGATGTGAGGATCAGGTCCCTTTGTGCCCAGCATGGCACAAACATCTGTTCACCCAGAGCAGCCTGTGGGCCAACTGGAGCCTGCTGGCTCCAGGCAAGCAAGGCATCTTGTCCAAAGCCTGGTGTCAGAGTGAAGCCAGGTGAACCTGCTTCTCAGGGTGCCCATTTCTCCCCCAAGGATGCACAAGGAGGCTCACAAAAGGCATCTAAGGGACCATGAAATGTGAAAGGGCTAAACTTATTCTTCTGTGGTGGTTTACAGTATCATGACTACTTTGATGTTTCTTAGTCTATTATTTCTAGCTGGGTCTTTTCAACTGCAGCATTTTGTTGACAGCCCCTAAATCTATCTTAACAATTGACAAGTGGAGTGAAAACTGTGTTAAGGTTTGCGGTCAATTAATACAAACCTGCTAGGAAACAAGGGCTGGAAGCAATGTAGTTTCTTTCCTTTTTCTTCAAGACTTAAATGTTTGTGCTTACTCCAAAATCATAAGCCCTTTGCAAAGGGATTACTTCATTCTGTATCTCCACAGTGCTGGTGCAAGGGGACTCCTAGCTGATTGGTGCAAATGATAAATGACAGGCATCACACTCTGGTGTCATTATGCACATTGACATCCTTCACACAGGCCAGGTCTTCAATCAGTGCCAGCACAAATAACTTCATTAAAGTCAATTGCTGCAGGACCTCCATTTTCACTCCTTCCACCCTAGGGAGTGCTCAGGGATGTAGTGGGATTCAGCCCACACAGGAGGATCTGTGGCTAGTGATCATGTATGTGTGTCAGAGATGTGGCATTGCAGAAATCACTCAGTAAGCAGCAGAGGACAGAGGAGACCTGGTATCCTCCAGGGAAGGTTGCACTGGCTTCTGCCGTCTCAGACTCACAGCCAGAACAAGGGGGCACTCCTGTAAAGTTGTGCCAGAATGCTGTCATCATCGTCACAGCCTGGACCTCTGACAATGACCAGAGCCTTCACTTGCCTCTTCTTTTAGGAGGTTCTCTACCAGAGGTTGGTAGAGAAGCATACACTTAGAGAGCAAGCTATGTATTTCTTACCACTGAAAGGCTCATTAATTGGGAAGGCTGATGAACATTTCTGTGTTAAAGGGCAAGATGGTAAAAGTGTCAGTACAGACACCTCTATTGATCTTCTGCTATTTTCCCTGCACTCAGCCGGCTGACATGGCTGATTCTAAGAAAGAAAGACAATTTTGCAACTGTCCACCTCTGTTTTGTCATTTTGGCAGGAGTATGAATGGGAGGGGGTGTTTGTTTCAGAGCCTTTGTCCTTCTTGCCACTTTCTGCTCTTTGTCCTCCTACAAAGCTTTCCCAGACATAGCAGCGTCTCACAGCACAGTGCTATGCTGGGATCAAAATTCACTTGCCAAGCAGAGAAAACCACTTACCACACTTCTATAGGTCACCTTCGTCCTCAATCATATTATATCTATTTCTTTGTAACCTGCCTTCTTTCAAGCATGTGGTCAACATAACATCTTCTCTTGGAGAGGCACAGCTGGGCAACAGAGCTCTATATCCAAGTGGCTGCTCCCTCCAAAGCCACACCAATTAAAGGAGCAGCACTAATGCTGCTGGCTACAGGTCCCAGCATGCAGGGAAAGTTTGAAGGTTCTCCACTTGTGTGGAAGAAATGGGCAGGGTTTTCTGATCCCACAGAGATGAGGCTCAGTGAATTCCTGTCCATTTGCCCCCTGTCAATAACAATTCTCCCCAGCACTGCAAACTGCAAACAAGGTGAAGCTGGGGGAGTATCCTCAGTCCTTAGCATCAGTCCCTGTCCCAATAGCCAGCCTCACATGGCAAGGGACAGAAATGCAACCACATTCCTGACAGGTGCTGATGCTTCATGAGATGCTGCATATGGCTTAGTAAAACAGATCTTCTTCATTCAAGGAGTTACTAGCTTTTTACACACAATTTTTAACTCTTTGGGGAGTGTGAAAACTGTTCTTTAAAATAATAAAAAGTTGTGTATATATTACTCTTGTAAAAAACACCAATCTCCACCTCTGTAGGACTTCAAGGAGCTTGTTGAATTACAAAAAAAAAAAAAAATCATCAAACAAGGACAAAAAATAGTTCAATGTTAATATTCTAAAAGGGTTGAAACACGGTTTATGGGTCCAAGCTCTCTTTCAGCTAGTTTTTAAAGCAACAAGCAAATCTGCTCTGACTTAGGGAAGAGATCTGAATCCTGTTATAACAGTTTGGCTCTGCACCCAGTGGCTAGCCAAATAGCATTGAAATCCACTTTATCCCCAGGAGGATTAAAGAGCTAGGGTGCATTACACCCCCATGAGATCTATTTATTTGGTGGAAAGGAGGAGAGCAACTATGAAACCTGCTACTAACAATACCTGGATGTCCCTGTCTCAACCCAGACAACCTCAAATCTCCCATGCAGGGCTGTGATTTGGGGACAAAGTGGCATTTGGCCCCAGTGTCCAGCAGGATTGTGACAGCTGCAGTGAGAGGATCTGCAAAATGCTCTGCTACCTGCAAATCTGGGCTCCTGGCGAAGTGCTTGCTTCCCACCCCAGCTGTGGGCTGGGGCTGTGTGAGCACAGATTTGAAATCCTTTTGTAGGGATGTGGGTAACAGCAGGCAGGGCTTTGTCAGCCCTCCTTCAGCCATGCCTCTGTTTGAAGGAGTTCTAGGTGATCACCCCAGCAGGCTCGATCTGTCCTGAGGCTTTAAGGGTGCCCTGCAGAGGGGAGGTACAGCACGCTCAGGCAGCTCTCCCCGGGGGCTCTCCGTTCGCTGCTGCCTCTCGGCTCGAGGGGCCCTGAATCTCTGCAGCAGCCATGAACCTTGGGCCTGAGATCCATTCACCTGCGCGCTGCAGAGCGGGACAGCTCCCAGCCTCTGCCAGGCCTCACGGAGCAACAACCACCGAGTCTCCTTGGGAGAGGGAGGGAGGGAGGGAAAGAGCCCCCAGCTCAGAAGTTTCTGTGTTCATAAGCTTGGACTTCCTTCTCCTCACCTCCCAGCCCAAACCCACTGCAGAAAGTTAATTACCGCTGTTAACTGGTCCTGTGTGTTCTGCTACAGCTCTGGAGGGGGCATCAGGCAAGCACTGAGTCCCTTCCTACCCACATTTGATTTTGAGAGTGAATTTGAGGCAATAGCACAAGGGGTAATGGTTTTGAACGGAAGGAGGATCGATTTAGGTTAGCTATAACAAAGAAGTTTTTTATGATAAGGGTGGTGAAACACTGGCAGTTTTCCCAGAGCGGTGGTTTATGCCCTGTACCTGGAAACATTCAAGGTCAGGCTGGACAGGGCTCTGAGCAGCCTGATGTCATTGAAGATGTCCCTACTCATTGCGGTGGGACTGAAGTAGACAGCCTTTAAAAGGTCCCTTCCACCCAAACTATTATAGGATTCTCTGATTCTATATTAAATCTGACCTGGTTGCGGGACATTTGAAATCAGATGTTATCAATGGAAGTGCTGTTATTTTAATATTAGAGAAATGTCTCTCCCCTTGACAGGGTGTTTGACAGCAGGGTGAAGAACAGCCATCAGACACTGCCACATATTACTTTGTAACCCACCCACTCTGATATGGCTCAGTATATCAGGAATTTCTCAGTGCAGCCCTTTGGGTTAGACATAATAGTCCAGGTAACTCTCTTGAGAGAAATGGTGTCCCAGAGTAATTGCTGTTACTAACACAGAGGGTGCAGAGGAAAAAGGCGTGTTTTAATACAAGGCTTGATTACACTAAATCAGTGTCAAGGTCTCTGCTTCCCAGCAGACTGGGACACACCGAATATGGTCCTGCAAGTCCTTTCAGGTGTTAAAATGTCCTCAGTCAGGTTCCCAGACATCATGAATTTTGCCTCAAAGTCAGAATTTACAGAGAGTATAATTTTTTGTTTAACCATTAAGATTCTCACCTGGTAGCAAAGAACTCCCAGCATATGTATCTGGATGACATTTAAAAGCTTCATTTTTTCCTCAGAAACAATCTGAGGTTCTTAAGTAATGCAAGAAATTGAGTTTAAAGGTAGCACATCAGATCCCAAGAGCTCTGGTAAAATGAGGGAGAGGAGCTGCTGTGTCTGTGCCCTGCCTTCCTGGGACTTTGGTGCTTCCTATGCTGTTTAAAAGCCCTTAATTCTTGTTCTGCCTGGATCTGAGCTGAGACTTTGGCACGCCCGGAGTCTTCCCCTCACGACAGGGAATTGGCATCCCTCAGCCAAGTGCACAAGAGAGAAAAGCTGAATCCTGCAATCATTTCACAGGGTGGCAGTGGGGGAAGGACAGTCTTCATGCAGCTTTACCGGGAACTGAGTGCGGAAGTGAGGAGCAAGGGAGGACACAGCCATGCTCTCCTGGCTGCCTGGGGCTGGGGTGCCGAGGCCTGCTGCTCCCCTGGCACGGTGACCATGGGAACAGTGACACTGATGGGCTGCCCTTGGCACCTCCTGTGGCACCGGCACTGGCACACATGGCATGGCACAGGATGGTACAGAGCCACAGTTCTCTTTGGAGCCCCTGGAGCTGGCTGTCAGGCAGCACATGAGAGCTGAGCTAGGTTTAGGCAATACACTGGGACTGCTTTTGCTGAGAGTTTTGCAGCAGAACTGAGCAGAGCTGAGCCACTTCGACTTGATGGAGCTAGGGGAAGCCACTCGTGTCTAGCTGAACATGACAACTTCCCAGCCTACCTCTGTACACATGTGGTGTATTTGGAAATAAAAAGCACGGATGTTCAGTCATTAAACACCCTATCAGACTGCATTCTTTTTCTTTCTTTCTTTCCATAGCTTGCCTCTTTTTGTTAAGTATCTTTTCTTCTCTGCTTTTGCTTTTTTTCATGCTTCCCATTCCCTGCTCTACCAAAGTTTTAAAGCAAAAGATTATCCTCATATGTCACTCAAAAACATAAATTGGGTTTTTTTGCTCCTGCTGAAAGCATCACTAACTTCACTGCAACTTTGGATGTCTATTTTCCTCCAAGCTGTTTCAGAAGAAATCACAATCATTCAATCCTTGATGTCACCAATTTGACAGATGAAGTTTCACTTTTACATGATCACAGGCAAGACCAGGAGAGCTGCAAAAAGCAGTGAAACTGTGTCACAAGCCATGGATGCAGCTGGCAAGGAAGCCAAGGGCTTTTCATGCCTGCAAAACTTAATTGCCATCCTGAGCTGGCCTGGAGCTCGAGCAAGCAGGTCCAAGTGAAGGAGCCACAGCCCTTGTTGTCCACCCAGCATAGTGAGATATGAAAATGATCCCAAGAGCTCCCAAAAGATAATATCTGCCCTATGCTTTGGTGTGGCAAAGCAAATCCAATTTCAGCAGGGATTTAAGCTGGCAGTTTCCTGTGCATGCTGCCAAAGTAGACACATGTCCCTTTTGCTTCCATGCTGCAAGGGCAAACAGCTGGGCAGGGCAGTGGCTCAGCTGTTTTTCAGAACCTCACACAAAGCTCTTACCCCTTGGGATTATTGAGGGCTGTGCTGAATGGAAAAATTTCACTTGTGCATGGAGACTTCTTGAAAATTGCTCTGGGTGACCTGCTGCTAATAACCACCTGCAATGCTTCTGCTCAGCTCTCCCACAGCTCTCTCCAAAGCGGGAAGAGCATCTTGGCAGTGCCAATAAATTTCCTGACACACGTGCAGTGTACAATTTGAAGTATTTTTATTTGTTCAGAGGCATTTCTGAGCATCTTATATAACATTCATGGATTTATCTTTAGCTCTCCCCTTTCATCTCAGCAATACGATGAAAGCATCACTGGAGGAGAACAGCAGAGACCTCTGAGTATTTTGTATGTTTATTTTGGTGCTCTTTTCTTAAAAGGCAGAAATCTTTGAAACAACTTTGGGAAGAAATTAACCACCTATTTCCATACCAGATGCAGTGCTTTCAGTTCTAGTCTTTTCTTCCAGAGCAATTTCATTCTGAACTGATCCAAACTGAAACTCTTTTTCACTTCCAGATTGGCCTCCTCAGTAAAAAATAAATCATTTGAACAGCCTTAAATTTCACACATGGAAATATTAGAGTTCAGAGTAGCTGATGAATTGCCCATCAGCTCCTAGTAAATGCGTAGCTGAGAAGAGGCACCAGTCCTTGTGAATATTTTAAACACAAGATCACACACTCTTTTACATCAAATGCCAGTTGAAATGTAAGGAGAAATAGAGAAATGGAGCATAAATAAGACAGAAAAATATTAAATTGGTAACATCTCCTTGTGCAGAGCACAAATGCTGTAGATGAGCAAGGAGGCGGATGCGACACATCAGAAAACCACATCAGCAGAGGATGAAAATGTTCTTCCACTCCTGGAAACCACCATGTGGAAAATAAGCAGAGTAATAAGCCTAAAAATGGAGTAAATGATCACACAGGGATTACATAGGGCAGCTGGGGTAAGGGGATGGTTATGGTCACCTTCAGGCTTTGTGAAAATGAGAGGCTGAAATGGAACAGCAGGATAGTGGCAAGTGGGATGACTGTAGCAGTAACCCAGCCTCAACAGGAGCACTCAGGAGCTCAGTGTCAAGCACATGCACAGATGGAAAAATATGGATGTTTTGAAGGATCAGACACTCAGACATACTTATTCTGAAAATTATCAAACTTGATCCAGCAAAGGACCATACAAAAAAACCTGCTGGAGTTCAGCAGACCTACCCACCTCTTTTCAAGGGTTCAGGGCAGACTGAACACGTCCTCCTCCTCAGTAGGGATGTCTGAGGGTTACATTGCAATGTCTGCTCAGCTGAGGACACCTGGTTGCACACAAGGATGTGCTCTCTATACTGGTTGGACTCCCCTGCATAAAAAGGCACACCACAGGCCAGGGGAGTCCAGGGAAGTCCAGGCTTTACTTGTAAAAGGAGGGCAGCACTGTGAGTTCTCTGCTTTTTCTCTGTGGTGAGAGAGACAACATCCTTAGGAGTCTAGGATCAGTGACGTTCTTTGTTCTCAAAGACAGACTGTAGTTCTTGCCACCAACAATCAAGGAAGCTAGAAGAATAGCTTGGGATGGATATGCCATTTTTGTCTAAATGTTAAATTAAATTAGATTTAACTAAAGTTAAATTAAATGAACCCTTCTGGCACCCTACAGTTCCTTTGACTCATGAAAAAGAAAACCAGACAGAATATTAGGCTCTTTAAGAAAAATCCAAAAGTTTGGGCACAGTAACACCAAATACTATGTTCACTGTTTAATACAGGTTGAGGTAAGACAACTTTCTTTCCACTCCAGAAAAGAAAGCTTTTATGGAGATTTCAGATATAGCAAAAAGAGGTCTGGCAACATAACTGCATGCTGGAGCTTTCAATTTATTTCTACTAGAAGGAACTCATCACCAGCAAAACTTAGGGAATTACTTTTTAGACTAGTTGATGACAGAGAACTTCAGGTAAAGTGGGTGAATAAAGCATGGATTTTATTAACCTTTTCCAGGTAAGACAGAAGGACAAAGGGCACTTACTTGGTAGATAAGCTGAACATGAGCCAGCAATGTACCTCAGGGCAAAGACCAGCCTTATCCTGAGCTTCCTTAGCAGGACTGTAAACCAGCTGCAGTGCAATTTCTGAGATCGCAGCCAGAGCTGCCCAGAGCTCCTTTCCCACCTGAAGTGTTCTGACCCTGCAATAGTCTATAAAAACAGAACTTGGTGCTAACAGGCAGACACAGCAGAGTAAGGGGGTTGAGAGCAATCTTTGAACGTTTGCCTCAACAATGACCAAAGTCATATCAGAAAAATATATCTGAAAATAACAAAGAAGGCAGACAGAAGGGCTTGTGGGATGCACTTGGGAATCCAAGGTTCAGCACAGGAGACTTACATCAGTGAAAAAATTATGGAGCTATGCCAGTTACACAAGTATCTGGTAATTTAAACTCATCAGAAATCCAAATCCTCATGGTGGTCTAAAGCCCAGAGACATCACCAGCTAATTAAATCAGTCTGAACTGGAAAGAAGGTCACTGTGGCATATGACGGATGGCAAAAGAGAGTAAGACATTCTCTAAAATATGCTTTGGGACAAGTACCCTTATTTGTAATTACAAGCAATGCTAAATAAATTCTGACAATGAGAAGACAGATTGTTCAACATCTACCAGAAAAGACTTTGCACCATGGCATAAGTGTAAACATGCTCTTAAAGAGTGCTGAGTGGAGAAAATAATATGGAGCAAGTCACAGGGAGAAAATAATCCACTTGGACAAATCTTCCTCTCATTCTCCTTGTGGGATGGCTTCCAGCAGAAAGAAAATTCCTGGGCTTATTCAATTAACTGCTTCATGATTACTTTCCCCCTATGGTAGAATCCCTGATGCTTCAGACCTGCTTTTGGATGTGCAAGCTGTGTTAATTTGCTGTGAAAAGAGGCACAAAGCAGAGAGCTTACTTAGGTAGTGTAATATTTGTTCCCTGTCTGGATTCTGGGTCTGCTCACAGGCTCAGAGGAGTCTGTTTCTGTTTATCTCTGATCAGTGAAAGCCAGAGGTGTAGCAGATTTTGGTGACTTAAGATGAGATAGAATCACTAGAGGTGAGGAAATGCTGGTTTTCCCAGCATTTTTAGGCCAGCTCGTGTTTTGCAGTATGGAAGTCTGTGGGTGACCTGTGTTTTGTTGGGGGACTTTGTTGGAGTGAAATATTGCCATTCCCATGACTTTGTTGGTTCCTTAAAAGCTGTCATAGCCCTGCAGCAGCAGCAGCAGCGGGGGGAAACAAAATTTGGTCCTTAGGCCATCCCCAACCCATTTCACAGCCTTTTGTGGGTTTATTAAAATAGTTTGCATTTGTATGTCAGACTAGAGAGACAGCTGGAATGCAGGTACATGTTCTCCTTTGCTGCCTTGGCAGTAGCTGTGTTGGTCCTGGAATCAGGAATGTCCTAGGCCACCATAGCAACCTTCACCATAAGGTGTCTGACAGGAGCCCAAGACACAGGTTCTTCAAAAATGTTTTGTTTCAGGTTTGTTGGCTTGGGATGTATGTTCACATCTTATTTTCTCTCCTCACACTCCTAGGAAATAGCTGTGATGTGATCAGGGCATTGTCTGGCTCATTCAGTTTCCTCTCTATCATCATTCTGGCAAATGCTTTTTGAGGATGTCTTTACCCCTGTTGAGCCAAGAAGTGTCCCATATAAATATTTCCCTCAGGACATCAACTCAAGAAGGTTAAACTTCTCATTATTTGTGCTTCAGGGAGTGGCTGAAAATACAAGTTTTTCACAGACAAACACCAGCCTCAGCAGAGTGCAAACTCAAAGAAAGCAGCAATGCAGCAGAAGCACATTCCTTACAAAGAGGTATGTGTCTGCCTGCAGACAATTCATGGCTATGCCCAGGTTAAGATTTAAACTGTGTCAGGAAAACAGATGCAAATGCTTGCAATAATTCACCATTGCTTCTTCTGGCTCCCCCCCTACAGCCAAACTGGAGCCCTTTGTCCAGTTACTGTTCCTGCCTAGAATCTCAAGGGTCTAATTCACATGGGAAATGATACAGCTTTAAAAGAAAATTAAACTTTTACTGAGTTTCTACTGAGTTCCATGGAAAGTATTTCAAAAAAGAGATTCAAAATTATTAAGGTCATGAATGGTTGCACAAACATAATCACTGATTTGTAAATAACTGATTATAAAGACTGAAATTTGTTTCAGGCTGTTGGTAAAAGATGAAGACACTATCAGAAAACAGATCTGAAAGCAGCTTAATCTCCAGAAGCTTCACAAGGCAACTGGAGATAATTTACACTTGCAGCTAAACATGAGCTTACTGGTATCTCTTAATAATTTTTAAGCTTTTAATGATTTTTTAATAATAAACCAGTGATTAGAAAAGAACATCCCAGTTCACAGATAAATCCAGGCTGTGTCTGGATATTTTGCTTATTTGCTGCTTTAACTAAGGCAACTTCAATTTGCCAGAGGCCAATGAACAGCCAGTAGCAAGAGAACTCAGTCTGATGAAGCAGATGTTGGGAAAGGGAAAATCTTTTCATTGCTCACTCATAGGGAAAATCTGCCAAAAGCAGCCTTTCAGCATTTTTTTGTAATGTAAGTTTTACTTTTTGTAACTTTTGCTTCTTGGCTTTTAGAAGAAACTTGCAGATCAAGTAACTTCTGAGGGGTTTCTTTGTGGAAAAAGACCTTGAGGGTCTCTACAGGCAAGTCACACAGTGGGCTGCAGCCTCCTTTGGTCCTGGATGACCCAAAATTACATCTAAGGTGCTCCAGGAAGACCTGCGCCACCTGGTACTTGCAAATAACTGAGTGTTAAAAGCTGAACAAAAATCTACCCTCTGTAGCCAAGAAGTCCTACAACTCAGGTCTGGGTTTGTGGGTAATTTGTTTCCCTGATAGGGAACAACCCTACATCTTGACGGACATCACCAAGATTTCCCCAAGATCCATCCATCTACTCCTGAGCTCATGGGCAAAATCAGCAGGAGCTCCCTAGAGAGCCCTCAGGGGTGACTGATCCAATACTCTGGGCCCAGGTTACAGGGAACAGTGACAGAGTTTGCTGTGCTTTCCTCTTTTCCCCAAACTGCCTTTCCCCTCCCTGTACAAACAGAGCCTTTGGGCACACCAACAGCCCTGGCAGGCTGTCTGTCTCCTGCCCCTCTAGGTCTTGGAGCTGGGGTGCAAGAATAGATGGAGCAGAGATGCAGCAGATGCTCGATAGGAGCCAGGCTGAGCCTAGAGGATAATCAGATGCATCAGGCGGGTGCTGTAAGCCCTGCAGGAGACAGGATCTGTTCAACAGCATCCTGCCAAGGCCTTGTGGTCTATCTGCCTCCAAACCTGATGGACCTATCCATGTGCTGCAGCACTCCATCAGGCTGCTGGAGCTGCAGGAACCATCATCTAGCTGGGATGCTCTGCAGGAATATTTGTCTTTGGTTTGATCTCTCTGTAATTTAGTGAGGGACAATATTCCCTGACATCAGTTAAGTGATTTGGGTTGGAGGCCAAAATACTTAAATCACTTGTGTAGGTTACCTTTCACTGTGTGTGCAAAGGGCCCATCTGCAAAACTGATGCTGTTGCCATAAATACTGTGAAGTTGCCAATCTTTTTGGTATCAGTAAGGCCAAAGGATAAACTCCACTGATTTCACCGCTGTAAATAGGTAAGAAACAAAATGAGGATGCTGAAGCTTAACTGTAGCCATCTAAGTTGATAATTTTTTTTTTTTACTTTAATCCCTTAATGATTATTACAATGTAAGTAGAAAATATAAAGCATTTTAGGAGCATTAAGTAATCCTTAGAGGGCTCATTAATCCACGGTTAATATGCAGCCACAACTGAGAAGGGAAGGAGCAATCACGCCGCCTCAGCACTGCGCAGTGTGCCATCGCTGCTTGGCTTCAGGAGGGAGGCAGAGGATGCCCCCCAGCCTGGCACTACGGGAGGAGGCAGAGCTGGACAGAAAATGAGGGTCTGAAGTAGGCACCACAAAGCATGCACATCTCCCTAACCTCCCTTGTGGTCGTGCATTGGGGTTTGGAGGCAGATCTGTGCCAACAGCTTGACTCTTTCCCCTAATGAAAACAGCAAAGTTGGCACCTTTTTCTTTCAGCTTCCAACCTGAGTAAAATTCAGCCACCTAGATCATAGCTGAAGGCTGTGCTTTGGAAAAGTATGTTTCAGTGCAGCAACCTCTGTGGTTATTCCCTGGCAAAGGCAAGACCCTGGGGAGCTCAATCTTCTAGGCTTCACCACACTTAGAACTTGATAAAAAAATAAATGTGTGGAAGTATTTGCCAGCCTTATCTTCACCAATAAACAAAAATGGTCTTCATCATGTTGGGTTTTCTTGGTGATTCCCCGTACACAACAGTGTTCAGACTGTGTATCGTTCAGTCCTAAGTATCAGGAATTGCCAGACCTGAAGAAGAAGTCTGTGTCTGCAGTGCAGCCACCCAGTCTCTGGGCTTTAATTATGGGGAGTTAATTCTCATACAATATGTCCAAATATCAAATGGAAAACGAAAAAAACTTGTAAGCTCAGTGATCTCCAGGAAGTTCTTAACTGGCAGAAATTTCAAGGGCGTACTGTGCACTGCCTTAGGACAGGGCCAAACAAGAATGGAGGGACGTATCGGGCAATAGTAGATGTACATGTACTACACAGTCAAAAGCAAGATCTTCCTTTGTCTTGCCAAGTAACTTAATTTTCCTGATACCTGTCACCGTAGCAAATGAGTAGGGAGGTTATTGCATATGATATTTTCTTCATGCATTATCTTCACTTTCAGTGTGCAAGATAAGGTTAAGGCTGACTGGGCTGCAATACAGTGTCATGGCCAGATCTCCAAACGGGAGGTGATTGCCCTGGCCATAAAGTCAAAGAGAGGTACAAGAACAGGAAGCCTTTTCTTATGATGGGTTTACCCCTCACACCCTGTCCCTAAGGTGAAGAAGGAAATAAATTCATATGCTCAAGGGGTAAATCCTTCTCTAGACCAAAGCAGGAGAGATGCAGTGCCCCCTGGTACCTCAAGCCTGCATCTGTGCTCTGTGTCACATGGCGGCAAGTGACTTGTGGTGTTCTGCAGTGCTGGCTACCACCCTAGACATCGCGGCCAGGGAACAGGGAGTGTGGACAGGCTATCTTCAAAATATAACAGCTTGCTGCAGATCAGCCCCCTCCCTGCTCTGTGCTGCCCTTGTAGCTAATGTGGGTGTGTCTTCTGTCTTCCATGCCTGCACTAATCCAGGAGATACACACAGGGAACCAATAAATGCCATACCTTTATGTGATGCTCCTGATTTTCCAGAATTTTTATCTAAGCATAATCTATTGGTATTAATAAATTATCATGAAGCAGCTGCCTTATAGCATCCAAAACATATCTATTTGCCTTAATTTTGCAGGATGGCCATTAACTACCAACAAATGATTTAAAACATATTTACAGAAGGAAATGTCAGAGATGCATTATTTTTTCATGCCCAGTAAATGCACTCACAATAACCAATTTGGTATTTAATTAACTCACTTATGAGCTCACCTTTGAGAAATATTATTTGAGAGAACATTTGGCTATGATGCTTAGAGAGGCTCTCAGAGGAAGAATGCACCAGCTGCAGGTCAGCAATAATTTTTTGCTTTATTATGTTGGGGCATTTTGCTGTTTGTATGGCATTAATATAGTTCTGGCCTTCACATCATTTCAAAGTTAAACTATTAAACATGCAGAAAATCAATGTGTAATAGAAGAATATTTATTAAGAGAACCATAAATCAACTCTTCTGTAGACAGCAGGTACCAAAAGTTTTCATAAAGCTGCTGGCCCATCATGATCAGGGGAGAGGACATGGTTGCCATGAACAACACATTTCTGTCTCAGACCAGGGTTAAGTGATACATACACATTAACAAACATTAATTAGGAAGGGAATTTGTACCCATCATGACCTAGCAACAGGGTGATCTTTCTAGTGTTCCTTCTGCTGTAACTCTCCAGATGAGATGGAAATTGCACAAGTAAAATGGCTCTTCCTTTTATGCTCCTATTTGAAATTTCACTGACATAACACAGGCTGAAGCTGTGGTGAGGGTACAGTGAAATTTTCTTGCCTCACAGACTTACATTTAAAGCTAGAAGAGGCTTTTATGCAACCTAATCAGGCTAGCTGCACAAATCCAAAACCAAGATCCTTCCTCAGGAGCTCAAGGCCATAACTTCATCTCCCAGATGTCTTTTAGAAACTCCTCTGGTTTGAACACAATGACTTTAATCAATAGAGATCACATGTCTATAGGCAAAATATGATATTTTTAGAAATTTTACTGTCAGCAGAAAAAAAAAAAAAAGCTACATTCAATTACCTCTGAAGGCTTTGGCAAAACTGGCAAGGCACTGTTCTGTGTTTTTTTCTTCCTGAATATTAACAAAACAGCAGCAAGGTTTGTATCAATTTGGTACAGCTTTGCAGAAGGCTTACATTCCCTTGGTATTTACTACATCAGCCTTCTCCCTCCACAGCTCCTTTTCCCTGTGCTCTTCTCCCTACCAGATTTGCAGGTGCAGATACAGCTCATCTTGACTGCTGGATCAGCACTTTCTGCCCTCTGAGGTTTTGTGAAAGTCACCCCAGCTTGCAAACCTCCTGACTGATGCTTCAGCACTCTGTAAAACCAGCGATGTCTGCACACACCACCTACCCCACAGCAGAGTCCCAGCTCTCCCCACTGCTTTCCCAGGTAGCTGCAGCTTTCTGCCCCTGCCCCATTTTGCTGGATTGCCCATTTACTTTCCCCCCAGTCACCTCCTGACCCATCCAGCTGGCTTCTCCATCCAGGAGAGGGCAGAGAGCACTCTCCCCACAGAACATCTGCTCCTGCAGGTTCCTGAAGCAGCCCTGGTCACCCCATACCACAGGGATCAGCTGTGGGCTTTCTGCTCCCTTTGCCCTGGCCTTACCAGCCTGGCAGAATTAAAATGCCTTAATGCTACTTCTGTGCTAATTAAGTATTGAAGCTCCTGTTTCAGGGGACTGGTACTAGACATTCTTGTACCTTTATTTTTTTTTTTACCTGCAGTATAGAGATCATGGCTCATTGATCTGGAAAATATCGTGCTTGTCTTTGGCAAATAGCTAGGCTTCCATAAAATGTCCCTCAAGTAGAAAGTCCCAGTTGGCTTATAAATATTGTCACCTGTATTTTAGAGCTGGAAAAACCAAGGCCTTTCTGAGGTTAAAGCAAGACCTGCAACACAGAAAAGAGAAAACTCCAGTCTCTTTTCATTAAGATGTTCTCAGTAATTTTGTGGAATGAGAGATGAAATCTCCTCTGAAGTCACAGAAAGTCTCACGGGCTCAGCACTTAGAGGTTCGCACCTCCCATTAGCTGAAAGAAGGGGGTTTTTTTTGAAACTGATCAAAATACATTTGATGTTGAAGTTACAGAAAGCCATTAATTATTCTGGTTTTGGAGATAATCAGTCCAGGCACCTGTTCATACAACAAACAGCAATACAGTGCTAAAAAAAAGAAGAAAAGTAAATGTAAGCTGATAGCATTTATAGTGAGGAAAAGGTGTCCTTTGAAGGACAAACACTATTCTTTATCTCACCCCAAAATCCATGGGCTTTGTGCGAACATCCCAGCTCTTGTCAGGGCTGTTTTGCTAGCACAAAGAATCTAGAAAATCACAATCATTCAATTGTGATTTCAATTAAATTAAATTCAATAGAAAATAAATTAAGGAAGTTACTTTCATGACTGTGCTGCATCATCTGAAGATTGTACTAAACTTGTTATACAAAATAGAAAAAAAAAGAAGACACTGTTGAGTGCCTGAGGGCAAAAGGGCAAATTTCATGCAAGATGCCTCTGTTTGTCCTCAAGGGCAGTGCTTGGGCAGTGCCTGTGGGATGCTGCCTTCCTGCTGTGCTTCATGCAGGGGAGACCTACAGCAAATGCCTTCTGCTGATTATTGAAGAGGAAGAGAGAAGTTTTGATTGAATTAAGTCTGTGGTAGAATTTACTTAGGACTAAATTGCAGCAAAGTTTAATGTTCCTTTTGAACAACAGGGAGAATGTTGCTCTCCTTTCCTAGAGGTTTTATCCACTTTTGAATCAGAACTGGATAATGAACAGTCTGAGTAGGAGATGGTTTCAATGCCAAAATATAGGGACTGGGTTTTGTTCTCTCCCCTATGGATGGACAGGTAATAATCCCAAGGCATGAGAGGTGCATGGCAGCAGCTCTGGAGCTCAGCCTGGCTCTTTGGCCATTCTGCAAACTGAGCTCCCTGGAGAGCAACAGGATAATTGTCCTGGAAGTAGACAAATCTGCATTTTTCTCATCACCTGAATGCACAGAAATGTTGATGATACTGCAAGGTTTGTACTTTTCTCCTGTATTTTTCTTGCTCTTACTATAGCTAAGTGGTGTGCTGTTAATGGGCATGCATCAAACTGCTTGAGACAGCATGTTCAGCACTGAGAGCAGGAAATAATCATTTCAGGGCCACTGCTAAGAAAACCTGTCGAAGTGTCTTGGGGCAGAGTGCATATCTAGTACTTGGGGATTAATTATCTGGAATTTAATGAGGCCAAAAGCTAGGTAGCAATTAAATGTCTGTAGATGGAGAGAGTAGTTTCATAAAATACTTCAGTGGTGAGGCTGGCTTAAAAGGATTTTGCTCTCCCGTCTCAGGCTGTTACCAGTATTACTGGCTTTAGGGATGTGCTGTGAACCAGATTGCTGAAGGGATCTGCATTGCAAACTCTTTTGGGTGATTATGTGTGAGGTGTGACATTTCAAAATTAGACTTAGGTTTCTGCCAAATTGGAAGAAAGGAGATGTGTGTGTGTGTGCAGCACATATGCCCTTACACATATCAACATAAATGTGTTGCAGAAGTGATGTTCGCACAACATCAACATCTAAGACTGGTGGGTTATGTATAAATAAAAGAGGGGTGGGAAGTAACCTCTTTCCTGAAGTTAAATACAAATTACTTCTTCAGCTGGTTAGGGTTAGCTCTTGCCATAGCAATTTCACCTTGGAGAGATGTAGCTGGGGTGGTGCAAAAAGAACCAGGGAGTGAGCTGATTGTTCAGGTTTGTGGATGATCTGGAGTTTTATTTTCATATGTACATATATGCATAAAAGGACAGTGTTTTTTGTCAGTAAATTATACTTTGATAAGTCAACAGGAAGTCCTATTTTCTTTCTAATTTATGTTAGGGGTGTAGCCAGGTTGGGGGTCAGTCTCTTCTCTCAGGCAACAAGAGACAGAACAAGAAGAAATGGCTTCAAGTTGTGTCAAGGTAGTTTAGATTGGATAGCAGGAAGAATTTCTGCCCTAAAAAGTTAGCCACACATTAGAACAGGATGTCCAGGGAATTGGTTGGGTCACCATCTCTGTAGGTATTTAAAAGAGATGTAGATGTGGTGTTTAGGGATGTGCTTTTGTGGTGGTCTTGGCAGTGCTGGGTTAACATTTGGACTTGATCTTAAAAGTCTTTCCCAATTTAAACAACCCTTTGATTCTAAGAAATATGTGAACAGTTCCCATCTACTTTTTTTAAGAAAACATGTGTCAATGACAGTAAAACTCCTGACCAGTGTATAACTCCTGACCCGCCATACCGGTCTATGTGACATTAGCCAAAACCCAGTCCTGTTCTCAGTTTCATCCAGTCCAGTTTTTCTGCAGAGTTCATGTTTCCCTCTGAGTACAATAACAATATCACTTCAGTTATTGCTGTAGTAGCAAGCAGATCAGACACGCTCCCTGGCATCTCCATACAACATATTAATTCTGATTATGTAAAATAGTACAACAATTATTGCATCAAACAAGATGCAGACAACAGGATTAAAACACTATGGCATGACACATATAATATGAAATTATAGACACATTACTTGACTAGGTATTATATTAGTTTGCATATGGGAGCTAGGAAATGACTTGCAGCATCAAAGATCATTTTATTTTTAAATCAAGAATCAGTATATAGCCATTCTGGGCTTGAACAGAGCCCTTTCTTGCCACTTATAAAGAGACTGATGGTTTTCTTACAGCCATGAACCAGCTCTCCATCCCATATTTTGTTTTTTAAAGCTGTAATGAGATCAGACATAGCTCAGCTTTCCTTAACTCTCCATGGGCTTGTATCAACGCAGATGTTCATTAAGAAGAGATAATGGTTTAAAAGCTCTAATTTTGTTACCCTCTCTGCCATCTAAACTGATTCTAATGTGATTAGGAAAGTCCTTTCTTACTTAGGCAGGGTCAATTTGTCTCTAAGGAGGTAGGGAAAGGAGACATTGAGGGTGCCAGTGCTGGCTCCGTGCTCAGAAATGTTATCGTGTTGGCGAGCAGACTTGTTAATGCCATGTCCTTCATCACATCCTGAGGCAGGGGAGGGCAACCCACTTTAGTCTTTCCTTATTTATCTGCATTTATCTGGAAGCAATGGCCTGCCACATTTCCACAATTGCACTTTATAAAAAAAGAGGCTCCCAAACCTGGTCACTGAGGCTGCACCCATCACGTCTGATTTATCACAGCTTCACCTCAGTGGAGGACCAGAAGAAACCCAGTAAACCGAGAGCAAGCTGCAGAAGTGTTGGCACAACAGGTTTGGTTGCCAGAGCTCTTAAACATTTCTTGTCACACAGAACCAGATAAGAAGTTAAAGCAGTCATTAAGGAAGTTTAGCCTAAGTTCAGAGAACACCCTGATGGAGCCTGTGTGAAATAATAATAGCAACCAAAAATGAGGAAAAAGTTGTAAAGATATGTTGGTGCAGTGTTGGCCAATGGGCCAAGATTTGGCTGCAAGTACAGTGAACAGCATGGGCAGCAAGCTGTAGGCTGGAGGGTCATTATGAGCTATGGGGTCATGAGAGTTTCAGAGCCACAGAGAGGGGAGGCAGCAGCGGGGGGAAGGGGCAGAGCTGTAGGATGAAGCCCATCAGAGGAGGTACACGTGACATAAGCAATGCTGAAAGTGCCTGTGGTCAGGCCATGTCTGCCCTGTTTTGGGACAGCCTCACACCAGGGCTGTATATGGAAAAGCTACAGAGCTGATCACTTCTCTCTTGCTGCATTCACCTACAGCAGGCCTGGGTGGAGAGAAACACTGCTAAGCTTTCATATGGGCACTCTCATCTGGCCCTGGGGTGTAGATTATGACGTCCCTCACCTGTAGTTCTTCATCAGATGTCACAAACAAACTAATTTTCAAAAGATGATGTTACTTTATTCCTTCTGCAGTTGCTTTATATCTGGCTTTTTTTACCCCTTGTGGCAAGATAACCCTGTCCAGCAATTAAGTACCTGCAATCTGCTTGCTCACCAGCAGGATGGGGGAAAGAAACAGAGTGAGAAAAACTCAGATCTTAAGATTAACGTAATCAAATAAGAGAAAAAAGAGAGAAAACAAAGAACATGTGATGCAAATACAGTCACTTGCCACCTCCCATCAGCAGACCAGCGTCCAGCCAGTCTCCAAGCAATGACTACTTTGAAAAGAATACCCTCTGCCCAATTTATTGATTAATATGACATTCCAGACTACACATTTGATCAGTTCAGGCCATCTGTCCTGGCTGTATCCCTTCCAAATTTCTCAATCAACCCAAATAAACTTGTTGGGGAGAATCAGAGTGATAAACACAAACCTTGATGTTGTGCAAGAACTTCCCAGCAATAACTAAAATGTTTGTATTTGACCAACACTTTGATTTGTGTTCAAATCACAGATTTGTTGGTCACAAGTCCAAAGTCCAGCACCATAAGGGCCTCTGCAAAGAAAGTTAATTCCATCCAAGTTGGACCCAGTACTCCTTATTTGATTTCACTCCACACCCTCAGTGACTCCTCCCTTCTTGCACACTACTCTTTTTGGGTGCCAAATATAAAGGAACGCCTGAATAAATGGAGAGCCCCATTTTAACCCAGTGGAGGGAAATAGGTATGCCTAGGGCAGATGCAAAAGCAGATCACAAGGTGAGTAATGCTATTCACCCTGACTCTTGGGAGATCCTGCATTGACTAGGTAATGAGCAGATGTCTGTGAAGTTCAGATGTTAGGTAAGGTGAATCAAACTTGTCTTTGAACCCTTTCAGTGATCTCAAAACTCTGAGACACAAACCAAAAATCTTTAACCAGATTTCTCTTTTTGATATCATAGACACTTTCCACTTACCAGAATGGTTTATATCCTCAAAAAGTCTTTCGCTGTGGCTCTTACTAAAATCTAAATTGTTGCCCTTAAAAAGAGTCCACACCATGATATACTACATGCATCACTTTCCACCTGTGTACAGGTGAAGTACAAGTTTGGCTGTGTTTTTTACCCATATGCCTTTGTGGTAAACTTCAACACCAACAAATAACTATTAAAGTGTTTCATGCTCACTAGCTGGAGAGATGACAATTCAGAGGGACAACCAGAACAAAGAAAGCCAATTTTCCTCTATTGGTTGTGCTGGCTTTATGTACTGGAGAGAGGAAACAATCACCCTCCTTTTCTAGGTCACTTTGTTCAGGCACATTTTGCTATGCACAAAGAGATTCTGTAAGCAGGATATCCACAACTTTGAAGTATAACACAGTTATTTATTGGTTGAAACAGACAAGGGATATCTGGGATTTAATATGTTGCCAGACTAAGCACTAGAATGCTCAGTGCCTCCATCAGACACCCAAAGAGTCCTTGCTGGGCAAGTAGTCAGCCACGGTCTGGGAAGGTTTGCACTTGTGACATGTTCTCTGCTGAGTTTCCAATCTCCAAATCTCTTTGTTGCCATCTAGGATTTTGTCTCTTCCCAAGCTGGTGCTTTTCTTCTTGCATCCTGTAGTTGCTAACTATTTACCTGTCCCTACAGAGGAGAGTAATTCTCTGTAGTCAAGACACTGAAATATCCCAGGTTTTCAGTCGTTCCCCAGTCAATAGGGGGTGGATAAGTTCCCTTGAGGGATGCTGGCTAAGCCAGTGTGGGAGAAAATTGTGCAATTTTCTTCACCTGTTCATGAATATGACCTGCTGGGGACTGGGGGGAAGGATCTAGCTCCTTAAAAATACAGTTAGATGCTATTTGGTCTCTGACTCCACAAGACTCACCTGATAACTTTGAGTCATCAAGAATCCCTGTACACCAAAGCTGCCACTGAAAATGCATAAATGTACCCAGTGTGCTTCTTTGCCCTGGGCTGATGTCCTCGGACCACTTCGCTGAGCTCTGCATCTCCCACTTGTACCTCCCTGGGTGCAAAATCAGATAGTCCCATGCTCCCCAATGGACTAGATCCTGTATTTAATTTGTGGGTGTACCCAACACAGACTAACAGTCTAGAGGACAGGAAAAGACACAACTCCCTCGCAGCAGCTTTCAGTCTATGTTTCGTCCATTGTTTACAGAGCAACTCAACTAGTAAGAAGCCTCTCCCAAAACGGAGGGAGCTGCAATCTGCTACTTCCTACAGGAGTGCCCTAGTGGTGGAACAGATTGAAGCAGGGATCACCTTTCACTCTTACTGTTGAAGCAAGGTCATCATGCAGGCAAAAACACAAGCATCTTGGAATAGGAAAAATATGATTCAATACCTATATCTCTTATGGAAACAGTGAACCACAGCCTGGGTTTTTTTTCTCTCCTGTAAAGCACAATTCACAGAAACTAGGGCTCAATCCTAAATTTATCTTCCTTCACGTCAGCACACAACCTGTGAAAGCCTCTGCTCTCCCCATGTCTTCCTGCTCCTAGCAGCTCAGCTCTATGGAATGGCTGCAGTGGAGCTGTCCTGGCTTTGTTCCTGTAAGAATTTGGGTTTGCATTGGTTCACCCTTTCTGTACAGTGCTTTTTCAAGGTACCTGTTATGCTCAAAGCTGGAGAAAAAGCAATAGCAGAAATAACAAGGGTGGCACAACAGTAAAGCAGCCAAGTGAGAAATGTACCACTCCAGTGCAAACAAGACCCGTTCTGGCCACTCAGCACCTGCTCTTCTCCTTGGAGCTGCAGCTCCGCTACTAGCGATGTCTACAAAACCTTGAGGTGTCTCCACTGAATCATGATGTCACCTGCCCACAGCTGAGCATGTTCAGCTGAATGTGACCCTTCACCAGGTGTCTGTAGTTGTGTGGATAGGATTCAGATATATAACGAGAAGCCAAGTTTACTTGAGATACCCTTGCTCCGGAGTGCCAATAGCAGGAAACAAATGAGATGAAAGGAAATAATGTACTCCTATGACTACAGTATACACTTAAAATTAATTCCCTGTAGCTGAAACTGATTGTTCACATAAATCTCACACTGCTTTTAAGCTAGGACATAACCTCTGCTTAATTGATATTCGTGCCTGAAGAGGAAGAAATCAATTTGGCGTGTTTAAGGAGACTTTAGGTTTTTTTCATGGAAAGTCTTTCCCTGGTAAATGAGTTGGTCTTTGTATAGGGTCGGATTCATGAAACAGATGATAAACCTTGAATAGATGTAGCCTTTCTTGGTAGGTTTGGAAACCAAAACACCTTCTGGATGCATCCTTTCCATGGTCAAATGCCTACACATATGTAAACTTGCGCAGTTAGCTCCCATTCTTTCCCTGACTGTCTCACTACCCTAGGGTAAGATGTCCCTTTGTAATTGTTTATCACTGTGCACACAATCAAGTCCTGCAGAGGCACCTGCTGAAATAGGGGCGTGACTCTTCCATTCCTGTTTTATTTTTCTTTAACCATTGCCCACCCAGTAACATCCTGTGATTCAGGTGAAAGTGAAAAAATTAGGTGGGAAAGCTCATTTTAACATCAAGCCTGCAGTGTGGGAAAATCAACATTAACAAATACAATGTGTGAGAAAGCTCAGCCCCATTTCTGACTGACTGGAGTTGGGATGTGGTTAGCAATGCATGCTCACAAGCACACCCTTCCTTAAAGCTCTGAATCAAGCAAGTGGAAGAGCAAGGAGTCTGTGCTAGGTTTTGAAATGAGCTTGTACAGCAGGTTTGGTGCATGGTTATCATGCCTTGTTACACACACTGCCTCATGTCCTACAATTTATGTGCTAAGTATTTCTAATACAGCAACTGCATTGATTTCAAGGGCAGTTTGCAAAATGGTGTGACTCTACAGCTGACAGGGAAGGTAAAACCTGAATGCCCTCTTCTAGACATAGAAGGGTTGCAGTACGGCTGAGGAGCTGAAATCAGTCCAAAAGCTGCTGACAAAATGTGCACATGAAGAAGAGAGGATTTTTACATAGTGCCTTATGAAAACAAACACGTACTTGACATGTAACTGCATCTTGACATAAGATGCCAAAAGAAAAAGCCTTTCACAGGAAAGTGCTTATTATTTTCACTTTCAAATGACCAAGTGCTTAGGAAAGGTGTCAAAAGAAGTCCCTGAAGGCTGTCTGTGTCTGTGCAGCCATTAACCTTCAAGGACTTGGGAAGCAGGGCACAAACGCCCCTGATGTGGATTTTTACCTCTCGCCTGCACATGCTGAGCCACCTCAGGGTGTGGGGAAATTCAAATGTGGCTCTATCTACCAAACCACATCAGGCCAAGGCTACAAAAACCAACTTGCAATTATCCATGCAGTGTGATGGGCGGCATTCTCCCCAGATTTGGCGCATACCAGCAAGCATTCTCCTAATTTCCTTGGAGAAACCAGGAACTGTTTCCACCAGACACAAAGTAGAGGCCACTCTGTGTGAATGGTAAATTAAACCACATAGACAAAAGATGTTCCACTTCATCTCAGGGCCAGGAAATGGCTCCTGATTTGTTTTATTCACCTGTATAAAGGCAGCCTCTGCTGATAAATTAGGGATGAGCCAGTGTGGGGCCAGATGGATGGATCAGGAAGAGAAAGACCCAAAGGGCTTGAAGGTTACCCGGGAGCTCAGAGGCAGGAACAAAGTGGGATTCATCTCACCTTAGTGTAAGAACTGAAAACCTGATAGTTGCATCTAAGCTCAGCTTAGTCACCCTCAACTCCCCTTACAGGCAGTGGAGAGAAATAGCCAAGTGAAGCCAGAGTCAGGGCAATGCCAGACCAAACTGAGAAGTAAGTTTATCTGTACTCTGCTACTCTATGGCTACAGATGGTTTACCCCAATCCTGATGCTATTTTATGGAGTATTTTCTAAGTTTTCCACCTGTATTGCTTTAACTACAGTCACCTGTGTATGGTCAGTAGCAAGGAACTCCAACAAAGGGCATTTGCAAGTCAGTTTATGTTCAAACCACTGTCGATAATTTTCATTTTCACATGCGAATGTGAAGGAAGAGTTGTA
Organism: Taeniopygia guttata; assembly: GCF_048771995.1. Taxonomy (NCBI): domain Eukaryota; kingdom Metazoa; phylum Chordata; class Aves; order Passeriformes; family Estrildidae; genus Taeniopygia; species Taeniopygia guttata. The sequence goes on along the minus strand of NC_133024.1, from coordinate 59,782,365 downwards.
GATTACCTTGCTCCCTGCTTTAATGCAAAGAATTCATCTTAACACTGTTTTTAACCTCAGTTTCTCATCCTGAAACATTCACTCTCATCTTCTCCCAGGGTCACCTTAATGTCCACCAGCTGGAGTTGTGACTATGCCTCGCCTTTGCTGTTCTCTCTTGTACTGTCCTTTCTACTTCACTGCCTGAGTTACATGCCTTGAAAAACAGTAGCCAGCCATCACTGTCCCCTGGTCTTGGCACCTTTCTAAGTACAAAGGAAATTAAATATTGAGCAGTAATAAGTGAAAATGATACATGGATCAGTATGGCAGATCATGAGAATACTGGGGGGCCTTGAATTGCAAGAGTTTTTTCCTTAAACCATTCTAATTTCACAAGACATCTATGTACTCTGTACCCAATGGCACTAGCAGGCCCACAGCATTTAACACAGCACCGAGTCTTCTCCACAGTCTGTTAACTTGGATGATCTCTGGCTGGTTCATGCCACAGCTTTTGCAGACCCTGTACAAATCTGTTGCTGATGATTGCCTTTCTGATAAAAGGAAGAAAGCAGCATGGGCCTGCTCCTCCATTTACTTAATGTATCCTCACTAGCATTGCCTTGTAATATATCTGTTACCAATCAATACTTAATATAATTTTAGCGAATGGTGCTGGAGCAAGCCCAAAAGCTAAAGCAGATCGTCATGTAAAACAGGCAGCAGAAATAAATGGGGAGAAAGCTCATGTGGAAAACAAAGTAGAGATGGTAATTTCTGTTTCTGCAGATTTACTCTGTGTCAGAGCATGGACAGACCTCTAGGAGTGAAAGATAATGGGACAGTTTTCAATCTTAGGACCGGAACAAAAAAGAACAAGAACTCAACTAAAGACTAACCATTAGTTGATTAAGTGGCAGGCAATTATTAGAATTTTCCTTCCTTCAGTATATGAGACAAGGCCAGGGCACTGTGTCATGCAACTGGGAAAGACTGGAGAGTCAGAGTAGGTTGCAAGGAGGGAGCAATGCCGCTGGATCAGAGAAGGCTGGCCCAGGGTGCAGCTGGAGCACAGGCTCAGACCAGGATGGGTGCTGTGGTGCTGAGCCACTAGGGTGTGATGGCCCCACAATCTGTCTAGGGCCAGGAGGGACTGAGAAGAAGTCAAACGTGTGTGCCTTGAGTTTGAGACTGTGCAGCATTTTAGAGTCTAATTTTGCCTTCACACAGCTCAAAGTTAGGTTATCCATTACATTCTTCAATATTTCCCCTAAAACTTGGAAGCTATTGGTTTCTCTGCATTGAGGATACTTTTGAAGGAGACTGACTTTGCTCCTTGACAGCAGAGACTGCTTTTCAATCAGCTTCAGACTAAGAATACAGAATCTGTCACGGTGGCTGCTGTTGGGAGCAAACTGTACTATGCACTTATGTCCTTTTGATTCAAAACCTCTTTGGTGGGCAGTTTAGCCGCAGGCAATGACAGAGGGAAAAGAAGCAAGTAAGTACATGGCTAACTGCTCCTTTGTCTCTATGAACTACATAATGTGACAGCTGGATTGCACTTCCAGGTGCAATGGGAGGAAGCCTGTGCGAGTGGAAAGTCCTACTAGGCTCAAAAAATTTGGGCCTACAGCTCAAGGTCCTGATGTCACTGAGCCTTTCCTGCATATAATTCTAGAAAGAGCCTCTGGTAAAGGCAGTGCTCATCTCATTATCAATTCAATTTTTGCCATAGCCCTGTTAGGCTCTTAATTTCTCGTGTTAAAACAACAAATGAGATGACCCAACTGCAATCTCTAATAGGTATCATGGGTCAGTAATCACTCATTTGTTATAGTGCCTCTCACCCGTAGGACAGAGATGAAAATTTGTTCTCCTAATGGCAAGAGCTGTAAATTAGTTTTATTTAACTGTTAAATCTAGCTGCCTGAAAATTAGAATGACCAGCCCTTAGCTAGGAAGAAAATGTGTCAGCTCAAGGGATTTTCTGCATTAGGCAAACAGGCAGCTCATAATCACCCATTAAACAGTCACAGTGGCTGTGTCCTGACACCCTTGCTGCTCAGAGTCTGAGTGACTGCTGATGGTGAAACTTTGCAAGCCTGGTGCCCACTTCTGGGCCAGTGACCCCAGCTCCACTTCTAGCTTAAGAAGAGAAGTGAACATCTCCTCCAGGTGCTCATGGTAATTTCATCTTTCAGGAAGATAGACGTGTTCAAGATAGGGATGATGAATTTCTCTGTGAAGGTACATCTTATCTCTGTTATTAAGGGAGCTTCAGATGAGTAGGTCAGATTTGAACATGTTGATCTTTTAGACATATACATTTAGATGAGACAAATCCTGCTCAAAATTTAGCCATTTGTTTGTCACAGGTGTTTCTTCAGCTGAATATTTTTATCTTTATCCTTGAAATCTTTGCAAACCCTGTGGATCTAAAAGATGTTATTCTGAATTAGCACGGACTCTCTGTGGAGTTGGAATTTAAAGGGTAAGCTATCACTGCATACTTATAGGGTACAAAAGAAGGAAATGAAGGGGCTTAAAAACAGATGGAAGCTCTGTTGACAGGGTCATGAAGATGCCTAACAGCCTTCACCAAGCAAGTAGCTGCTGGTGAAGTTGTAGAAACACTTGAGTGGTTCCTCCTGGGAGTGTGGGTGTCCCTCTAGCAGACACTTCACACATTACTCGTGCTTTTGGCAAGACAGACTGCACAAAACACCACACAGCCATTCGTGCTTGTTAAGCCTGATCCCGGAGGGCAGCCCAGAAGTCTCCCAGTTCTATATGAAACCAGCGGGGGATATATTGCTCACCCTGACTGATGCAGTCCCTGGCAGCAAAGCCATGCTGTTCACTGCAGGGTCACATCCCAACAGGCTGCAGGGATTGCAGCAGACGTCTCAGTGGCCTGAGGGCACCCTCCAAGGGCATGGAGGCTGTTGCCTGCACTGTGAGAGATGGGGAGCAGATATTCCCTCTATCCCATCCCTGAGAAACCACACTTCCTCTGTGCAGCCCTTTGGGAAGGAGAAGAGTTTGTCCTGGGAAAGAAAGGTTGAAACACCTTCGATGTGATTAAATGAGTGGTCCATCATCTTGTTCAATAATGTGTCATGCAGAAAGCTCTTTAAAAAGCTCTCTATAGAAGGCTGAAAATAAATTTTAAAAATCTACCCCAATGTCAAATCCTCAAAACCCGTAAGTGTATGAGAATAGCTGTAAAATTATTCACTTTTATGATATGCAAGTTATAGAATATTGTACAGCCAGACAAGTTTATAAGAACATGTATTAAGCTGCCAGCATGGGTAGGACCTGGCTGAAGTTAAAACATAAAACCTTGCCACAAGATAGGTGAAGGTGTGACGAGGGACATTCAAGAATGAGAATGGCTTTGAATAAGAAATGTAGTCCTCTGCCTCCTTTTCCTGGTGCTCCACTTGCACTGAAATAGGAAAATTTAGAATGGAGAACCATAGAGACCAGAGCTGATAGGAAGAGCCTGTGGTGCTGTAGCCAGAGCTGCATAGTCTATGCTAATGGATTTCTCACTTTAAAAATAACTAGACTCTAGGGACTGCAGCTCTGCTGAATAATGGGTCTCTCACGTCTGACTGTGCCTGTTTTCCCAATGAACAACCTTGTCATTCCCTGGTGATATCCAAGCAGTCAGCCTCACCTCCATGGCTGGTAAAATCATGGAGCAGATCCTCCTGGAAGATGTCAAAGCATGTGGAAGACAGGGATGTGATTAGAGACTGCCTACATGGCTTCACAAATCATGCCTGACTATTTTGGTAACTTTCTTCAATGGAGTGGCTGCATCAGCAGACAAAGGAAGAGCTATAGTTGCCATCTACTTCAGCTTCTCTAAGGGTTTTGATACAATCCCCTGCAATATCCTTACCTCCAGGTTGGAGAGAGCTATGGGTTTGTCAGATGGACTGTTAGATGAATGAGGAATTGACTGGATGGCAGCATCCAATGAGTAACAGCCAATGGCCCAATATCCAAGTGAAAACCATTAGTGACTGGTGTGACCCACCAGCCGTCATTAGTCCCACACTGGAACCAATACTAGTTAATATCTTCATCAGTGACACAGGCAGTGGGATCAGTGCACCCTCAGCAAGTTTGCAGAGGACATCAAACTGAGTGCTGCAGATGGTTCACTTGAGGGAAGGGATGTTATCCAAAGGGACCTTGACAGGCTTGAGGAGCAGGGCCCTGTGGATCTCATGAAGTTCAAGTGCAAGGCCCTGCAGCTGGGTCAGGTCAATCCTGGGTATCAATCCAGGCTGAGTGATGGATGGGTTTGGAGCAGTCCTCTGGAAAAGGACTTGGGGGTACTGTCCATGTAAAATCAAATATGACTCTGCAATATGCACTTGCAGTCTGAAAAGCCAACCATATCCTGGTCTGTATAGACATAAACATGACCAGGAGGTCAGAAGAGGTGATTCTGCCTGTCTACTCCTCCCTTGTGAGACCCTACCCAGAATACTGCATCCAGCTCTAGGGGTTCCCAGCACAAGAAGGATGTGAGCCTGTCCGAGCAGATACAAAGGGTCATGAAGGTGATCAGGGGCTGGACCAATTCTCCTGTGACAACAGGCTAAAAGAGATGGGGTTGGAGAAGAGAATGCTCCAAGGAGATCAGATTGCAGCTTTTCGGTTTATAAAGGCGACTGATAAAAAAGTTGGAGAGACATTTTTTACCAGGGCCTGTAGTAACAGGACAAGAAGTAACAGTTTTAAACTGAAAGAGGGCAAGTTTAGATTAGACATTATGAAGAAAATCTTTACTGTGAGGACAGTAAGACAGGGGAACAGGTTGCCCAGAGAAGCTGTGGATGCCCCATCCCTGGAATTATTGACGGCCAGTTCAGATGGGACTTTGGGAAACCTGGTCTAGTGATAGATGTCACTGTCCATGGCAGGGCATTGGGACTAGATGGTCTTCAAAGATGGTCTTCTACACCAAACCTTCTGTGACTCAGTGGTGCTACACCCCCTCTTGCTGTTGGCACGTGAGGTCAGAAGGCAGGTGCCAGCAGGTGGGGGGATGCCAGGGTATTCTCCCCCAAAACAGCAGAGCTGCAGGAGGCACAGCACGGAGTCTGACTGACTCAACCTCTCCTGGAAAGGATAGACAGTAGCTTTCTGTAAGCAGGAATGTTAACTTGGAAGATTGCTGTGGATTTTAGTTTTCATTTTTTTGCTAGATTTTTTAACAAAACCTTTTAAATTTTCAGTCTATTAATAGCAAGGAACATTGTCTTCTCAGGCTAAGCTGAGCCTCCCTTTCTGTTCTTTCTTTCTACCTGCATCCTCCCCACATGAAGAAAACTTCTAGAAGAACTATTCTTTGAGAATTTGAGGGGGAGGATGGTGAAGGAACAGGCTATGATTTGCACAAAATTAAGAGAATATTTGAGACACAGACAAATGTTCCCAGAGAAATGTCCCTTTCTTTACTGCAAAGAATATGTCAATGAAGCATTTGCATACATTACACCAACTAAATTAATTTACCCAGACTTGCCGTTTGCTCTTCATGCCCAAAGCTAACAGCTCACATAGATTTTCTGGGTTGTTTTGTGGGTTTATTCCTCTTTCTTAAGCCTGACTGTGCAAACTCAAGACACACTTTCATCTGACAGTGGAATAAGGATGAATTTTGGGTTGGTTTGTCACAAGGACACTTTTCTTTCAGTTCCACACCTACACTGCAAGGTAGCCAGAGCAAGGGCAAGCTGAAAGTCACTAGTGGAGAATGGGCAGAGATTTGCAGGGGAAGGGAGAATTGCTCTGAGTTAGAAACAATTTATTTTCCCCTCTTCTATAACCTGAGCGTGACCCCTACCACACCAGGCCATTGTGGGTGTGTTTGGGATGCCCATTGCTTGCTGGTACCAGCAATGCCTCAGTAAGAAGGAGACAGACATGACTTTAAGACACCCTTGCATTTCCTCAGAAACAGCTCTCAGGAGAAAGTCTTAACTAAAAATGTGGAATGTTTTATGGCTCCTACATTGCTCTGTGACTGCTACAGAGGTGTAGCCACAGGCAGAGCCTACAAGACAGGACAGGAAGACAGGGTTGGCAGCACTGAGAGCCCCTGTGTTCCCTCTTCACTACAACTACCTGCCCCCAGCCTACTGTCTGCACTCTGCTGTGACCAGTCTGGCACAGGCTTAGCTGCACATTTCCCTGTGACAGTTGTCAGAGCAATGTGACATAGACCACAGAGCAAATCCTTGCCAGGAAAGGCACATAGATGGGACTGGAGACACTGGTCCCATCAAGAGAGGCTAGGGGCTTGTTCAACAACCACCACCTTATCCCTTCTCTTCTTCCAGCAGACCAGTAACATTTGTGCCATCCTTTGGCACTCCTGGGGTGCGTCTCTGAAAGAGCAGTTAATGGATTTACATGTCAGATAATTGTGATAGCTGGAGATTGTCTGATGGAAGGGGAGAAATTCAATTGTCTCAGGGTGGATTTGGTCTAATTATCTCAGATGACACCAGCAAATCTGCTGCTCTTAGAGACACGCTGTTACTGTAGTAACTTGTAAATGAATATCAGATGATGAGTAATTTAGAGGCAGTCTGAACTGCTGAGTTTATGAGCACAGCGGGCAATAATTTCTTCTTTCTTTATTTTTTTAAAATGTTTTTCCATATTAATTTCTTTTTCAGTGTGAATGCAAACCACAAAATCAACAGGTCAGATATAGGGCTCTTGTGAACTCTGCCTTCCCTATCAGTCAGTGCAGATGCAGCTTGAAAATGCTTTATCACTTTGCTTTTAATTAAAGCCTATAATGGTTTTGCATTTTGTGAACAGGCTTTATACAAAATACAAAGTGGATAAAGGATAAAGCAAATCTTCAGATAACTCTGCATTTTTGATTATCTCTATTGTACATATGCAGGCTGCTCACTCCCTCACCCAGAGCCAGGATCAGCAGTGTCTCATGAGCAAGCTGCTGATAAACAGTGGCTGCACCCTGCCCTTGTGGAGAAACAGCTGATAGGGTGTGCCTTGGCTTCTGATATTGCCTTGTTTGGCCAAAGGGGATGGCATTTAGAGGCATGACCTTTGTCTAAATCAAGACATAAAATCGTCTAGCCCAAAGAGAAGATGGTAAATGTCTGCACACCCCAGTGCATCAGCAGTTGCAATGCAGCATCAAGTACACTATGCTATGCTTTGCTGTCACTGCACTGCGCCCAGTCCTAAAATGCAGCAGAGAGAATACAAATTGCAAATCAGGTCCCAAGGGCATGTCCCACCTCCAGCCTAGCTTTTTATTTTGACTAGCGAGTAACTGCCAGATGCTCCACAGGAACTGCCTGTGTGCACGGTTTTGCTTGCATCTAATCAGTGTATTTTATTTCTGAAAGAAAGTACAGACAGTGATCTCAGGTGAGATCCACCAAATACAGCAGCTAAATCGGGATCGTTTCCTGGGGGTCCATGACCCTGCTGCAGCTTTGGCTAAGGGTCAGCAAGGTGGTATGTCTCCCTTCAGTTTGAAGCACAGGAAGTTTTTGTGCCCACCTGGGCTTGGAAAGGTTCATCAAACTTAGATTTGAAAGGAGAGCTGGAGAGCATGACCTTGCTCTATCCTACTATTGTCCACATGGGTCTCTCTTAGAAAGCATCTATGGACTGAAATGTTTAAGTGTGGATCCCATTTATATTTCATTATAATTACATTGTTTTCAATATATTGAAGAAGGTTGAGTTTCTTGAAATTTTTGCTTGCACTTCAAGAGTTCATAAGAGTTAATGCTGAAAAAATGATTTTTGAAAAGAAAGCGAGGGGATTTAATTTGAGAATAACATCTTTCTTTTCACCTGGGATACATTTAAAATAATAAATCATAGATTTGCTAGATCTACCACAAAATCAATGTTTTTTTCCAAAATACCCCTGTATAAATGTGGATTCATCTCAAATTTGGGGTCATCCGATAGAGAGAAGTGTGTGGACATGTACTAAAGCTGCATTTTCTCTGCATAGTCAGAGGTGTGTAATTAGCATGAGGACAGCCATTAACACATCCCGTGTGCTGTGTCACCAAGTTACACCTGATTATGTGGCGAAGTGAGATTAGTAAAATGAGCTTGAAGTTGTCCTCTCACTGCCATTTGATAGTAGGGAAAACAAATCCTTCCACTGCCCAAGCTGCAGCTAATATTCAGAAAGAAATTCAACTTAAGAAATTCAACTGATGCATTCATAATGAACAGGATTTTATGAAATTAAAATTTTAAATAAATCCCCAACATGGTCCTGGCTTGGACTTCTTAATTTCAGATATGAAAGTACAGCTTTTGACAAAATAGGTTGAAGGGGTTGGGGATTTTTTTTTCTTCTCTTTTCTTTCATCTGAAAGACTTGAAAAAATCTCATCAGCATATTAAAAAAAAAGAGCAGAAGATAAATTAAATGAAGACCAGGATTAAAAGACTCACTACTTTCTTCATGTCACCTTTATAGTTCTTTTGAGCTTCTGTCCCTGTGAGGTGGGTGTAAGTAACATGGAGGTGGATGTTAGTGGGTGGTAAAGCTTTTGTGAGGCAGAAAGAAACTGAGGATTAGAAAATTACTGAAGGCATTTTCCATACAGATGAGAAGAAGCAGTCAGTCCCTGAGAAGCCAAGAAATAGGAGGACGACAGCAAGAAAACTGAATAAATGGCACATTTCTCTGGCAAAGAAAATGTCAATTTGTTTCAGCAGAAACCCTAAAAGTTGCTATGGTTGCTAAAAGTTGCTGAAAACCCTGGAAGCTGCTTGCTCAAAGCAGTCTCACAGCTGCAGGCCCAGGTCCCTCCTTGTCTGCAGAAATCCTTAGGTCAATGTCAAAAATCCACTGAGTTTTCACTGCTCATTTCCAGTTGCTTACACACCTACAGGATGACTGTGTCACTTCTTGCTCCTTGTCACAGGCAGGTTGATGGGTTTTAACAGGAGCTGTGAGCACAGCCCCTCTCAATCCCTGGCTCCCACCAAAGACTGCAGCTGCTATGAACATGTACAGCTCCTATCAGCTCTCCCATAACCCAGCCAAGAAAGCTGTGGAGGAAGAGGAGAGAGTTTGGGTACATGGAAGGAGTAGTTTCCTCTTGGGAGGAGGTTAGTTTGCAATGTCTCAGGGTGTGCTAAAGTTGGACTAGGGTAGAGAGGGAGCACTGTCTTCTGGTTTGGGCTGGGTGACATGTGTGGTGGCTTTGTTTTCATCTTTGCAGTTTTCTGTGCGGCCCTGCTTAGAAGCCCCACCATGGTGGCCTTCAGACCACACCACTGACTGCCCCAAGCAAAGAGACCAGCGAATGGGTGAATTGATGAGTGTTTGCAAAGTGTGTGTGACCACTGCAGAAAATGCAGTTGCATGGGTGTGAAGTGTCTGGAAAAAGATGCTTATTTGCAGCACCTGCTTTCCTGTCAAAAACACTTATTTACTGGGCAGTGAACCAGTCCCTGTCCTCCCTCCTTGGGAGGCACGCACTGGCATTGTTCACAGGGATGTGAAAGGCTGATTTTTGCGCATTATGTACATTACAGCAAGTAAAAGTATGAATGAGGTATCCAGATTTCCAGTATAACACTGAAGAACATTGGAAAGTGCTGAAAGATGACACTTAACCTTTACTCTGAAGACCCGAGCAGTGTTTATTCTTCTACAATGTGGTGGTGCTACTCACCCTCCTTATACTCTAGGTTAGCAGTGTCCAGGCCCTCTCCCATGGGATAGAGTACTGCTTTAAACACTCCCTCACCCTGTGGGATTTATCGTGAGCAAATTCACCATTTTTAAGTCAGAACTTCAATGGCAAGACACTTAGCTGTTCATGGCAGCAGTTGCACTTGCTCTCCTTGCTGAAGCTGTGCCAATGTGCAGCAGAGAACCAAGGCTTGAGGGATGGTGGTATATCTGGTGCCTGCAACCCATAGGGCCGTGAGCTCAGCCAGCAGAGGTGCAGTGTGGGTTGCTGCCTCTGTTTCCAGTATTTTCACCATAGCTGATCTGAAGACTTCACTAGCTCAAACACAAAAGGTCCCTTGGAGCATGAGGAGCAATAGCAAAGCCCTTTCTCCTGGGTGGGTGCCCCTGCTTTTCAGCTGCAGACTCAGAGATGTGCTTGCATATTCTTTACTTCTTGGAGGTCTTTAACTCTTGGATCTACCTTTCATCCTTCCCCTGATTTTTCTATCAAGTCATTGGAGTTGTAATGATGGGAAGGAGCCACAGATGTACACCCTCATGTGAGCAGGCATCCATTTCTCTCTCCTTGGGCTGCGTTGTCTTCAGAGCAGCAGGAGAAGCCCATTGTGGTACACATCTTTCCTGACTGAAATTGGGTTGTCCTTCTGTTTCTTGCCTAGAAAACAGTTAAACCTCTGTGGGTCTGTGCTGAGGATGGGTCTGCATGTAGAGAGGGTGTCCAGGGGGATGTTCTTTCAGCACCACTTGGAATCAAGTGAATTGCCCTCCAGGGTTCTTCATGGGCTGTAAAAGGAGCTGACAGTCTTCAGAGTTAGGGACTTACCCCTCAAACATCAAAGTTAGAACAAACGTATCACATCTAAAGCAATTTGTTACATTTTTAGCAGAAACCCTGTGTCGTAGTCCAAATTTAGTCATGGTTTGGTTGGGGTTTTTTTCCTTAAGAAAAGCACCATGTGTTTATAAATTGGTCTTTGCCAAATTACTTGGTCTTAAAAAGAGCTGCTCTGTAATAAGCTGCATCATTAAAAAGAATTTTTTCTGTGAGCAGCAGAGCCTGGTTTCCTGCGGTTTGGTGCCTCATGGTGGGATTATGTTGCATCTAATGAGGAGCACTCTGGCTGAAGCCTTTTCTCCTGTTCATAAAGACACTGTCTCATGTGAGTTCTCTGGTGTCTATAATCCATTTGGGATCAAACTGCCATTGTTTAGGTTCTCTCCTATCCGTCAATGTAATACTGCTCACGTGGCCAGCTGTTCCTCCCTGGAGACATGAAAGAGTTATGCTGCTCTACCCTGATGCCTCTTCTTTCAGAAATGGTTGAAAATTAAAGCATTTGAGAATTCCATCCCACAGTTCAATTTGACTGAAACTGGCCAACAGGCTAAAAGATAATTGAGAATAATACTGGACTAACACAATAATAAAATAAATCTAATTTTATTAGGTAATTGGTCAATAAATGGTAGAAAGTAAATACTGGAGCAGATTAAACATGGAAAAACTGTTCATAAATATTTATTCAAGCATTTAAATACACTCAAGGTGACCATTTTTTGCCTGTTTTGCATTTCAATTTCAGCATTTCAATTTCAGCATTTCAATTCACAGCCATATGAATGACCAACAAGAGTACAAACACCCCAACAGTTACACTCATACCTCAAAAGTAAATGTAAAATAATATTTTTCTCTGAGACTTTTTTTTAAAAATGACAGGGAATTATTAAACATTTCTTTCAAAATACTACAAATTTAGAATTTTGAAACAGGAATGTCAAACAATTAAGAAGCCAGATTTTGAAAATGGTTCTTACCAAGTCAAAGAATAAAAATATATCATGAGGTTTGTGCTGAGTTTCCAGAATTTTCAATAAACCTGAAATGAACAAAGTTAGACCAGAAATCCTTTGTTGAAGTGATTTGTGGAAATATTTCAGAAATGTGAGTTGTGAAAGGGAATTCGTAATTATGCACACACACACAAAAATTCACAGGTTTAGGAAAGAAGAAAGATATATTATATACATTGCTCATTGTAATTTATTTTTCCAGTTCCTGATCCATAGAGACATGCTTGTCATAAAATGATTTTTGAAGATATTTGTATTTTCTTACCTTGGATGCAGTTTAGATGGATGAGCTACTATTGTTCTCCATGTTTCTCAAATTAGGAGAATCCATTTCTAAATTCAATTTCATCCTCAGTGGAAATGGTTTCTCTCACTCTGGTAATCTTTGGAGAAGAATTATACATAGTCTATAAAGCTTCAAATTTCAAAACCTAATTTTGAATGTTAGTCAAGAGGTTAATTTAAGATTCATCTTCCAAAAGGGGAGTTAAATAAAACTGATAGAAGGCTGGAACTTGTCGAGTGGTTGAAAGGTTTATCAGCATGTGAGTACGAGTTCATTAGTTTTAATTAGTATAATCACTAATTTTGCATTAATAGTTTGGTGAGAGAAAGCAATTGCTCACACCACTGTATTAGATTGGGAGATTAGAATTCATTTTATGAGGCAATTAGCATTTCAGGGATTTTTTTTTTTAAGGCTTTTATGATCTGCCACTGCAGTAGCCTTCTTCACCAAAGAGTCTAAATTAACCATAACTTTCATCCTAATGGGAGGCAAAAATTAATGTAGAATTAAGTGTGAACCAGTAATCCCACTGAGATAAGCAGGCAGCTAAAGCCACAAACCTTGATTAGGTTATAATGACCTGTTTTATTTCCTGGACAATGATAGAAATTTATCTGTCCTCAATTCATTATCTTCTCAGAAAGCTTATATTCTTGGATTTTATACAGCAAAACAAATAAAATATGAGGAAGGCAAAAGTAGAACAGTAGTTACTGAAGTAATAATTGTCAAAAGAAAAAGCTGCCAGTTTCAATAGTCAGGCTTAACTTGTCAATTATTCTTTATATCAAATGTCAGAGGAAGAAGAAACAGCTCCCTTTGACATCCAGTGCCTTGGGAAGAGCAATGAATTTCACAGCAACAGCAATCACATCCCTGCTCTATCCATCATAACCTTTGGCAGCTACTGACACAATGAAAACAGATGGAATTGTTATCCTGGTTGGCAAGGAAGCCCTGGTCGTCTGAGATTTAGGACAGTTTACCCAAGAGATTGCCTTCCAAAACATCCTGTAAAGAAATGTGCAAGTTTTGGTGGGAAAAACTGCTTACAGCAAGGCTGTAATGAAAACTTTCACAGTATCCATAACAAGACAAGACAACACACCCTTTGCAGGAAATCTACCATCCATTATATGGGATTATGCTTGCCGCTGGATAAAACAAATCTCTGCTCAAAAATCACAAATCTGCTATGAGTTGGATGGGGCATGGAGGAGAACAACTGTTAAATGTTAGAACTATAATGTAGTTCATGACATTTTTGGTACATATATTAAAATAAGGGGATGTGAGACACTATTTAGGGAATTACATTAATCTTCCTATGACTTATGTTAAAGCAAAATACATGTATATATGTACGTACTGGGACATTAATGGATGTAAGAGATGCATCTTTGTAAGAGGAGTTCAGAGAGAAAATGTTTAAACAGCTAAAATTTAGGCATAGCTAGGCAGACTGGATCTCAGTCTCTCTAGCATCAACTGGTGTCACCTTTAGAAGCTGAACTACTTCAGCTAAGATCTGAATCCTGCACTCCAACGGCTCCCTCACTCTACAGGCTGTAGAGGAAGTCCCGGGTAACCAGGTTTATATCTTGGGTGGGTGAAGTAGATGCTTAAAATTGTGTAAGATAATCATGACCAGCATGTCTGTGCCTTAGGGTTTATCTATGCACACAGTTACTGTGGAGAGACATTATTCTTCCTGAATTACATTGCATGTGAATACACTTTTGGCTGAGTAAGACTTATTTCTCTTCAACAACATTCTCTTGAGAGAGGCAGAGCAGTTTGCTTTTTATTCCTCACGTAGAATACTTCTGCAAGAGCTGCTACCTTTTTAGTGAGCTGTCCTACCTTAATCCAAATTTATTGTAGTGTAAAAATGCCCTAAATCTGCCATCCAATCACCTTTGAGAGCAATTTAAGTTTTATGGTGGTAAGAGCATCAATTAGGCACAAATACATTGACCAAAAAAAATAGTGACGGTATATACAATAAAAACCTACATTTATTTCACAAATTATGAGTGTAATAAACCCTATTGTTTCAGGAAAAATGACTGTATTTGCCCGTATGTTTCATTAAAGAATAATAATGCCATACATATTTCATTCCCTTGTTCTGAGCAGCAAAACTCTTAACTATATAAAATGCCCCATGCTGTCCTTGCTTTGTTGGGTTGTTTTTTCCTTTTAATCAGATTTTTCCTCCTGAACTAATGAAATTGCTCTTTAAGCACATACATAATTTTCATTTGAAGTGACTTATCATGGCTCAAGCAGTTTGTCTGTTCTCCTGGAGAACAAGGCAACTGCCATCTCCTTGTGCTGTGCAGATCCAGGTCACGACTGCCTCTGATCCCCAGTGTGCTGAGTTCTCTGCACCCCCACTAGCGCTGCTTTAGGTGGAGTATGATGTCTGTGGGGTCTGCACCTTGCACATCTGCACTGGTTTCTGGCCCACTTTGTCTCACATTACATTTCTCTCTTCCCATAGTATGCACCGACCCGCTGTGCAGCTGCGCAGGCATCCACGGAGCAAGGCATCCTTCCTCCCTGCCATCACCACGAAGCAGTGCACGACCCCCAGCTGGTCCCGTGCACGTGCCCGCTCTTCTCCTGCCCATGGGAAGGGCACCTAGAGGTGGTGGTGTCCCACCTGAGGCAGACCCACCGCATCAACATCCTTCAGGGCGCAGAGATTGTCTTCCTGGCCATGGACATGCACCTGCCCGCACCAACGGACTGGATCATCATGCACTCTTGCCTTGGCCACCAGTTTTTGCTGGTCCTCAGGAAGCAGGAGAAGTATGAGGGCCACCCCCAGTTCTTCGCCACGATGATGCTGATCGGCACGCCCATTCAAGCCAACAACTTCACCTACCGCCTGGAGCTCAACAGGAACCAGCGGCGCCTCAAGTGGGAGGCGACCCCCAGGTCCATCCTGGAGTGTGTTGACTCTGTCCTTTCGGACGGGGATTGCCTTGTGCTGAACACTTCCCTGGCTCAACTCTTTTCTGACAATGGAAGCCTAGCGATAGGAATTGCGATAACCACCAGCAAAGTTCACAGCTCCGAAGCTGAAATGTGATGGGGAGGAGGAAGAGGAGGAGGAACAACAGCAACAACAATGGTGCTCTAGCTGCCTTCTGAGAGCCAGAACTCATGGACTTTTTATGGGGGGGGAGGGAGGGGGGATCTCGGGTCTTTTATGGTATTTAGTACTTGTCCACAGTGGGCATTATGTAAACATCCCGTGGTTATGGTCCCTGTGTCATGTATTTACCGTTTTGCTAATACAATTTTATGAGAAATTTTAAAGAGGCTAATCAATTTATTGTTGCCCTCCAGCAGCACTGGAAACAATACTTGTTAATGGAAAGTGCACCCTGGGTGACTTGCAGAAACCTTTGGTCTGACCATGCTATATGCAAATATGTTTCCTTCATTGCCTGCCTAATGGACCAGAGGCCCCTGTGCCTGATGGAAGGTGAAGTATTCCACTACGGGACAAGAGCACACAGGTTTCCATATTAGCAATAGTGATTTAACTCCTGTATTTTGGGCACAGCCAAGCCCTGTGGGAGCTGGCAGTTTCAGGGCTCCCTTCAGCTTCTGAGGAAACAAATTTCTCACCCAAACAGTGAAGGCTTAGAAGCAGAGGGCTGCGAAGCCTCATCCTGCATTAAACTGGGAATAACAGCTAGTGGTTGGTCACTGTGAGCATGGTTAAATCTCACTCTTGTATCATAAACAGCAGGGAGGGATTGCTAGATGGTCTGGCCATAGCATGGATATAACCATACCAAGCCATTGGGGCATCCATCTTTTTAGCTGCTGTTTCCTTAAACATTCAATAAGAGATTTTCAGAAAATAAAGCATAAGAAGAGTCCTAAGCTGGGTACTGATCTTGCTACTGAATTCTGTGCTAGTTAGACCCTCAGTTTGTGCTGCTAAATATTGATGTACAGCAGTATAGATAGAAGACCTGTTTGTAAACTGGCTTTGAGATTTGGCAGGCACTCCTTTGAAGAAAACCTCAACGTTTTTTCCCTTGCATACATTTTGTGGGGTGGTGGTGAGGGGTGACTATCGCCTTCTCCTGAGGGTGTTTCACAAACAGTGATGGTCACAAAAAGACACAGGTTTCTCTAAGAGATTCTCCCTTGAATAGTTCCTTGGGGGAGAGTTGGAGGCAGGTGCTGGCTGTCTCCTGTCACTCATTCCCATCTGCCGTCAGGCCTGTTTCCTCCACAGCCAACAGCAGCAGTGAAATCCCACTGCAGTATGTGACGTGTTGAAGGAGGGCCTCAACAGATAGTGTGACACATGAGAAGCATGGGAAAGTGTCTTTTCCCGTTTTCCCTTCTGCCTGTGTGTGGCTGTGGTCTGGCTGCTCCTGAATGCTTTTTCAAGAAACATCTGGTGGGTTGGGTCAGTTAGTAGCTAGAGAGACTGAGGCTCATAACTTGAGCCTCTTGGAAAACCAAGGAAGCTGGGGAAACAAGCTATGAACAGTCCTTCAGTGTTTCAAAATGCATCTCACTCTAGCTTTAGGTAGGCAAAAACACTGATGCTGATCTCTCCCACTCCTTGCTCTCCTGAGGATTACTATAAATGATGCATGAAGTAAAATGAATTGTAGTTTCCTGAGATGAATACCATGCAGGTAAATGACTTCTGAGGCATAGATGCACCTTGCCTCCTCACCTGGACTTTCACAGCAGGTCAGAGAAGTGTGAGAGTCTCTTCTACAGGCTGCTCATGACCACACAAGCTGAGATCTGAGGAAGTCTCAGTCCCTATAAGAAGGCACTTGAGCTTAACTTCCCAGCTCTCCCATCTCTGAATTTAGAGGGCCAAGGGTGGCACACTGATTTGCAGTGCCTCACTGGAACAGTCAGACTTCAGAGAAGCTGGCTTTTTCCCTGCAGTGTTAAATATTCAGGACCAGCAAATGCTGCCCTTTCCCTAAGTGATAGCAATAAATAAATCATTGGTGTTTTTGTGGACTGAAACTGGCTTCTCCAGCTCCTCCAACAAATGTTCTGCTGCTGAATTAAAACAAAGCAAAAGAAATAAAACCTCAATAAAACCAGTTCCTCTAGTTTAAACTTCCCGACCTCTTTGTACAATGGGGTAGAGACCAAATTTAATGATGCTTTTGTTGCCTGACCACAAGTTCTAGAGGGAGGTATATTACTTATTTATTTTTTCAGTCTATTTTCTTCTTGTTAGTTGGCACCATTTTTTTCCTTGAAATATCTACGGAAATGGAGGTATTTTAGGGCATGGTCCTTGCTAAAGGACCGGCATATTTCAGGTAGGATGAGTGTAACCGTATCAGCTCTCTGGAATGGATATCTCCATCCCTTGCCAGCACCCTGGATTTGAAGGAGGGATAGTGGAAATGTAACCTTCCCAACATAACCTTCTACACGTCCCATGTGTTCTTCTCCCAGAGCTTTCTAGCAACCACAACAACAGTTCAGCTTTTCCATTTTGTTTCCAGTCTTCTCCCCTCATCTGATAGCTGCCTTCCTCAGCCCATTTTCTCAGCCCTCTACTGTGATTTCACCCTTTGACTTGCAGAGCCCATGGCACTTCTTGCTTTCTCACATTTACACCTGTTGGATGCCATTGTTTAAATCGTTCTCTCTACTTTCTGAAGCCAACCAAGTAACTTCCTTTATCAGTTTTCTCCACATCTGAAAAAAGACCCAGCTCTCTCAGGGATTTCAGAAAATCAGATACATTGGAGTACTGATTAAAATCTGTCCAGTAAGTCTCCCTATAAAGAAAAGGAAGACATACTTTGGAAAGAAATGAGATGCGGTTGCCTAAATCCAGCCTTCATAAGTGTCTCAACATGAAGTGCAAATGTTTTAAGGTATATTTAAGGACTTTCTACCATAGAAGACAGTCTAGTTCTGTCATAATTCAAAGCCTGTGAGCAACCTTATACTGCCATAAAGCAAAGGTGAAGCAAATATTCCACACAGTAGGGCATAAATCCTAAAATACTGGCAAGTAGGATCAACAATAAAATTCAGTGTGCCAGCATTCTTTCAGTGCTCATAGCATAACACTTTTTACAGCTCTGCTTATGTTTGAAAGGTAGCTGAAGCTTGGCTTCTTAAATTTGATCTGAAATCAGGGCTCTTAAAACTAATTTCGCACTCTAATATTTTGCATCTTTATAGTGTATTAAATTTGAATTCCTGACTTCCTGTGAAGAACACAGCCTTATATCTCTTCGAAGTAAGGAAGTACCCTCCATGTGGTGCAGGAGAAAACAAGGTCTTTCAAAACTGCTATGCAGCTGTTGCAAAATTCTGTTTTCCCAGCTACCTGGGAGTGGTGTTCCCCCTTTCTTTTGGTGGGGTTTCAGTTGTCTTTTGGTTTTCTACACAGGCAAAATATTGGCTTTGGGTTTGTGGTTTTATTTTTAGGCTTTTAATATATCTCTGTTCACAGATGGATTTTCTTCTGCTTAGTTTAGTAAATTGCAACAATAATTTCATCAGGCTGAGACAGATGGATTGCTACCAGACACACTAGAAAACCTACTTTTGTTCATCTGCACTATCCATCAGATACCATGTGAATGTAAATGTCAGATCTGCAGTAAAACAGCATTAGTGCTTTCAGCTCAATTCCATTATGAATTAAGCTCACATCATAGATCCATGACTCCTTATAAATCAGCTGAAGCATCCTGAGTCTCATCATGTTGAAGATCTTGCTGTGCCAGTGCTGGCTGTAGGGCTTGTTGAGGGGTAGGGCAATAGTCCTCCTCTCACTGGACTTGATATCACACCCTCTGTTTCATACCATCCTAATGAATACAGGCCAGTAAATACTGAAGGAACAAGAGGTGGTAAATACTGGACAAATTAGGGTTATAACAAAATTAGTCACTCACAATATATTGCTGGATGCTACTTCATGGCTCTCTCTTTTGTGCATCAGACGAACTAAATCCAATTGACAGTACTGTAGTACAGGTGATTTATCTGTTTTTCCTGCCCAACACACACCTGACAAACACTTTAGTTGGAGAAGAGTCTGTCAGAACAGACTCAGAGGTACTTCTTCTGCAACTGAATCAGAAACAGCTTCTCACATGGAAGAGCTTCAGATTTTGAACTGTTCCGACACAAGGATAAGTTTTAAAATTTTTTTTAATTTTTTTTTTTTTTTTAGTTCAATAAACTCTGCCTGCTCATACCATCAGAGTGAAGGGCGGAAAACAAAGATTGCCATGTGTCATCACCAGAATTCCTCACACACAAATATGATTAATCTTCTGCAGAGATGAGCCTGCAGAATAGAGAGGGTTTCACAGCAGGGTAGCATAGGGCAGCACCTGCAGGCTCCAGAGGTGTGCACATAGAGCTGAGGGCAGAGCTCATCCTCCAGACAGAAACTACTCAATAGGAACCCCTTGGAGTGTGGTCACGGTGGGACTGGTAGGAAAGCAATTGGACCTCCTGGGAGTAGCAAACAGCAGGAGTTAAAGCTCTGTGTAGAGACGTTTCTCTTCTCATCAGCACCTTCCACCTGGCTACAGAGTCTCTCCTTCCTGGGAACCTTGTCTCTGGAGCAGTGCAGGTGATCAGATCAGCTGGGTCTGCATC
This sequence comes from Taeniopygia guttata, assembly GCF_048771995.1. NCBI lineage: Eukaryota > Metazoa > Chordata > Aves > Passeriformes > Estrildidae > Taeniopygia > Taeniopygia guttata. The sequence goes on along the minus strand of NC_133024.1, from coordinate 59,762,836 downwards.
TGAATGGTCCTACACAAGGATGCTGCATCCTGAGTGCAAACAGCCAGCCCCAGTCCAGCCTGGCACCTTCGGGTTTAGTGGGTACCCAGCTGTCTGCAGCTGCTAATGATTCCTCCAGGTCCTGACACCTGACAGTTCTGCTGCCTTTCACCTGCACAGTTCCCACCAGGGCAATAAATTACTTGCTGAAAACCACACAAAAAATCTTTGACAGAACATCATATTAAACCTCTACCTCATACCTCTGGCTAGGACTACAAGCAGTCATTCTTTCTTTCTCCACACAGGCAATAGACTAACACATAGCTTTCTTATCGCCCTTTGGGCTCTGCCACTCCAGAAAATACTTGTGAAAGATTAGGAGGCAGTGATCATCTTCAAGGGAATAATGAGGACTAACTTTCATTGCAAAGATGGCTCTTCTCACAGTACTTTCACAAAAGGATGCCAGGCTCCAAGAAAGAAACTAACAAACTCTGGTGGAAGGAAAAAGGGAAACACCAATTGCAAAACCTGCTGTACTTCAACCAGAATGAGCTTTATGTCTTCCAAGTAGGAAAAATCTTCCTGAGATATTGCCTGTCTGAATACATCACTTAATCTTGCAGAAAGTTCCAGGACAGAGAGGTTCTCCCTGTTAGAAATTGCATCAAGTAACCTTATTGATGATAAATGGCTTTGAACTTTCATAGCAACAGTGACGAAGTGCTTCAACATCCATGCAGCACAGACTGAAAAATCAAAGCTTTTAGACAAAGAAATAAACTTATTCAAATGCAAATGTGAGATTTAGGGCAGAGTTTCCAGGTGATTTTAAAAGCACTTTTCTTATTGCTGAGATTGGTTGTCTGCATAGCAAGATCTATCTCACTGCCAGCCAGGTCCTATTGGCTTGAGTTCAGGAAAAATTCAGACAGTCTTTGTTGATCTGCTAAGTGAGACAACTTAAAAAAGTAAAGCAAACACTGTAAAGCATGAAACAAGTCTAGAAAGTGTCTTTGTTTTCAGATCAGACTGCCTGGCGAGCAGACTGTGGAGAAAGGACTACATCTCCCACCTGTTCAAGGTGAATCCAGACTGGCAAGCAGAGTCTGTGTAGGAATTTTCTTCATGTTGCAATCTCTGCTTTAGCCACTGAAGATAATAGCTGCCAAGCAGCTGGCTTGAAGACTTCAATGACTCTGAGACCGTTTCTAAATAGCTACTAAGATTCACTTTTAGGCTGAGATGGTACCAGGGCACAAGACAGGAAGACTCCACAGAGGCTCTGCAAGGCTCCTCAGCATGAGTGCATAGAAGGGATGCAGGCAAGCCTTACACCTCTGCCTGTACCTTTCACAGCAGGACCACTAGATTCACCCACAGGGATCCATCTGAGTCTTTCCTAACAAACTGTAGCAAATAGCTGGGCCACAAAACTGGATGCTACCATTCTAGGGTGGTTCAGTTTAACAGCAGCCAAAATCATTGTGAGTTCCTCCCTTAGCTTTGAGAATTAAAACAGGATCTGACATCAGAAACATTAAGCCTGTTCTTATCACTACCAGATATTTCCTATTTCAGGATAGAGGTTCCTCTTAGCTTCTGACAATACAAAACATAGTTGAGTGCTACTGCAACTTTCACAGTGCTGTTCTGATCCAGAGAGAGATCTCTGGGAACTACAGTAACATATAAAAATAATTGTATAATATACTAACATAAAATAATAACACAATGAGGGTTGATAACATCTTTAAAGTAGCAGCTGTAATTGAAAGGGGTCATTACCTAAAGTGAGCTTCAGGAGAGGCCTGTGTTTTTGCCTAATTGAGATGTGGAGGGAGATATCCAGAAAAGTGAAAGTCTCAGGACTACCCTGATTACTCAAAGAAATGCTGAATGAAAAAAAATCAGCTACAAGGGTCCTGAGTGAAACAGAAATATATATTGCTGTTGCCTCTGGGCAGCAGTTTCTTGTGGCATGTGTCCTTGGAAAAGGAATTCCACTAGGCAGAGGGGGTTGAACTTCAGCATGTCACAGCTACTGCAGAGTTTTCACTAAGAAATATGGATGGTGTGACCAGTGTGAGAGCTGCCAAGGAGATTTATCCAGCTTCCTCTCGGTAAGCCTCCACCCAGCTCCTCTGCTGGATTGGCAGAAGACAGGGACAGCCCCAGGTATGAGGAGGACGGGCTGGATTCCTGGCAGACTGTAAATTGTTGTTGCAATTGCACAGTGGCTGTGTGTGATAAACTCCCACGCTGAAAAACAGTGAAGATTAAACCTGGGCCCTCCAGCAGTGTATGTCTGCACTGGCTGATGCTGACAGCCAGGCTGTGGATTATGGCAAACTCATTGGCCTTACAGCCCATATGCAGGACTGGCACGTGTTGGTGGTTGTGTATACACTGAGAAGTCATGCTGAAAAAGGATTTCTGCATGAGATGTCCTTAGTGTACTGAGGGCAAGCACGTAATCAAACAGTCTGTGCTGGATCACACCTCACCCATGCCTCCTGACTGCTCTTCTCTGCACTGGAAACATGGATGAACCAGAGCTGAATCATCAGCCATGGAGATCTCCAGGCACTGAGGCCCGCAATGAACACCACAGGGGTGCTCATCCTGGAGGGGCCATGGCTGTACACAGAGGGAAACACCAAAGAGCACTGATTCAAATATGGAGAAATCTTTATATATGAGCCATAATGTCATGTTTCCACACACCAGAGGATTTATTTCTGCAAAACACGCTCATCTTCACCCAATTTGCAACCTAAGTGAAAGCCCTGCCGTGATTTATGAAGTTGCCATATGCAGTGGTTGTTGCACTTCCCATTTGGCCTTGAAGACTGGCAGGTGAGATGGGCTCTCAGTTCCTCAGTGACATGACTTTCCTCTATAGGCACAGCGTAGCTCTTCTCCAGACCGAGTGATACTCCCCTACGTGCAGACTTGCTGCAGAAATCCTCTCTGCACCATCTGGCCACGAGATCAGAATGGTCCATTCCAGCCCCAGAGCTGTAAAGCTGTTATTTCCCACTGCATTTGCTGTGGGGTCTGTGATCTGACTACAGCACAAGCATCAGAATCCATCCTGCCATAATAGTCCCGCCGCTTGGCCAGGTTAAGGCACATTCTCAGCCATGGTGGGTCAGCTGCCCATCCTGGAGCTAAACTAACCCTTCACATGACACCCATCTACAAGGCTGATATGCTGTCTAACAAAACAAACCCCATTCTCCTCTCCTGTTTGCCCTGAGTAGACACAACAGCCAATTCTAGAGACAGGTCTGAACCATCACAGTTATGTTAGAAGCTAATATGCAGGTGAAAATTGACAGTGGGACAAATGATAGCAAAATTTTATTTGGGTGCAAGGATTAGTGGACTTAATCAGCAGCTCAAAACAAGAATGGGAAATACTGATACTGATGATGGTAAATGGGGATTATGGTAATGTATCCAAATGCAAAGGTGACAGGAAAAAGACGCTCCTAGGTCAAGAGGTTTTTCTGGAACAACCTTTAGTTTTGGCGTTAATGCCTTGGCAGAAGGCTGACGCAGCATAGCTTTTAGACCGGTCAGGTTGGACAGCAGCCAAGAACAGCTTTTATTCATTACATGTAAACTGAGCAAATTGCTCAGGGAAGGGAGTCAATAAACATGGATCCTCATGGCACAGTTTTCCCAGAGTGACCTTTCAAAGTATAATTGCATGTTGAAAGACTCAATGGGAGTTGTCTCTGATCAGAGAAGCACTAATCAAACTGGACTGGGGACTAGTTTGTACTCAAGTGGGAGTGTGTCAGAAAAGGGCTGTGTAGTTAGACACTGCTTTTGGCTAGGTCCCATGTGAGGCTGTGAATCGGGAGACCTTCAAAAATCTTTGGCCTCAGGCTCTCTGGGAAAAAGAAGGAATAATAGTGGTGGAAAGCATCTTCATTATCACTAAAATCTCTATAGCTTATTATCACAAAAATCTCTATAGCTTACTGCTCTCTTCTCATCCAGGGGTGATAACTATATTCAGATTGCTTCATCAATTTTGATTGTGTTCATGGAGGTGCATGACTCCAAGCACGATCTTCAGTCCCTCAGACCACAGCCTTCAGGCTGCAGCTCCAGATCAGTGTCACGGGGTATGGGGTCACCACTCACAAGAAGAGCTGGCTATCCTCTCATTACCCCCCCCCCAGGTTTATTCCCTGGCAAGCAGCCTTGCCCCCAGCCCAAACACGCCACAAAGCTACCCTTGTTCTTCCACAGGTAACAATCTCATCCCCTTCCAATGCTTAAAGGCCCTCTCTTTAATTCCTTTAAAATGAACATTTTCCAGCTGAAAAAGTGAACTTGAACCACCTTTGTATTATGCCAACATAATTGCACAAGTATTCATATCGCCAGAGGGGTAGGTGATCCTGGGCTTCTCTTCAGCCTTGTCTTAGATGCCACATGTCATAAAACAGTGTCATTTCCCAGAACAGACACACTGAACCCTAAGGCAAACTAGTGCATGGCATCACACATCACACAGCTGTCAGAAAACCAGCCAGAGACTGAGGCATCCTTCCAGCTCCAGCGAGTTAGAAGAGGCATCAAGGAGTGAACTTTGGAGGGCTTGGAGCTGGGCTGGCAAGGTGAGCACCCCTGGAACTCGGCAGAGGACTATGGAGGAGAGGGTTTCCTGGAAGATGACTACTGCATTATTAATGACAGTTCAGGTCACTTAATCCAAATGCTTAGATCATCCTCTGAGACGGTGAGGTGTGTCCATCTGTGAGCATCAATGACAGAATTGCAAAAGCCCACTTCCTCTTTTAAAATTCAAGCAGTATAACTGTACTGCTATGTCAAGAAAATTAATCCTTTGAGAAATTAAAACTGGTTTTTTTTTTTGTTTTTTTTTTTGATATACAGTGCAAGGCTGATCCTTACAGAACCATAGAATTGTTTAGGTTGGAAAAGACCTCTAAGATTATTGAGTCCTCTCATTAACACAGCATTTCCAAGGCCACGTCTAAACCATGTCCCTCAGTGCCACATCTCAAATCTTTTAAATACCTCCAGGGATGGGGGCTCGATCACTTCCAATGGGCAGCCTATTCCAATGCTTTACTACCCTTTCCTTGAAGAAATTCTTCCTGATGTCCAACCTGAACTTCCCCTGGGGAGCTTGAGGCTTTGTCTTCTCATCCTGTTGCTGGTTGCCTGGGAGAAGGGACTGACTCCACCTGGCTCCACTCTCCTTTCAGGCAGTTGTAGGAGTGATAAAGTCCCTCCTGAGCCTTCTCTTCTCCAGGCTAAACAATCCCAGCTCCCTCAGCTGCTCCTCATCAGACTTGTGCTCCAGACCCTTCCCCATCTCCATTGCCCTTCTCTGGACATGCTCCAGCACCCGAGAGTCCTTCTTATAGTGAGGGGCCCCAAACTGAACATAAGATTCAAGTTGTGGCCTCACCAGTGTCCTTAAGAGCAGGGGAACAATCACTGCCCTGATCCTGCTGGCCACACTATTGCTGATACAGGCCAGGATGCCCTTGGTCAAGCACTGACTTGAAGACAAGCACAAATGACCTGCCTGAACTCAGGTTAGGTATGCCAGACTGGAATTTAAGTAATGAAAGTAGCACAGGAATAGGTTATTTATTGCACAAATCCTGAGCAGTCTTTTTCTCCACACATATTTTGACACATATTTGTTATTTGTTGTCATTCATATGCCACTGTCTCCCCAAATATTTGACTTTGACTTAACATGTTACATGACGTGAAATGCTCTCATACACCATGCAATGGTACCTGCGAGATAATTTCTTAATCTGAACCAATGTATATAATCTTCTAGAAATCCTTATCATGATGTATTACATGAAAGAGCAGCAATAAACCTTTCTATGGGTATCTCTAAAATATTTCACGAGTGCCATGCAAATCCTATTTTACATTCTTAGCTTGTATCACCTGTTTGCATTGGAGGGCTACTTTTATGAGAGGGTGGTGCATCATGAGACAGCTGAAATAAAATACTAGGAGGAAAAGAAAATTTGCCAAAATGCACTGCCTGCTAAAGCTTGTCTTACAATTTGTTTGCTATATTTAATCTTCTCAGTCACAACTGGTTTGAAGAGAAAAGTGTCACTGTCACCAAAGGTAAAACAGAGTTCCCTGTACTCCTGCTTGGGCTGTCCCTCATGAGTTGGATTTAGCATGACCTGCAATTTGTGTCCGGAGCTTAAGAATTCTCATAGGAATCAGTTTTGAACCTGTGTCTAGCCCAGAGCTGGTCCTGTGGAGAAGCAAAGAAAGGGGCTCTTGGCATTTTCTAATATTTCTGTCATTTCATTAAATGGAAACAACATGAATCTGCTCCTCATTTCTTGAAGGCTTTGGGCATCAATTTTTGTCTGTTTGGGATTTTTCTTCTGGACAATTAATTTACTTTAGCAGGGAATATACTTTAGCGGGAAGTATATTTTATATAGTAATATATAAAGGGGAATATACTTCAGCATTACCACATAAGTTATCAAAGACCTTCACAGATTAATTACTTCATTTCAGGTTGCTTATTTGCAAGATAGGATTTGGGCAGGATCTCTAACCCTATTGCCTGTCAATTCCTTTTAACATCATTTTCTTTTTCTTTGCTTTCTTATTGCCAAAACCTGTTTCAGGCTCTCATGAAGCTTGATAGGAATTGCCTTGAAAATTCATCTGAATGATCAAAACTGACCAGACATGCAAGATGAATATTCATGGTTTATTGAAGCAACCTCCACCCTCAGAGCACGATACCTTCAGCTGACCTGTTGTCTCTCATACAAATTACTACCTCATTACCATTCCTTCCTCTGGAACTCAGCTGCAAGGGACATCGAGCTCATGTTAAATAATTCAGAAAAAAAAAGTGAAAGAGAACTGTATCTGATCCAGAGTGGAGGCACCTGAAATTTCCTGCTGTATCTGCAAATGGAAGTGGACTTGAAGGGACTACAAGAACCGGCTTCTCCCGTTGGACATGAAGCAAGGGTGTTGCCCCCTTTGATGTTAGACAAGTGGAAGATAAGTGTCTGCATTTGCCTAGGTGACCTATAGTTTCTGTTGTGGAGGGTGGATGTAGGGCACTTTGAGGAGGTGATACATTTCAGGTATTTTGACATCAACTTCAGGAGGCAATGAATAAAATCCATAAATTGTTCACATCAACCTCCACTCTTTTGGGGGCTTAAATCTCCAGGAAAACCAGACTGAAACCTACTCCAAATACCACAGGCTAGGAGAAAAGGGTACTTTGTGCTTGCACTCCTCCCAGATGTTAAAATTGATGAGAAATGTCATTCATTTACCAGCTGACAATAACAAGAGGTTACCAAAGGATCATCCTGGGCTGTGGGTTAGCACTGGGATCCAGTTCAGTAGCAAGCAGAGAATTTGATTTTCACTATGCTCACTTCTCTGGTCTGCCAGAGCAATCCTAGCCTTTCTTTCACCAAGGTTCAAACAAGATAATCTACTTTCAGGATTAACAACTTCACAACAGACACACCAAAAATTGCTGATGACGGAGGAAGGTGATGTGAGAGGTGATTTTCTTCCATTTGCCCATGAACAAACACACTGGTGGTTGCAGAGCAGTCAGTTCTACGTTAAAACCTCAGGCAGGAAGGTGCAGAGTGCCATTTGGGAACCAAAATGATGTTTAGGGAAGGCATTGTGGTAACTCCTTTAATACAGCCAGATTTCATGTGCAGCTAGAAGAGGGACTAAAAATAGAGCAAGATGCTAATGAGGGCCTGGCGCACACCATCTGCACAATGAGATGATGATTCTTTTTGAAAATGCAATAATTTAAGGGGTTGTTTCATTCTGTTTCTTTCTGCTGCTGCAAAATGTTCAGAAACATGAGGCTGTTTGGGTCTTCAATTTTTTTCTCCTTAATCTTAGAAAAATGAAATTGTAATGGACAAAGAAGAAAACAACTCAAAGCAAGAGTTGCTTTATTTTTCCTGAGGCTGTTCACATGTGATCAGCAAACAAAGTGGGTCAGAGCAGGCTTTCATAACACTTCAGATGGATTTCCACACAGCACAAGATGGGGGTTCAGGATATTTTATACAAAGAAGGACTTTGACACTTTTTCCCAATTTGTTACCTCTGTTGCAGCCACCGCTGGAAGCTCCCTGACATCAGCTTGGTCATCTCTACACCCAAAACCCACCTGGCAGCTCAGGTTAGCCTGGGACACTTGCTTTTGTGCCACATCACTGATATCATCTGCCCCTTTGGCTCACACACAGACTTTCTCTGGGGATGGACATCCCACTACCCTGGGAGGAAGACAAGCCAGAGGGAAGGACTTGCTGATGTCTGTTAGAAGCATGGGCACAGCAGAACCCAAATTCAGGATGGGATGCAGCTGCTGGTGGTGAAGCTGAGCCATCCCCAGCTCTGGTGCACCCAGGCAAAATTGCCCAATGGTTTGGGCATGGTAAGGACATTGAATGATGCAGGGCTGTGTAAACTACACGTCTGAAGGAAACCAGGCTGAAAATCACAGCAGGAAGATAAGTGGTCAGGAAATATCTTTTTTTTCCTTCCCATCAGAGTGAGCCAACTACCTGCCTGTTAGCAGTCTATGTTGGTGGACTGTAAGAGCATGCGTGTTGGTGGGGCATAAGAGCAGATTAGGAGCTGTTTTCTGTGCTTTCTGGCACAGGCACACTCATCTCACACGCTCACTCATCTTCTTTATTTATAGGAATATTTGCTACTCTGGGAGACAAAAACCAGGTATTGTCTCTGAATGCTCTCATTAAACAAAGCACACAGATGGTAATTTATACATCATAGCATGCCTAAATTGTAAGGAGAAATTGCTGCAACAAGAAGTCACCCCAAGAACAGCAGGATTCAGATTAGTGTTCATTTCAAGATCAACTGCTTCTTCATTCCTTGAAGAGCTAGGGACCAGCTATTCCACATTATGGAAGATTTATTTGTCTGCTTTCATGAGTTTTGTGTCACAGTGGAGCTTTGTTATCTTTAATAGATTCATGTACTCTTCCCTAGTGCTTTGTCAAATAATAATACTTACAAGGCAATAAAAGGGAAAAGAAAGCACAAAGTAAAGAACCACCCCCTGTACCATAAGTCCTGGGTAGGTGAATATGTGTGTGTATTTGTGTGTGTGTGTGTAGGAGAGGGGTTGTTTATTGCACCGTCCGGTGCAGAATTAAATAATTTATGTACCATCTACATGCAAATGTATCCTTCATTTAGGTAATAAACTGCACCCTTGTATAATTTACCCAAACAAAGGAGCTGCGAGGACACCACCACTAATCTTCAAAAATCAACTGTGCCTTTTCAAAAGGGATTTTTGTCTTTCTGTGAATTGATCAAACCTGACAAGTAATTTCAACCTAATGTTCACGGCTACCCTCCTCTCTCTTCACCATCTGTAGGTGAGAAATCCTATTTTCTGGAAGTGACAGGGTAATGCAGGAGGCTGCAGACATCTGTAAAAAAAAAAAAAAAAAAAAAATTGTTTTCCCAGAGCTACAGGCAAACCAAGGGTGGATTCAGGAAGCATATGAGTGGTTTTTAACAAATGATAAATTCTTTATGCCTGCAACTGCCCAGATGGAGTCACGTATTTTAAGTCACTAAGTTTAATAAGAGCATCTGAGAGATTAAAACATCTCTGTATTTAAAATACTATAGCATAAATGCTTCACTGAAATAGCCTTGCTCTTGTTAACAAATAAAGACTCTCAGAAGAAATTAATTCTGCAAACTTACTGCATCAATGAAAACTACATTATAGACAAAGAGACTGAATGCAAACTCAATTTGCTTTCAAATTTGTTTATAAAAATACCAGCTTTGACTGAAAACTGATCAGTCCCACATCAAGCACTAGAGGTGAAATAGAAAAAAGGTCAGTTATCATGCCAGCCGGATCACTGAGATTAATCCAAAACAATTACAAGAGAATCTTGTGCAAATTTTGGTGTTTTCTCTCAGGAAGTATAATACCAGATTTAGGTCCATTTTGGGCCATATCAGGACACTTCAGGAAATACAGTGCGGCCCCCATGCACCAGTGGATGGAGATTCTTGTTTCCCTAGGCCAAGAGTATCCAACCTCAAATATAAGCACATCTGTATGTAACCCATATAAATACACCAGTGCTGGGGGAGTAATTATTTTCTTTTTACTATGCATGTGCTTTCTCCCTTTCTGGATCACTGCTGCTCCTGAGAATGTTTTCAGGGTTGTTTTCCCTAGCAAGTAAGAGGTTCTCATGTGATACATCAGATGCCCTCTCACCCAGCTTGAAGTGAAAATGTCTTTTATTCACCATGCCTCAATCTTGATAACTGAAGCCATGAGTTTCCTCAGCTGCTGGGCCCTGCTGCATGTGTCTTGCCTCACAGAACTTAAAGGCAGCCTGCTCCCCACAGAGAGGGATTCCCTACATTCTCCTCTCTTCAACCCTCTTCTGGGGGTGACCCATTGCTTTCATAGACAGCTATGATACAGCTGGAATTGATTGGTTCTTTAAAACACCATCACCATTGGCTAATTAAGAAACCACCCTTTGGTAAACAAATCTCCATAACACATTCCACATGTTCACAACAACAGGTGCAGCAAGTTAGGAATTGTTTTTCATCCTTTTCTCTGATCTTTCCCCAGAAAGGCCTGGGAAAGTTTCCTGTTGCTGTCTGTAGCCAGAGAGCTGCTGCCACAGGCACACTCAGTGGCATCTTTGGGACAGACCTGTCACACATAAGCTGAAGTGCTCTTGAGTAGGAGCAGGCAAAGTGGTGGCCAGCAGAGGGGAGATAAGGCTCAAGGCCAGCTGAAGGTCAGGTTAAAGCACCTGGCTGGGCGAGGCACAGGGGGAGGCTGGAGGGTGGAAATGCACTTTGGTGTCACGATAACTTTTGAAGTTCTGAAATCTGCTTTAATTTCCCCATTAGAAGAAATCCCATAGCTTCTGATGGTTTTCACAGAAGAGGATTATGTCAAGGGAGATTGAAAAGGTCCCTTGGAAGATTGAAAAGGTCAGGCTTTTCAGGTCTTTCTGTATTTCTCCTTCTTTGTTTCCCTCCCTCAAGATTAAACCAGATGGTCCACCTCAAACTTCACTAATACAGAATGGGAAAACACAGTTAAAATCAATACATGATCACAGAATGTCTCCTTCAGGAAAAAAATAATAGAAGCTAGTAAAAAAAAAATACATTTTTTTAAATTAAAAGGAAAGAATTCTCTGCCACTAGCCTAAATATATTTCCCCAGCCATACGAGCTGAAAGAAAATTCAGGCTTCTTTCTATTGTCAGGTAGCTGGACACTATGTTAGCTCCTCAACCAAGACAATTATCATCCTCTCAAGGTCTGGTCATTGCTGGGCAATGCCAGTCATTGGGTTTTCTGGCTGCACAATGAAGAGCTGATCCCTTCGATTTGCCCTGTGAGGGTGCTGGCAGCAGTGAAGTCAGAAGGGGCAGGTGCAGACCGGCTATGCAAAGACAGAGATGAGATTGGGTTTGGTCACAGAACTCAGCAGAATAGATTTCTGAGGCAGGAAGAGGCCAGATATGTTTGTTTCTACTTCAATAAGGGGGATGAGATTTCATTTTAATTTTGTGTGAATAAATGGCTGTTTGCCAAAATACATTGGCCTATACTAACAACATTACTATTGCACATAAAATGGAACAAAGCATTTATAATAAATCATCAATTTCTTGAATCATTCAGTCCTGAAGAATACTAATATTTTTCCCTGTAAACCTTTGAACTTCCTGAGGTTGTGAGGTCAGAGAGAGAGGCCCTGCTGCTGAGAGCTCCTCTCCTCTCCCCTCTCCTCCCCTCTCCTCTCCTCTCCATCAATCAAATCAGGCAGGACTGGACCTGCTGTTCTCACCACCAGCAGAAATAGGTTTATTAAGTTTTCCAGATCGTTTTGGTCACTGAAGGGAGGAGGGCAAGAGCTCAGTGCCAACAAAATATTCATTTTTCTCTGAAAGGAGAGGCAGCAGCCTAAGTTACTGCCAATTTTCACAAAGCCATAAAGGTCCAGCAGTATCACTAAGATAGGATTCAGTCCACGGCTCCTCATTATTCAAAGGGATGGGAGGATATGGAGACGCCAGAGTAATCTGGAGCAGACAATGAAAGTTGTCAAGTCTCCTCTGATTAAAACTGCAAATCCTAGCACCCTAACCCTAATCCTCTCCTGTGGAAAGGGAAGATTAGTTTGGGTCCTGAGAAAAGATATCTCTATCTTTTCCTGAAGTTACATGTTAAAATTCAATTTTCTCTCAGGAGATGGCAGGCATGGATATTGCTTTTTCTCTCCCTCTAATTAGAAAACCATAAGAAAGCAAACACTGTTGCTTGCACAGTGACTGGTGTAGCAGAGCTCTCTGCTCTCTGATTGCTTCATTAGCACCCCAAGACTACCAACACCACCAGGGAGGCCAACCATCAGGATCTTTTTCCAGCCCTTGGGGGTTACATGGTGTTTGGTAAGACACTGAAGCAATCCATAAACTTTCGTTTCCACGTACACAGATGTGAATCATCAGCAAGCGGGCAGGCTGTCAGGGAGAGTGCCAGCATGCCAGGGCACTTCAGCCCCTCTGCCTCCTTGGTTCTCTGGTCATTAGGAGCAATTGTTCTATGGTATTTATATTCTGCATCATCTGCATAACCAGGGGTGATCCTGATATCTCTGAGGCTCCCAATTCAGCCAAATCCTAACATCCCTAAAAGCTGCCTTTAATGTCAGCAGGACAGGCTGTGCAGGCAGCTTTCTCAGCAGCGCTCTGAAGCGATGCGATTATGTGTTCTGTAACAAGGAGCTCACAGCCCATGGCAGAGCCTGAAATGGCCAATGCCCTGTGGGGACAGGGACAGAGGCAGCCCCACAACACAGCTGGCAGCCAGTGGGGCGAGCATTCAGAAGAGGCTCAGTGTTGGTACCTGGTGAAACACTCCCCTCTCTGGCGTCCTCCTCCATCCCTAGGTCCAGTGAGAGCCCTGTGCATCCTCTTCTGCCTGACACCTTGCCAGGTGTGCAAGGCAACTAACAGGGAAGGACCGTGCGGAGCAGAGGGGCTTTTTCCAGATCCCACTGGTGCCAACACATCCTACTCACAGCATGGCACATCCTTGACAAATGTCCTTCTCTCCATTTTTCAAGCCACTGTGCTCACCAGTGCCTTCATATGGGGCTGCTAGGTTTCAGCAGGAAAAGGCTGGTTTTGGAGAATAAGGTCGAGCAGGGAAACCCACCTGGAGAAGTGCAGTCACCCCAGGGCTGGGGACTGTCACTGTAGGGGTCAGCAAGGCCTGCTGAGGAGCATCAGAATGAGTCTCTGCCTGTGAACAAACCCTTCACAAAGCCTGGAGGAGATGACAGAGTAGCAGCCTGCATTGATGTGACACTTTTTTCTGTTAGCCCAGCTGTGACTGTGCTCAAAGAGTGACAATAATAAGCCTCTGTGTCTTGGTTTCCAAACCAAACACAGATGAGACCTTTGTGATCAACTGGAAACCCTGCTGATGTCTTTAAAACATGTCCCTGGGAGGACTACAAAGCGTTAGCAGTAATATTTATTTTTCACAGCGTAAGTGTGTTTTGAGAAGGGGAGGGAAATGCTCATTAACAGCACAAATGTACCAACCTGTATTTTCAGGCTATTAATATGGTGGCTAGAGTTAATGGAAATATAATGGAATGAGATGCTTTTAAAAGTATGGGATTTAGCACAGTCAGGGAAAAAAATCATAGGCAATAACGAATTTTTAATGAGAAAAGCAGCTTGCAGTAATTTTACAGGCAATGATTATTTCCTTAGTTTGACTACCCTGAATACCTTTGTCTTTGTTGAGATACACTTGCAAGGTGTGCATGTGAGGGCAGTGAATGATGCATTTCAGGCTGCAGCTATGACAGTCCTGGGAAAGAAACATAGCTTGATGTACAGAAGATTGTCTGCTTAGCTGAAAGGCTGGAGCATGACCACACCCTTTCCACCAAAGAGTGAGGGAGGTATCTTGGACAGGCTTTATCCATTGGCTGCTAGTGACACATCATATCATAATTCAGTTATTTCAATATTTGGAGTCACCTACCCTCCTCCTTTGGAGCTGGAGCTGAGGCTTCTGGCATTGGTAGTGTACTCTGCCCTCCAGCAGCATTGTACTCCTAATTAGGCACTGAGTATAAACCCAGTAACACACAGGATTTTTTCACTACACTTACACACATACTCATGCCCACCTTACAGAGGTTTTCTCTTTGCTAGGAAGTGACCAGTGCTTTCACCCCACTCTGGGGCTTGCTAGCATCACAGTTGTCCATCAGTGAAGCTGATCTGGAGAGACTGAGTGGTGCTAATTGTGCTTGAAAGGGCCAGGGATTTATTTCACCTACCTTGGGTGCCAACAGAGCAGTCATTTCTCTTGGCTCACTTTAACTGTCTGTAGGGAGAAATAGGTGCATTTAGTATCCGTCCCACCTGACTGCTTTTGGACCTCTGGGCTAGGAGAGGCCTTTCACCCCAAAGGTGCCCGTTTGCCTTCACTGGAGATACCACTGATCATATCTGAGTTTGAAATCTCCACAGGAATCTTCCTGTTTGAATGCTCACAGACTTGGTCACACCTCCCAAGAGTCTCCTGTAGTGAAGCTGCAGTATAGATGTACATCAGTCTTCTCTGATGATGGCACCACAAGTGCACAGGGGCACTACAAGTGACCAGTTCATGATGGTCTCTATCCTACAGTTCCAAGTGAGGTTGCTTGAGCTTGCCTTATAACACCCTGTAGGTACGGAGGATTAGGCAGGAAAATGCCTCCCTTGTCCCACAGAAACAGCCCCAACAAAATCCTCTGCTTGGAACACATCTTGCTAACCTTGCATGATTGAAAATTTATGGTTAAATCTGTGTGCATCTTAAAGGACATAGCCTCAAAGAGACACTTAGTGCTATTCCTGGAGTCTGACATCTAGAGTATCCTTTCACCCTTCTACAGTTCTGCACTAGTTATAGACAAAAAACTTCTTCCATAAGGCATATTGTCTCTGGTCCCCTCATAAAGAGCTGGATCGTGGTAGGTAGCCAGGGAAGAAACTCCCTGTGACAAAGACTTAAAACTGCTGGTGCCAGCCACTACTGGTCCAAAATTCATCCATTTTTGGGAAAGGAACAAATCTCCTAGTATGAGCCCCCTGACAAAATTAAGCCCCTTGACAATTTAATTAAACTTCACTCGGCACTCTGACACTGAGCTCAAAACTTCTTGCTGAGCTGTGGCAGGCCCTTTAGGAGAAGATCCAATCACTTTCCAAGGTCTCCAGTGAGAAAAGACTGAAGGCATCCAAGAGGATTGTCACTTATGGTGCCCTCTTTCTGACTACTGGTCATGCTTTGCATAAAAAAAAAACTTCAGCCCTGTCAGACTGAAATGATTTGTTAATTTTATGCTCAGTTCTGCCTCCGCTTTTACTGCTCACTCAGATGAACACTGTGTGAGCCTCCAGTGTGGGAGCTGTGTGCTTTGACAGGCTAAAGTCCAGGAAACCTGAGGGGTTGTTTTTTTGGGTTTTTTTTGTTGTGGTTTTTTTTTTTCTATTTTTATGGTTTGGTTTTTTTTTGTTTGGTTTATTCTGGATTTAAAAGGATTAAAGTGAAAACTCAGTGCCAAACCTCCATGCCTGAACTTCAGTGACTGTAATATAGCAAGGTAGCTCTGACCATTTCAGAACTGTATTACCCATGAAATCAAGTGGTACCTCTAACACTCAGAAGTCACTGGAGGGACCATCCATGATTTTATTTTTCCCAGTGGATTTATTCTGTCATTTGTTCTGGGGATTTTTCTTTCCAACATACCATGAAATTTAAAATTAAATATCTACTCTGAGGAGGAAGAAGCGAAGGAAATGTTATATTTTATCTAAAATGCTAAAGAAGAAGTGAAAAATTCAGCAAATATGTTTTTTGTCATCTGCCTTTAAAACTAGAGTATATTACTCTGAAACATGTATAATTCTGCAAAGAGCCCTTAGTGCCATTTGGAGTGTTGCTTCAAGCTTGACTGCTTGCATCTTAATTTCTCCAAAAGTTTCTATCTAAAAGCAAATTTTGTATTAGGAAATGACGCTGCAAACATGGATCACACAGAAGCATTCTTTAGCATCATCAGAAGTATCAGTCCCACAGGCATCAGGGAACTGTGGATTGTGCAGAGCTCTTGCCTCTCTATGTACATGGAGCCAAAAGGGATGGGGCAAACTGTGTCCATTTTCTTGCTAGCTCGCTGGCAAGTGTTATATTAGTGAAATGTCATCCCACAGAGTTTCAGTTTAGTCCTTGTCACAGACAACACAGAAACAGTCACCTTTCTTTTTTATTTTTCACTTTGATTTCACTCACTGGATTTTGTGTGGACTGAACTTGTTTGCTTCAAATCCTGTATCAGCAGAGTACACAAATGTGCATTTATTATTCAATGGGATATTAGTAGAGTGTCTTGTAAACATTTTCAGGATGGAAAACTGTGTCTGTGCTAAAGCTATCTCTTCCTGTAGAGAAGGGAAACTAATGGTAGTGTGTGAACGGTAGTGAATCTCTTCTTTTTGTTGCTGTTGTCAGCTTTTTTAATGCAGAAAGGTGGACTTTGCAGCAGCAAATGTTTTAGCATGAGGAATCAGAGAACTTTCATCCAGCTTAATAGTTCAAAATGTAGATGTTTCTATCTAAAGCAATTGCTGTGGCTTCCTTTATGTCCAAGGAAATAAGCTCCTGGGGGGTTCTGCCACAGGTCCTCAGTGCAGGTAGTGGTAGCAGCAGACCCCTGTGCATGCTGGAGACCAGAGTCATGATGGGTCCCCGGAGCCTTCCTCAAGCGTAAGGAATCTTTTCCTTAAAACTTGAGAAGTGTGTGTTTCCAGCTTTGAGCTCAAGTCATTGATTTTCTTCAGTGAAAAAAATGAAGCCTTGAAGCCTGTTCGCAGATAGTGGTGGCATTTCTTCCTTCGTACTCCATTTGAAAGAGGCAGGTAGCGTTACCAAGCTGTTCAGTTCATGGGATTTATTTGTGTTTTCAGCTCACTATGAAGCTTCAAAGTGCTATGTAAGTATTATTGGGATTGTGTTTTCAAGACTATCAGTTGCCAGTCTTATTGCTGCAAGCTTGAGCACATAGCTATACTTTGTAAACATCAACCCCCCCCCTCCATCTGGTACAGGCATTATTTTTTTACTTATTTATTTACTTATTTGTTTCTGGACACTTTTAAAGGATGTGGAAATTAATTATATTGAATTCCATACATATATGTGTGTGTGTACGCACATGTGCATACACATATGTATATAGGGCTTATATATATATTTATGTGTAATAAGTTGGAATTACATTAGAAATGGATGACCCAGAGAGGTAATTAACAAAGCAGGGGCTGTGCCTCTTCACCTTCGTTTTACCTCTGATACATGCATTTGCACGAGTGCCTTGTTTCCACCTTGCTGTTTGCATTAGTGCCATTAGTGCCTGGTAAAATAGATGTGGGATGGTGAAGCTGTGGTGCTGAGGAAGCAAGAGGGTTCAAATGATTGAGAAAACCTCAACCATAGTATTTCCTGGGATATTTATGTGGCACACATATTGGTTAGCTTATTAACAGGAGGGTCAGAGGGCAGGCAGAAAGGAAAGCTATGGCTGGAGATGAACAATCTCCCAGCAAAGAAAGTCATCCCAAGGGATGCTCAAGCTCTGAGAGGTTGCAGTGCTGCAGCCCAAGCCCCAAGACTCATTTCCCAAGGCTGAATGCAGCAGGCAGCTATGTCCCTTTCTGCAGTCCAAGAAGTTGTCAAAGAGCCTGGCCGTCTTCCAGTGCATGTCAAGCCCTAAGGTAAAATGGATAGGTCTTCAGACTGTTTTGCATGCCTGTTTTGCAAATCCCTTTCCTGGAGACTTTTACTGGGGATAACTTTTATTAATGCACTGTTAAAAAAAAAAAAAAAAAACAAAAAAAAAAAAAAAACAAAAAAAAAACCTACCAGGCAGCTGCCTTTTGGTCTCTGCCTTCAGCCCACCTCTCCCAGAGCAAGCCTGACTGTCCCTCTGTCATAACCCTCAGGCTGGAAGCAAGTCCTGGGGAGGGCCCACAGTTCCCTCCCTGTCCCTCTCCCTTCCTTTGCATTCTTTCTCCCTTGAAAACCATGTGTGTTCCTATCCAGCA
Source organism: Taeniopygia guttata (assembly GCF_048771995.1). NCBI lineage: Eukaryota > Metazoa > Chordata > Aves > Passeriformes > Estrildidae > Taeniopygia > Taeniopygia guttata. Next base: position 59,744,576 of record NC_133024.1, on the reverse strand, counting down.
AAGTAGTGGAGCAGCACAAAGCTGTGGATGCTGCCGTGGTGGGACAGTCAGGGTCTCAAAGGAGGGAGTGGATGAGGTAGAGTATTGAAATCTGAGAGCTGACATGCCAGGAGGGTGCAAATCCTGGAAAAGAGGCTTGTCATCAGTTCCTTTGCCTAAATCCATGCCTTCCTCACACATCCTGCAAAGCACTTCTCACAAGGCCAGAACTAATACGTGTTTTGTCTTCAGGGGAAAGACTCTTTGCAATCACTCTATTGTGATTATAAATCACAACATTGGAACTTTTCTGACATGTTACCTCCCTTTTCATGGAGCACTCAGCTAGGTACAGGCAAACAGAAGGGTCTTCAGCCATACCTGGCTGCCTTTTCTATTCAGAAAAATTGGCACAGCTCCATGTCTGAGTAAGTCTGCCCTTCTGGGAACTAAGGATGTTTAAAAGAAGGTGGCAAGTCTTACTAGCATAAAACAGCCCTCTACAGTGACACACTTCTGAGTTACATCTACATGAAGTTCCACTGTGATGGAGTGACAGCCCTGTGGCTGCACTCACCCTGCAGATTTGCCACAAGTTGCAGTGGTAGGAATCTCAAAGCTAAATTATTAAGAGGAAACATTTCAAACAGGTCAAGGCTTGGCCCTCCCTTTTGCCTGTAAAATTTGTATCTCCATGTCTGCACTTGCAAAATACTTCTCTGTGTACTTGCACCTCTCCCCACTCCCATTTATCCTAGCAAGTGGCTGAAGGTGGCAACGCTTTTATCCGAGTTTGCTTTTCAATCCCAAGTGGAAAGAGTCCGTGTAAATTGCAAGGCTGACCTTCTGAAAATGAGGCCTTGAGTTATCCCCTCTTGTATTTAACTTGCAATTTACCACACAGAGGGAAGATAAATTAGATAGGTTAATTAGGAAGCTCTGGAATACTTTTGATCATTGTGCTATGCAATCATAGATGCATCTTGCCTTTAGGACCCTGAATATGCTGACATGAAGCCTTTTCTGCATGCCAGCCTCGTGGCATCTCCATCACAATAAAGGAGAGGGAGGGCAAGATGGAGTAGCCAAGCAAATCAGGAAAAACAACCAGCTAAATTGAGTGCTTTCTAATCTAATGCATTTAAGTCATACTCAGTAAAGCTTGCCAACAGAGCCTGGCCTCTCTGCTGCAGAGTTCACAGAGGCATCTGATTAGAATAACATGTGTCTTCTAAAAATCCTCTTTTAAAAAGATTTTCCTTCTGGATAGGGAATACCTAATGAATTGGAAATGTCCCTTTGGGAGTGTGGGGTGAAGAGGGGCATTCAGCAAGCCCACCCAGCCCCAGAAGTCTGACTGCTCTCTGCCTGCCACAAGATGGAAAACCCATCAGCTACAGCAAGTTTTTTATTCTCTGCCAAATATAAGTAAATATAACAAAAATGACCCTGATCAGATTTGTATTCAACTATCTTCCTGAAATTATGTGAAATCCAAGCCCAGTTTCAAACACCAGCAATAGCAGTGACATATCCTGGAGTCCCCAGGAACATCATTCTTCAGAAAAGTGCCAATTTCAACATGTGTGTTACATGACTTAGAGTAACTTGTTCTAGGTAAGGCTTCTGAGGTTTAAGAGATGAGAGTGGACAAGGATTTGAGGAGACATTAGGAATATGGTGAGAAAATGGATAACCACTGTATCATATCATGAGCAGAGGGGCAGAGCCATGCTGTGACATAGGTTGTTGAGAGTAAGAGGAGAGAGATATTTTTTCTTTTTTTTAAAGACAAGTTATGTTTTGATCTGAATCTTGAAAACAAGACCACATTATATGTTGTAAAATAGTACAGATTGTGCAACAAATGTTTTGTCTGTGACTGCATATTTGCCTGGAGCAGCTTCATGGACTGTGTGCATCCATGCGCTCTTTTTTTTAATACTCCCTTGAAGAGTCTGAGCTTTTTCCACTTACAGAATAGTTGGTGTCAGTGCCAGGAAAAAAGTACTTTCCTGCACAGTCTTGGTCAGGAAAATGCTAAAGCTCTGGAGATGTTCTCTAGCAGTGTCACTTGCTGCTTCCCCTACTGCCATCTTAGCAAAGCACATCAGCCTGAATAATGTCCTAAATGGAGTGTCAAACCTTCTTGAGCAGGATTGTGTTGATGTGTTGTATTTCACACAGGCAGTAGAGCCAAGAAACCCCTCAGGGTGTCTCAGACCACAGTTGAGCAGAGCTTTGCTGGCAGCGATGATGTTCAATGCACCTTCCTTTATTACAGCCCAGTTTTTCCAGACTTGCAGTATCTTTGCAGCCTGGGAGTCTTAGAAGGCAGGTGATGGAGAAGCTGTTTCTGTCCAAGACATGCCTATAGGTGTAGTGGAGAAGGGGAGAGATGGGTGGATATTCAAGAGAGATCCATACTGGACTTGATTGGACTCAATGACCTTAGAAGTCCTTTCCAGCCCAAATGATTCTATGGTTCATTCTGTTCTTATCCATCAACTTCCGGAATTGCTGAAATACAGCAAAGCCCAGGGCCATTTAGAGGTCTTTATACCCAGTCAAAGATCTAGGTCTGGCCTGGTGGGGTGGGATAACCTCCCTTTTCTAATCCAGCTTCACCTGTGGAAGGTGATCAAATGGCCCTCTGCTCTTTGTCCAACACCCACACCACTGTAAAATCCAGCTGATGATAAAAGCCTAAGATAGCTGAAAAATTGTACAGTCAAAAGAGAATTTCTATGTACTGGTGCAAGAAAAGAGTCTGTGATATCAGCCGTATTCTTCAGCTGCATCTGCAGTCCCCATCACCTCACAATTCCTTTGGAAAATTGGACAGAAATGAGGACATACCTCGTGATATCTGATGCCTGGAGGACCACTCAGCTGTCTTGGACTTGCAAATACACTTAACCTGAGCAGTCAATCATTCTTGAAACTTGGTACCAGACTCTCCTTTTATTTCCTCTGATAAAAAGGTTTAAATGTAGTACTGGTTTTACCAGGAATTAAACTGCAAGCTTTAGTGTGACATATGGCATTTTGTTGTATCAACAATTAGGTATTTACAGGCATGTCATTTTATGCCTAAGGCCAGCTTCTGCCAAGAAGGAAGGATTTGCACATATGATGCAGATTTCCATAAATAAGGAGCTTAGGTAGAATAGCAGAGCACTGGAAGATTGTGCTCAAGTCTGATTGTACTATGAAGAATTGTAATTTCACTGCAAGATTGTGCTCAAGTCTGATTGTACCATGAAGAATTGTAATTTCTCCTTGCTTATTCCATCTTGGTACAGCAATGCACTTACCCCTGACCATTCCCTACAGTGTGTGACATAGAAAATAATTTTCCATTCTTTTTACGGAATTAAATTAGCACTTTTACAATTCCTCCTTCAGGACATTTAAGAATATATAGGGAAGCTGCTTCTAATCTCCAGCTGACACACACACACAGTTTTATACTTCCAGTATAAGTGAAATTTGCTCCAATCCCCTGGTTGCTTCCTTGTCGAGTGCTCTTCTGCAATGCATATGAAATCTCTGACTTTTAAAATAGTTAAAAATAGCTATGGGTTAAAAGCACTTGAACCTTCTCATACTCTTTGAAGACTAATTTAGGAAACCTGACAGGGTTCATCATTCTGTTCCTGATCACTACAATCTATTAACAGCGTTGGTGGTGAAGTACCAGCTAGACAAAGGGAAAATGACTGCTCTCAAGTAAGCTATTAAAATAAAAAGATATTAAGCAAAAGGCTTGGACATAATTCAGTAATGACCTTCATCAGCTGAAATGTTTTTGTGTCTTAAGTGAATTAATGAGCTATAATTATTAGCGTTCTTGGAGATGGAGATCAGAGAATGCATTTTGCATAATGCAAACAGAACAACACAAATGGAAGCCCAGTCTGTCTCAATCAGACAAGGTCTCTTTTGTTATAATTAAATGTTATCAGCTTCATTACTTCTTAAAACGTGCTTCACAGTTTATACTTTGACATGCTCATACCACCACACCATTGCTATTTATGGTACAGTCACATCTGCCATAGCAATGGAGGTTTTGAAAATGTTTTACCTGACTTTTAACAGATGGATGTTAATGGGATATTTATTTACAGAATAAAATTAAACTGAAACTGAATCTTAATGCACAATTTACATAATCAGCTTTGTTCTGAGCTGGTGAGCTGGTTTTCCAGCACTTGGGACCCTTCAGCCACAGCTGCATCAAAGAAACAGCCACTGAGAATGGAGATTAAACAATTTCCTAAAGCTTCACGTCTTGATGAGAATCTATTATTCCATATTAGAATACCATAATTTCTTCAGACACTGCCATAAGATCAAAGATGTATGTTAGAGCTTTGGCATAGCCCACGATCAAAAGGAAGATGTTCAATTTGTATTTAGAAAACATTTCTGCCAATTATATTTTTCTGATTATTTGAAATTTTTGTGATTTTACCTTTTGCACCAAAAGCATTTTAAAAAAATCTATGAAATCAGAGGCATAGAAACCAAAAGGTTTGCAACAAATTTGCAACAAATTAGGTGAGATTTGCTCATATTATTTGTGCAATCTACTGACAACTCTCAGCCCTGCTGATACTCGGCTCAGCTGGGGTTTTGGCACAGGCTTCAAGTGGCACAGGGCAGAAGCCTCAGATGCAACACTAAAAACTTGCTTGGTGCCTAACCCCTAAGTCTGAGGCTGCACGAATTGCTGTAGGGCTGCATCAGGTTGTTCTGACCTAAGTGTAGGACCCAGAATTTTTCCTTGTTGAACCTCACACAATTGGCTTCAGCCCATTGATGCGGCCTGTTCAGATCCTTCTGCAGAGCTTTCCTGCCTTCCAGCAGATCAACACTCTCACTCAACTCAGTGTCATCCACAAACTGACTGAGGGTACACTCTGTCCTCTTATCCAGATCATCATTGAGGATACTAGACAGGACCAGCCCCAATACTGAGCCCTGGCGACATCACCGGTGACTGGCCACCAACTGGATGTACCCCATTCACCACAAGTCTCTGGGCCTGGCCATCCAACCAGTGTATAGCCCAGAACCCCAGAACCCATCCAAGCTGTGAACAGTGTTGTGCAAAATTGTGCAAAGGCTTTACTAAAGTCAACATAGACAACAGCCTTTCCCTCAGCAATAAAGCAAGTCACCTTGTCACAGCAGGAGATCAGGCTGGTCAAGCAGGACGTGCTTTTCACAAACCCGTCCTGGCTGGGCCTGATTCCCTGGTTGTTCTTCATGAGTCACATGATGACACTCAAGAGGATCTGCTCCATAACCTTTTCCACTACCAAGGTGAGTTTGACAGGCCTGTAGCTCCCCAGACCCTCCTTCCAGTTGACTGGCGGTTAAAGAGTTGACTCACATTTAGCCAGGACTGCTGGTAAATAAATGGTGGGGAGTGCCTTGTGAGCCCTTCCACCAGCTCCCTCAATACCCTTGGGTGGAGCCCAATCAGCCTCATACACCTGTGTGTGTCTGAGTGATGAGGAAGGTCACCGACCATCCACCCTCGGACCTTGGGGGCTTCATTCTGCTCCCTGCTCCTGTCTTCCACCTCAGAGGGCTGGGTGCCCTGAGAACAACTGGTCTTACTGCTAAAGCCTGAGGCAAAGAAGGCATTAAGTACCTGAAGTCTTTTCTTCATCCTTTGTCACTATGTTTCCTCCCACATCCACTTAAGGGTCAAGGAATTCCTTAGCCTTCCTTTTCTTACTGATGAATTTATAGGAATATAAACCAGATTAAGTTTTATTTGGGATTTCACCCTTTTAATTTTCTCCTTGTATAACCTCACAATTTCCTAGAGCTCCTCCTAAGTTGCCTTCCCCTTATTGTCATAAACTCACATTTTTTTTCCCCTTAGCTCCATCCAAAGCTCTCTGTCAGTCATTCATCAAGTGATGTGACCATGTCTCAAGCCCTGACTCTCCCCAACTAACCTTAGCCACTCCAGGCTCTCTGCAGTCAGCAGAGAAAGACCTGTACCCTCTGGCAATCCTGCCTCCACCAGCTACAGAAGTGACCTCAGGTGGCCATGGGTCTCAATTGCTGCTTTCATTTCAGTGTCTCCACTTAGCTGAGATGAATACCACTTTGGAAAATGGGTAAGGTTTTAAAGCTTTCTTCTTTAAAACCAGCCAACAGCCACTGTAAGAATTTCTTTAGGAAACTTATCTGAGGAGTTACTCCCCCTCTTCTTTGCACCTCACTGCTGGAATATTTTGAATAATCTGTGCTCAAATTGGATGTAAAAAAAGGAAGATTACTAGTCCAGATTCAGCATAAATGTTGAAAGACTTCCACTTTATCCTGCATTTAAATGTACACTTATGTCTAATTCTGAGCTAAACTGGAATAGGGTGGGAACTGGCAGGGAAGAATAAACTGGGCTGCTGAGAACACCAATGAATAGTCTGCACCACTATGGAGAGGATGGCTTCTGGCCAGCACAACAGCTTTTGTAGTACACCTTCAACTTCATGAAATCACAAGCAAAGCTCTGAGAAAACAGTCTTCAGCAGTTAACAGGAGTGAGCCAGGGCTCAAGGAAGCTCATAGCACTTTGAAAAAATTCCGAAATTACAGTTTAGGGATGAGAGGATGTGGTGGGGCTGCTGAGATGAGCACAGAAGGCCAGGGTGGGTGTTCTATGAAGACAGTATAAACCCAGATGTATTAGACTGTCTAGTAAAAAAATGAGAACAGGAAAGTCAGCATTTGCACAGCTAGAGGCAATAATCCAATTCACAGGGAAGTAAGAAGCTGATGGTGACCTTGCCAAAAATCCAGCTTTCCAAAAATAGTCCCGATAAATGAGTAGTAAAAAATAAGGACCTAATCAGCAACAATAAGGAGAGAGACAGAAAGTTTGTCTCTCTGCAAAAAGTAAATTATGCACTATAAGAATGACATCCATCCATTTCAAGCCAGAATAGCTACCAATTTCCAGGGACTTGTAAACCAGTGAGCAGACAAGAAAAATGTATTAAACTTATTTAATTTTTTCCTAAGCCTGCCTAAGTTTTATTATAATTGATAAGCTTTTTCCTATAATGCTTGCTGTTGCACTTTTCTTCCATTTGTACATGAAGTAGTGTGGAAAAGCTGTCAGTCTAACCATTCTCAGCAGCACACACACTAGAGATGGAGACCTATAGGATGGCCCCCACTGGTAAATGGCACTGGCTGGGGGCATGGAACAATGCAGAAAATGTGCGGTGTTTAGGAATCTCCCCATGCAGTCCTGTGGCACTCTGCAGGCCACTCAGTCTGATTTCACCATCTGTGCCCTTAGCATTAACAGATCAAGCAATTCTCCTGATCATCTGCCTTTCCAACACCACCCAGAAATGATCCTCCACTATTGTCACCAACTTGCTCTGGTTTGTAAATAAGCAGAGTCTGGAGATTTGGTACCTCCTGGGATTATGAGAGTCCTAGGGTGACTTTATGGTGCTGGTATCCCCAATTGTTTGTTCTGTTTATGCTGGATATTTAGTTCTGTACCTTTAAGACTGGTTCTGAGAGCAAAGAAGGGAGAGAAGAAGCGCAGCGTTTGTATCAGGGACTGCACTTGCTCCCCCACATCCTGCTCCTCGACTGTGCTGTCTGCAGCACGGACAGACGGCCAGAGAGAGCTCTCCTTTGCTGTTTTGCTGGGGTTTTTTTAGCTAGCTGAGGCAGAGAAGTTCCCGGACTGTGCCTTTTTTTCTTTTTCTTGGAACTGTTTAAACCTGCTCTGGACCAAAAACCCAGAAAAACACTGGGAGCCCACACCTGTGGCCACCTGGGGCCTGGGGCACAGCACTTTCCAGCACTGGAGGGGCTGATGAGAGACTGAGCAAGCAGAACTACACCCCGTGACAAGGACTCCCTGAATTTGCCATCTCTTCAGAGCAGTGAGAGGTTCCATTGTTTAATACTGTTCATTTTTTCCATGTTCGTGAGTGCTTTGCTTGTTAAACAAACAGGTTTTTCCACTTTTCTCAAGGGAGATTTATGTCTTCTGAAATGGTGGAGGGCAGGGCTGCTTGAAATTGCTTTCAAGAGGGACCCCTTTGGAGGTTTATTTCTACATTTGCCCTAAACCAGGATATAAAGTTTGAACAGCACAGAGTCCTCTGCAAGGTTACATGCTGGGCAGTCTTTTATGGACATTGTCATTTCACTTGACAGACTTGAGAAAACTTGAAGGAATGATAAATTCAAGTTCTTTGTGAGAGATGCCAAAAAATATTTACCAGGTGTAGACTTTTTCATAACTAGGAAGATGAAAGATCCAAAGAAGTGATCAAAGTGCAAAGGACTCACAAAACCTAATTCCTTCCAGAAACATCATTAGCATTCAGGAGAAGTAGTGTGCTTCCCTCAGGATCCTACATGCATGCATGATATTTAAGCTCTGCCCAAACTCAATTTTATTCACAAAGTAATAATTTCTCCACACAATAGAGAGATCTGAATCAGCTGCTTAATGAAGGCATCTCACAGAAAGCAAAACCAGGGACTGGGACACACTCCCAAGCCTGTGCCACTTCACTACTTGATGAAGCATCTCCTCTGCCTGGAACTGCCAAGTTTCTCACTCAGAGAGCTCCAAACCAAATGCCTAAGTTGGAGTTAATTGTCCTCAAAGTAATTATAGAGGCAATAGAGAGAAACAAGGGACTCCAGCTGGTGACACAGCCTATTTTTAGGCTAATACGAGCGAGATTAATAGGATTGAGATTAATCACAGCCTGAACATGCCCATTCCTTCCTACAAGATAAAAAGCCCAGGGAAACTAGCTGAGATCTGGATGTCCTGTCCTGGATGGACACCTGACATCAGATGAGATGACTCCTCCCAAACACCTGGTGTAAAGGTGCACTCCCAAGTGTCTTTCTTGCCCATCTGTAGGGACATAGCAGGAGTCAGCATTCAGATTCTGACTACTGGCAAAAAAGCAGTTTATTTCTTGTAATGGAACACAAACAAGTTTGTTAAGTATGAACACACGGTCAGAGTTTTTTCTTCTGCTACCCTCCTCTGAGCCTCTGCATTAGGGTCTTCCTAGTCCTGTTTCTCCCTCTTACCAAACATCATGTTCAAACCCGGTGAGGGAGATGGCACAGAGAAAAGCAGCGTGTCTGAAGGCACAGAACATGAACCTGTTTCCCAGCACACTGCTGAAGTATTAATCTGTTAATAACTGTGACCCAGTCATTAAGCAGGAGCAACTTGCTGTCTGTACATCCACCTCTTAATGAGCATTGTGCCTCTTCTTCTCACCTGATTTTTACAGATGCAGCCCTACCCACACCAGCAAGAGACAGCCATTTAGCTTCATGCACAAGATTTGCCTCAGCATCCCAAAGCCTGAACAGCGGAAGAAAATACCTGTTGTTTTAAGCCTCTGAAATAAAGTCATCACTTGCACTTGGCATGGTGTTGTCTGAGTGAAATACAAGGTGAAAGATAGTTCATGCTTTAGGTAATTCTGTGGCAAATCATTTAGAGACTTTTAAACTAGAGTGGCAGCCTGCTTTTGGGGTCCTGTTGCAACAGATAAACCTCACTGTAACCTTTCCTTTGCTTTACAGTAATGCTCCACAATTGCTCTGCAGAAGTCTCCCTGCCTCTGTCTTGTCAGATTACTTAAAGGTTCCCATATTCTGCCTGAAAGATTGTGACAAAGTGCACTGCATCCGGACTGTCCGAGACAGAGGAAATGCATTTCCAGCCACTCTGGCCACACAATTGAGATTAGACCAGAACTTCAAACCTGAGCTGATCAAAAGGTTCTCCTCTTCTGTGTCAGCAGATCACTGGAGACTGGCTTGTCCATTGTAGTGTAAGTAGATGTCCTTCTAAATACTGGCTTAAGCCATGGAACAGCCATCAAAATGCTGCTTTTGGCAACCTATGCTCTTGCTCTGGGGCAGGTAAAAGCCTGCTTTATCTGACTATTCAAGAAATCAAGAGGGACCTCACTGCTCTGTGCAGAAGTCCTGCTGCCTGCTCCATTCTCTCCTGTGGTCCCCACCATGATGTCTGGGAGGAGACATCCTCCTTTATTAATCAATGCTTTTTTAGCAGAGACTATGAGTATGTCCTTGGACTACAAGCTGGCGCACTGTAATCAGAGTTGAGATCCTCAGGCAATAACCTTCTGAAAATCTAGGCCTTATTATCAGAAACTTTGAAAAAAAAATGCTGAAAAACATGATTCCTGACACCAGGCAAATTCATGACAGTCACCTACACCATATAACCAGAAGGTAAAATATATCGAAGTAGTGCAAGAAAGTTTCAGAAAGACACAATGTTCCCCATATATCTTCAGGGTCTATTGGGATTTTATTAGGTTTCCTGAAAACAAAAAAAAACCAAAAAAAAAAAAAAAACAAAAACAAAAAACTTTCTGGGAAATGAACTAGCAGGTTTTGACCCCAATCTTCACATGTCTCCAAGCTGATGCTCAGTTGTCAGCTTCTGCCCTGCTTCTTCATACACTGGGGAAGTGATGGCAAGGATCTCCTTTTCCAGCATATCCATTTGAGCTGTAATGTCTGACACAGTGTTTTTCACAGCATTCAGCTGCAGCTTCAGTTTATTGTAATCTTCTTGGAAGGATCTCTTCACATCATAGAGATTGTGACAGCACTGTTTCTCCTTAGGAGGAGGGTTCATTTTCAGGAAGGTGTGGAGAAGCTCACACAAATCCTGGAGAACCTGGAGGATTTCATGCTCTCCTGGCATACGTGGGGCAGACTCGATCTTATTCTGAGTTGGAGTAGTGCTCTTCCTTTTACCTTCATGTTTCTGCTGGGGCACTGGGCCAGGGTTACCCTTTTCCACAGCTGCAGTGGCGTCAGTGTTCTTCTGAAGGTCTGAGTGGGCATCTTTGCTCTCTTCATGGACAGTGATGGCTTTTGGGCCTTTCCAGGTAACAGGGAGTGCTTTATTCTCCTGCTGGAAATCCTCAAAGATTTTATTCTTTCCCTGAACTGCCTGGAGAGCTTTGTTGCCCAAGCTGAGCTGAACACCCGTGCTCCTCTCTTGGAAGAGTGGAAATGGCTTATTTTTGCTCTTGAGGCTTTGCTGAATAGCATCAGTGTAAATTACCTGGGAAGATTTGTTCTGTGACTGGAGATACTGTAGGGCCTTGTTTTCTTCCCAGAGCATCCTGTTTTTGATCCAGAGGACTTGGTTTTCCTGCCAGAGTGCTCTGTTCTCCTCCCAGATGCTCCACTCATTCTGTGCATTCTTGCTAAAGAGTTTCTGGTGGGAAGAAAAGGGTGGCTGGCAATAGACGTCATTCGCCCATTTTCCATCAATAAACACGAACATCTCACCCCTTGGCTTCACCCGAGGGGTGATGCAGTCTGTCTCAGGCTCTGTGTGCTGCATGCTCTGGTTCCTCTGATCAAAGGCAGACATTGCCCTTCTTTAGCAAATTGAGGAGGACTGTGGGAAAAGGCTTCTTCCAGGGCTTCTATAAGAGGCCACTGACCACTGTCAAGGAGCAGGTGACACAGTGGGCCTGAAGAAGCTTGATTAGGACTGAAAGAACAGGGAACACAAATGTGCAGATTTACTGCCAAAATTCCAAATCAGAATTAAACTACACAAGTGACAGAACAAGTGAATAAATCAGTTCTCACAGTTAACCATGTTGCCCCTTTGATGCTGAAAGGTAAGGAATCCATCAGATACCTAGTTGATAAAAGCTGAGAAAAATGACATTGGCAGATAAAGCAGCACAATGGCAGCACTAAAGTCTTTCTTATAAAAACATGCACTTCCCCTTTATCTCTCTACCTCATTTTTACAGACCTGTAAGGGAGCAAAATGCAAGACTATTTTCTGCCTCAGAATAGCCTGCTCTCAAATGACTGATGCACAAACACATTAAAAATTTTTATGAGACTCAAAAAACCTTTTCAAAATAAATCATTTTTAAAGGTTCATAGAAAAAAATATGGCCTTGAGAGAAGTTTTTTCTTGCTAATGCTGAGTAGCCTGTGCTAACAGGATGCCACAAAAATGCAGTGACAGTTTTGCTTTTTGATCTTAAAATCCACAATATGCACAAACCAAAGCTTTGGGACATCAGAGATTTGTTGCTCTTCGCTTGGTTTTTTTACAAGCTCCCATCACCATGGTCCAAAAACTGTCACAACCCATAGATAATTCTCCACCATTCATTCTCATTTCTCCTGTCACTCTTACTCTTTATATCCTTTGATAGCTCTGTTATTTTTCTTGCTTTCTAGCCCTGCAATGGTGATTGCTTATCTTTTTCCTACAGTCCATCTGCCTCTTTTTCACATCATCAGAAAACTCATCTCTAAAATCCATATTGTAGGGCCAAACCTCTAATGCTTCTCATTTCAGACATAGAAACCTCAGACTTAACTGTTTATTACTCTCCCCTCCTTTCCTCTACCCAAAATATTGCAGCTTAAATTACCTTTTAACCATGAGTGAACTGGGGTAAATTAAGGATTTCAGTCTTTTATGTGGGAAAAAAAATAAACCAACAATCAACCGGACAATCAAAAATTATTGTTTTATGCTAAAGAAAAGCTTGTTTTCTGCAGCTAAATTTAAAAAAAATATTAAATTTATGTGATTTTCATGATGAAGTTATTTGATCTGAGGTTGAACTATTTTTTAAAACCAAATTGCTGGAACTTTCAGGGTTTCTGCACAGAGTTTCTAATAGCACAAATGTGCCTTTTTCTAGGTGAAAAAAAATAAAATTACATGTCAAATTTCACTCAGGTGTATTCCTCTCCTCCTGCTGAGGTCTCCCAGCTTCCCTGCTGTCCCTTGGAAAGCCCAATTCTGCCTTTCTGTCTATGAGGAAAGTTTTACCTTCGTGAATCTTGCCCTCATATTTCTACCCCAAGCATTAAGCAGAGGGTGACCACCACACATGAGCCCCTTATAGACTCCAGCTCTGTCATCACAGTGTGCACCTCCTGTCCTATTGTTGCCCTTTCCTGTTGCTCTCCCTTTTCCCTGTCATTTCATCAAACAGCACTGCATGTCCAGGCTCCTCCAAGTTACTTGTTAGAGCCAACATCCAGAGATGCATCCTGTACCCCCTTCCCAAGTTTGTCCAACCACTCATAAAATTACTGCTTCATTTAAAATCCAAAATTCCTTCATTTAGGAGAGGGCTATTGCAATATAGACCTGTTTGCATTTACGTTTGATTTTATTGCAACCTGTTTACTGTCTGAATTTCAGGGCTGTCTTCCATGTCACCTGCTGCTTTATCTCATGTCAGACTTGTGTTTTCATAACATCATTCTTCTGCTAAAAAGGTATCTCCCAAAAACTCTGCTTTGGACTTTTTTTTCCCACTTACACTATGTCCAGAGCCACGCATTGCTCCCTCCCTTACACCCTTCCCCTGCAGCCTTTCCAACACATCCCATTCCACTGAGGTGCCCGTCCCATTTTTCCCCCAAAAGCCCCCAAAATTTGGGCCTGGTGAGGGGTGAAGGGGCAGAGGGCAAATCAGCCATAGAGGGAACAGACCTCTAATTATCCAGGGAAGATGCAGAACACATCCAGCATCAGAAGCCTGGACCCACATGCCTATCATGGACAAGCAGCTACAGTTCTTAAAGTCACTTACAGAGAAAGTGTTTAGATTGCACATTTTCAGGATAAACAGAAATGTATAATATATACGACTTTGAAGGATATTATCTGGGGGACAATTAAATTGACAGTGGCTCTGTCAGCTTTTTTGCACTGCCAGGGAGACATCGAGCCAAGCTTTAGGGTGATGCTTCGAGATCTCAGTGCCTCCCATATAATTTTTTCCCCCATCTCTGAATAATCCCAGGAAATGCTGGGCAGCTGGGTGGATGAGCAAGGCAGCCAGCTGCGGGGCAGCCACACCACATCTGGCAGGCTGGGCGGTTTGGGAGCCCAGCATTAAGAGCCAGCACACGCTCACCTCTCAGCGCGGCCGGCGGCGTTCCCTCTGCCCGGAGCCGAGCGCAGCAGCCGGGTCTGAGCTCTCGCTGCTGCCGGGGTGTCCAGAGGCACCGGGTGCCCCGCCGGGGACAGGGCACCGAGGCTGATGTGAGCTCCGGCAGGGACCTTGTCCCAGGAGCAGCCACCTGCCCCCCACCCTCCAGGGCTTGGGAGCTCCTGCACACCCTCCTTGCACAGCTCACTTCTCCACGCTGTTCTCACAAGGTTGGCTTTGACTTCTCCCAGCGTTGCTCTTCTGGGCTATTTCTCATGGAAGTGACCTTTCTGCTAGCTCGGCTCCCATGCCCTTTCCTGAACCCAGACTTCCCGATTTCCTTTTGATGCTCGTAACTGAGAACAGTTTGGACGGATTCTTTCTCCATCACACCCTCTTAAAACAAATTTTGCTTTTATTCTGAAACTTCAAATTCTGTTTGTTGCTGAACTGATATAGATACATTCAAAAATCTCTTCCTTGCATGTGCTGTGGGATTTCAAGTTATTTCCCAAGGACAACATGAAGTTTTTCTTTGACTGTAAGTTTAAGAGCAGACTATAGCTGAATCCAAGTAAGAAGAAAATAGAATATAGAAGGCATTCACACATGCAGGTTTAGATATTATTTGTAGCAGCCATTTCCACTTCCACATCTTTACATTTCTAATGAAGTCTTTCTTATTTGCTACATCTTCCAGAAATTGATTTTTTTTTTTTTTTTTTGTAATCAGGATTCTTGAATAATAAATACAGCATTTAATTTCTCTTTCAGTGAAAATTACTAAGTTGACATCACCCTCAAGGAGACTGCTACTGCTTTAGGATCTTGAAGGTATAGTTCAGCTTTGGTGTTATATGAAAATTATAAACTGAGGTATAAAATCCTTCTCTGTAATTGCTCCCTTGCTTATGTTTAATCTTAGACAACAAAACCACATCACAGGTTACTATGGCAACTCCCCAGGGAGTATCCTTCTTTATTTGAGCTCCAGGATCCCGCACAGGAAAACAGAAAATGTCCTCAGAAGAGAAAATATTTCATATGGACTATTTGTGCTTGGCCTGCCATTATATGGGAATTTAAGAGTTCTACCCAGTGCAGACACTTTCCAGGACGAGATTGGCTGAAATATCCAATTTGAACTTCTGCAGAACTGTGGCTGTGGACTGTGAAAGTGACCTTTGATGAACACTTTAAGGTCCAAGAGCTGACTAGAAACAGAATTAATAGAAAGAAGTGCAGCTGCTTAATCCAGAACCATAGAGAACTAACTTGATATTGAGCGTACCTTTGCTTTTCTCATGCAGTATTTTCCTTAAAGTTTTGTAAAGTTCCTCTGCCAAGTTAATTTTTTACCAAAAATTATGAATTCAAATGCCAATACATTTGGATAAAATTTTGTGAATATCATCAGATGTGTTTATGCACACATCAGAATTGGAAATGCTGCAACAGCTCACAGCAGAATTTTTTATAGCAGCTACACTGATTTCTGAGTTAGGCTCTCAAAAGGACTGAGGTGTCATTCACAAGATTACAAAGGCAGAAATAATGCTGAGTGTGTTACCCTCCCTGCCAAGAGAAAAGTAACCCCTGCTCTGTGAGAAGGGTTTGAGCTAACCTGCCAGCTGAGTGTTTTGTCCACAGCTTCAGACCACTGAATTTCTCAAAGATGTTTCACTACACAAAGAATTAAATATTATTTGGAACCAAAGCCTTTTTCTCCATCCTACCTGCATACCTTATACCAGGCTGCTCAGCTGACCTTTGCTGTCCTTCTTCTTGGAGAATGTCTGGTTCTAGAAAGGATTCCGTGGGAAGGATGTGTGATCCCAAACACACTCATATAATATTCTCCATGCTCTGTGCTGGGGTGCTAGACATCACCATCCAGTGATGGGTTAAAAGCCAGGGGGAAGAGCAAGGTATAAACTGCTGCCATGCATTTTGCAAGAAGGGCCCTGAAGACCCCATACCAGTCTCCTTTCTATTAGATAGAGGCATATACCAGCAGTAAATGTCAGCCCTTTCCATCCTTTGCTTTTGGGTTAGAAGATCTGGCAAAGTGTCTAAAGTGTAAATAATATTGGGGGGGGGGGGGGCGTGTTTAGTAAAAATCATGCTATATTCCCAAATCTTTATTTTCTAGAACCAAAAGCATCTGCTGCCACTTTCTACCATGCCAAACACATCTGTGCTTTTGAAATGCCAGCCTCTGTTCAATCCAGTGCAGGCTGGTCTCACCACACATTCATCCACTGTTCTCCAGGGCATTAAGCCTGGATGTGAATCCCACCTAGTCACTAAAAAGACTCTTACATATCTGAGTGCTCTTGAATCATCTCCTGACCTCAACAGCTGGGCAGGGAGTAAAAAATATGTTTTCTCAGTTTCTGAGGCAGTGAAATGTCTGGTAATATCTCAGCATTGTATTCTGCCCAGGAACAGACAGTCAGCAGTGTGAAAATCAATAATGAAAAACTCCAGATCAGTTTTTTTTCAGACAAATAAATGGCTTGAGTGACACACGTATGTCATCCCCTGTTTGGACTAATTGTCCTTCCAGGGACACTATCAGAGTGCTGCTGCTAGTGCGTCTCAGTGTAACCCTCACAACATCCAGTGTTGTGCAAATCACCAGCCCTGCATTCTCCTGTCAGCACTGGGTCAGCTGAGAGCTGAAATGAAAGGTGGAAATATCTACTTTCATATCTTCCCTCTGATCCTAATTTTATTTTAGACATTGGGTAAGTCATCATTTCCTCAGGTTCTCAGTGAGTTTGGGATGCTGACTTTCTGATGTAAGCTGTCAAGAGAATTTAGTTCTTCTTTGTGAAGCACCTTGAACATAAAAGCATGACAGCAAAGAAACCCTACACACCACTCTTATTTATCCCCTAATTGTAATACACACGTTTCACAGGGTGAAGCAAAACATTTTACTATTGCTAGTAAGTGACATCTTACAGACATGTCAGGCTTTGTGTTGTTCCACCTTTGATCTCATTCTCACTTTGCTTGCTTTGTACTTTAGCTGTGAATATTTAGGAAAAAAAAAAATCAAAACCCTTGTGCGATCTCTTGGTCAACTCTAAGCCATTTCCTGTCAACTCTGTTCCTGTGTGTTGTGCCTCTGTGAGACTTGCTAACAAAAACCAGCCCAATTACCATGTCACTCTCCTAGTTCTGTCTGAACAGATCACAATTTACAGAGCACTCCACAGGCTGAAAGAGCCCATTGTTCACTGCTGAGTTAATACTAGAAGCAAGGATCAGTGATGCACTTGGTTTCTGTTCTGAGGGAGAGGGGCAGAGCTGACATTGCCCCTGGAGGAGCCTTCCTGTACATAGGGACAATTTGGAAGGGGACAGTCACCTCAGTGTTCCATGTGTGAGCATGGGGTATCCCAAAGGCCTCCCTGGGGCACCTGGAGAGGCAGGCCTGCCAGCAGGGACACGCTGTCCCTGATCTCTGATAGCCACAAACCCCAAACAGCAACAGGCAGGAGTGCTCAGGAAACAGACTGGAGCCCTCAGTGACTTGTCAGCCAAGTGATGCTTCAGCCTTCATCACTGCTCTGATCAGGTCTCTGCTGACTGCACCTGGGCTCTGAGGTTCTGCAAACAGGTGCAGTGTTTGGGAGCTGGGGGCATTTCAGCTCATTCTGAACACAAAGCAGGTCTTCCTTGTGACAAGTCTTTGGGTGAGAGGGAAAGTCAGTGGCTCCATTCTTGATTGACAGGGAGAAAATTAAGGGTTCAGGCTTATTAAGCAGTCTCTAACAGTGATTTATGGGGTCCTGTACATTTTAATCTAACAAAAAAATTTAAATCATCTAATTAGCTAAGTGTGTAATCCTGTATATTAATTGTCTATTAGCCACTTCTTAATTAAAATGGAATGCTTATCAAATAACATGTGATGGCCACGTAGCATCAATTTAAGTCATTATCAGACCAGCTTCTATTTTAATAAGGATCTGTTCATCTGGAGTCTAATCATTTCATTTTATCTTAAAAGCTCTACTGAAGAGGAAGCAATCACCTTAAAAAAATAATATTCCATTAGGACTTTCTAGACCCTTTACTATAAACAACACTACATGAAGAATCACAAAACCCATGTAAAATATCCAAGGAACTATCAAGGAACCTGGAAACCCAGATCATATGTTTAAATTTGTCCAGGAGTTCCTTGCTCATGCACACAAACCTTTCAGCATTTTTGCTTGACTTCCTCTTTGTTGGGATGCATCACTCTTGAGCTTGGAGGAAGTTATCCTTAATTATTAACCAGCTTTTCTGGGCCCATCATCCTACCTGGAAATTCTACCAAGCAGATTCCTGAAGAGATCAAAGTCTTCCTTCTCAAAGTCCGGATGAGTTTTTTTGCTCTCCTCAATCCTAAGTATTCTAACTCCATAATTTTGTGGTCACTGCAGCCAAGGCCGCCCTTGAGTTTCACATCCCTCATCAGATACTCTTGTTGGTGAAAACAAGGTCCAACATTAGCACCCCTTCTCATTGGTTCCTCCATCACATTATCAGGGCATTCCAGGAATGTCCTGGGTGGTTTATGCCCTGTTGTGCTGTTTCCCCACAAGATATGAGGGTGGTTGAAGTTCCCTATAAGAACCAAGACTAGTGAACCTGAGATCACTCCTATGTGACTACAGAGGAACTAATCCATTCTGCTATGGGTCAGGCAGCCCACAGCAGACCCCTACTATGATGTCACTTGTCCCTGCTCTCCCTTTAATCCAGACTCATAAGCTCCAAGCTGGCACCTGATGCATCCCCAGGCAAAGCTCCATGCAGCAGGAGCTGGTCATTGACATGGAGGGTGACACTCCCTCCTCGTCTCCACACCCTGTCCTTCCTAAAGAGCCTGTGTCCCTTCATTCCAACTCTTCAGTCACAGAGCTCACCCATCACAGCCCTGCAGGAGTGCACAGTTCCCTAATTCCTCTGGTTTATTCCCCATTCTGCTTGCATTCAATAGAGACATTTAAGCTGCCCCCCCCCCCCCCCATTAAGCTGATTTACTGTCTGGAGTGTCTGGAATCACACTGTGCTGCTCTTCAGGTGCTCTCTTGCTGACTGTGATCCCTCTCCAGGCTCTGAGCATCTCTGGCTGGAACTGGCATCACACTGGCAGGCGTGGGATGGATTGAGGTTTCCCTCCCCTGGCAGCATTACTTTAAAGCCATCTTCACCAGCCAGGCAAGCCTGGGGGCAAAGACACTCTTCCCCTTCTCTGGCAGATCAACCACATCAGCTCCCAGGAGATCAGGTTTCTCAAAGAGACTCCCATGATCTAAGTAGCTGAACCTCTGGTTGTGGCACCAGTGCTGTAACCATCCTAAGATTTTATATGGACTCTCCCCCCACTGCCCTTTCTGATTATTCATCCGTCATCTTCAAGAAATTTTGAAATAGTTTACTCAGACTTGTACCCATGTTCTAATGGGCAAACACTGCTGAGTACATCTCTCTCAGTCCTTGTAGGCATGCAAGATTTGTTCTCCTATGTGTTTTTATCACTAGACCTGCAGGAGCAGACTTCTAACGAGGCACAGGACCCATCTGGTAATCTTATTAAAAATCAGATTTGGCTTTCCGAATCAATCTTTACCCAGTGGGTTTCTCAAATGGCGCTGTCACCTGGTTTTTGCCAAAAGCTCTACACTCAGCTCCCAGGACTACCCTTCCACAGCATTTTTGCCTGTTACAATGGCACACAGATTTTTACTGGAGCTGATGGGCTTGTTCAAAGCAAGCATCTTATGAAAGATATAAATATCTTTAAGGATATCTAAAGCTTAGTGCTAGACAGTGTAATTTTGCCAAACTAGAAATGCAAAAAGAACATTAAAAAAAGATAATATAAGCTCATAACTGAACTTAAATGTGGAGTGGTACTGAAACAAGATAATTTCAAGCTCTGTGGAGCACTGGTTTACTTTTTCTAGCACATATCATGCTTTGATGGGCCATGGCACACTTTGCTTAGAGGAACACAATTTTAACATCTGCTCCTCTCAGGGTTTAAATTGGTGCCAGAGTGCTCTTTTAATGGTATGCCAGAAGAAGAAAGGTTTCAGCAATGAAATAAGAGAATAAACCCAGGTACTATTGTTAAGCACACCTAGGAACAATTAAACAGGCAATTTTAGAAATGTTATGTAACCCCTAGGAATGATTTTATGCCAGTGAAGCAGCCCCTTTTACCCATTTCCCTCAACTTTAAACCTGCAAAATCTGTCTTGAGATGAATCGAGGTTACAAAAGTTACCTGGTTTTCCAAAATTGCCTGCAAAACTCTGTGCAAATGTAGGGTCACTGTCTGTCCAAAGGCTCTGCGGTGGCACTTGAAAAATAGCTGGAATCAGAACACACATCCACCCAGAGAAATGCAATGAGAAAGAAACAGGTTAACCTGTCTTCATATGTGTCCAGAGGATATCATTAACATTAATGTAGTCATAAAGCAGCACCTGCTGGCTCAACACAGCACATCTTTGCCTACTACCAATTAACTCTTCAAAAAATAATAGAGAACAATTTTTGCCCTTCTGCCCCAAGCACAATAACTTGTTTCCTTTTAAGCATTATTAATTATAATGTCCCTGGTGCTTTGCCTTACTGAAATGAACAATCCCGTTAGTGACATAAGCTTCATAGCACGGTGTATCTCAGCAGGAGAAAGTGCAGAGTTATTGAGCTTTAAAAATATTATACTGCTTTTTATTACTATTGTTGTTCCTTACTTGTTGTAGAGGTTTCACTCTAAACCATCCAGAAGTAAAAAACCCACACATCTCAGTCAAAGCACAGATCCCACCTAGGTAAAGGCACAAATTTCACAAAGATGTTCACACTACAGTAATGTCAATGATTCAGCAAGCGAAGTCCAAGTAAAAGGCTTAGGTGTGGCAAGTCGTGTGATGAGATGGGCAGAGACAATCCCCCAAAAAAAAAGCTGTAACCATGTTCTGCATTGCTAAAAGTGAACTGCAGTCAAATGCTGAAGGGAAGAGCGAAGGTGAAGGTGACCCTTCCTCTGTGCTCAGGTGTAAGGTGCTGTGCCCATGCTGCTGCACAGCAGCTGGGTGCTGCCAGCCTGCACAGGCCCTTGGCTCTCCTCCAGGGTCCTTTTAGGACCAGCTCTTCCCCACTGCACTCAAGCAATGCAGCCACCCATGTGCAAGGTTTCTGATATGGTGTCCAATGATGGCACTCACATATACACATATACACATATACACAAGCTTTGCATCTCTGATTTACAGTGTGAAGGTCACTGTGTCTTCTGCAAGGTGTCTCTTACTGCCCAGCTCATGTTCTGTGGCTGAGCTGCCAGCCCTGTCTGAGCAGACACCACCAGGTGTGAGCACTCCCGGTCTGAGCAGAGTTGGCTGCATAAGAAGCAAAGCTAAACCTGTTCTGCTTAGGGAAAGGACAGCTCTTCCCTTTCCACCTGTATGCAGGGATGAAGTGGCAGATATATGCGATGCCCATTAAATATTTTACATGGTATTTAACCTGAGCATTTTGGCAGAAAGCATAATCCATCTAAGCTGTCTGTACAACATAAACATACAGTATATGGCAGCCAGCCCGTTAACTGAAGAGCTGTTTTGCATACCACAAACACTGAGGTTACCCATTGTGCTTGTGTTACCCTTCCTATCTTACCAAAGTCACTTTCTGCATAGATAGGATGTCAGGAATATGATTTACTGGTTTTGCTTGTCACTGCATTGCAGGTGATCACAGACCAGGTATCATTGCAGAATGATGAAGGCCAAGGACACTGGCTCCTGTATTTAGAATAGAAAGATACAAATGTGCAAGTAGTTTCTGTTGCCATTAGTAGTTAGCAGAAAGGTGCATGATTGCTCCTCTAAAAGTGTGCCTGATTGCATGTTTATCCACAAGTTTGAGCTGCACAGAAAAGTGCAGTTGTTCAGGCTGCTGAATCTCTGTCAGCCCTCCTTTTATGAGACAGTCAAGCCTTTCCAGAGCCATGAAATGCTTTGTGTTATTTGCTGCTGGGATTGTCACATCTTCTATATCTAACAAGGTACCTGGAGACCGTCCTACTTCTAGCAAAGATTCCTACCTGACACTAATAAGATGACAGCATCCCAACATCACCTTTCTGAGGCAGAAAGGGGCACTCCAGTGACCTGGGAAGCCTCATCTGAAATGACTAAACCAAGCCTGCCATCATCTTACAGACAAGGTACATGCCATCAGCCCATATCTCCCTCACCTTCTACCTCAATGCTGATTAATTTCTCCTAGTCTTATCACAAGAATTGCTGAATGAGAGAAAAAGAGATATTTCTGTGACTCGCAGGCCAGTTTTTGTAGTGCATCTTTATCTGCTTTGCCTGATTGATCAAAGATGCCATTATCTGCTGTACTCTGCAATCTCATTGACTAGGTTCAGCCTTGCTAACTTCTAGCCTTCAACGATCATAAAGCTTGTGAAAAATGAAGTTAAAAAAAAGGGGTGGGGGTTTATTTTTTTTTTTTTTACTGTATTCTGGCTCTTTGTAGAGGTCAAATCTCCTTCCTACCCTTCAGAGAAGTTACTATCTTTCTGATGACAGTGGATTATCTCTTGCAAATAATAAGACATCTGCCTAATTATTTGTCTTTGATTTTTTCCTTCTCTTTGCATCAGCTCCACCCCACCAAAAACAGAGTCCTTAGAAACCATAGCCAGCCATCTCCATTTACATCTACACATATCCCCCATGTTTTCTCTTCTGGGGAAGCACCAGGCAGTACTGTTTAAAGGCAAAAATTTAGATGCAATAAATGCACTTGAGCAAACGAGATCAGAAATTACTTGCCTCGTTGTTGAAACCCATCATCCTTGATGCACAGCTGCCACCAATGCACAGCCACACCTGCATGATGGCAAGGGCTGAGCTGCAGATCTCCTGGGAGGCCTGCTAAGGAAACTGCTTCTGAGATTCAGGTGAATGGTAGTGCCAAGGGAAACTGCTATTGTTCTGTGGGATACCTGTGTTCTTCGTGAGGAGAACATAGAACTGTAAGCACGGGCACCCGCAGAAATCTGAAGCAGCATTCCTTCCACATTATGCATATGAAACATCAATACCAGAGAAGTGACATCCCACAACCTTTTGTTTTTTCCCCCAGACAAGAGAATCACTACAAAACTTTGTAAGTAAAGAAAAACAGATGCGGTTAACAAAAGAGCTAAAACGTGGTTGGAGCAAGTTTATTAAAAGATAGTTCTTTTAAATGCCTTGTCATTTGCAAATACATTTAAAATAAATTATAGAGATTGAAGCTCTTCCTTATACTGACATCTTTTGTACTGTGGCTGAGAAATCACGGGTACAAGTTCACATACATGTCACTGTGCAAAGTGCTCATGGTAATCATTTTCATGGGGAAAAATAAGCACTTGAAGGCTTATATATTTTATGTCATGAATTCAGTTAATGCACACATCAATCAGATTGTCAAAGCTGTTTACAGCCCATGACTG
This sequence comes from Taeniopygia guttata, assembly GCF_048771995.1. Classification (NCBI taxonomy): domain Eukaryota; kingdom Metazoa; phylum Chordata; class Aves; order Passeriformes; family Estrildidae; genus Taeniopygia; species Taeniopygia guttata. Next base: position 59,721,041 of record NC_133024.1, on the reverse strand, counting down.
GGTATTTCTAGCTTTTGACATATTATATCAAAGAGAACCAGAATCCTTGAAACGTAATTTTATAGCTTTTTCTCTCTCTCTATTCACAGTTTTCTTCCCATATTCAGTTTTTCTGGTAAACTCTTTATAGCATTTGCAGCTCCTTCAGAATTCAGAGTCACCAGATTATTAGCAACATCAAGAACACATTTTTCCTCTTCTGAGACCCTGCCCTGGGTTTTCTCCAAAACTTACAAGGACTAAGATTTGCAATATTTAGGTAGGTTCAACTACCACATTCTTCTAAATTAAATTGCTCTGGTATTCCTTCATGCATTTGCACATCACTATCTAGTTTCTTTCATCCAATTTCAAAAATGTACTGTTATTCTTCTTTCTCCATGGTTTTCATTTTCTTTTACTTTTGTACTTAATGACTGTGTCTGGCTGTTGATGGTGAGCTGTCTCCTCTGGGGTTTGTTCAAAGTTTAGAACTAGTCTAAGATATTAGTCCCAAAAGAGGGTGTGAGAAGGAAGAAGGGTTGGAGGATCTATATTTTTTTCTTGTGAAAATTTGGAATCCTGGAATCAGAAATTACCCTTTCTTCTATATTTTTCCTCCAGATGAAAATCATTAAGATATACCAAGTTTTCTCTCCATGTATACCACATGTAAGAAAACAGGGATTTTGGAGTCAAGTATTTCAAGCCATGAAGACACAACACTCACTAATTTAGTGAGTACCAGCACAGGAAATTTCTAGCAACATGCACTGGAAAGATAAAAGCTCAGATGTGCTTTACACCATCACCAAATGAGATCAGCTCCACTGGATGGACTGTCTTTAAGAGACAGACAATGGACTTGACAGCCAGCCCATGAAAAATGAAGAGGTGTGATTTATTCAAAGGACCATATATCTCACAAAACTGGGCAAGGGGAAGGAAAGAAAATGCAGGAGGGGAGAGGGGTCAGAAACCGTTCAAAACTTGTGTGGGCAGCTGCAGCATAAAAACAACCAAACTACTAGTCCAAGAACTTGGTCATAAAGTTTAATGGCTTGTTATTTATATGAAGCCTTCAGTAACAGAGTAAGAAGTGCCTGTTTTCCCTCACTTCACATCTTTTCTGTTGAATGCTTTCTTTCCTCTCTGTCTCTCTTCATTTTAATTTAAACAATATATCTGGTTTAAGTGTGACTATAAAGCAGACTCTTAGCAGGAGCAGAGGTGTGTGCCAACTGGAGATGGCTCCACTCCCATCCTTTCCCAAGGTCATTGCCCACCAGCCACACCTGAGGACAACAAGCCTGCAGTGCTGTGATCAGCCAGGAACATGCTCCAAGAGTAGCAAAGAGACAGCATGCCCCAGTAGCTTGCTGGGTTGTGCTTGCATGCAGCAGGATATCACATATTTCAGGTGTTGTTTTGTTGGAGGAAAACATTGTTTTCCTCCAAGATATTTATTAAACACTAGATCTTAGAGTGCCCTGATAGGTTTGCATGAAGGACATTGTGGGACTGACTGACAGATTGATGGGATAAAGATATCAGGAAAACATTCAAAATTTACTTTTGGCAACAGTCAAGAAAAGGAAGGGGAAAGCCTTCCAAATCTCACTGCAAATAGGCTTTCCCATAGATTTGATGGGGAAAATAAATGTGCAGATTCTGAGACTACTTTGAATCACATTAGTGATTTGAGATGCTTCATCATTCTCTACATGATATGAACTGCAGACTTTTATTTCCCAGACTCTGCTAATAACAAGCCTATAATTAGGTATCTGTCCTTTGCAATCAGCACTACAGCTTTCTGTTCATAGGAGAAAAATTGGAGGGTGGGAGAACCACTCAAGAGCATAGGAAAGCTGCCACTGGTGTAGTGTGGCTGGCTAATAGTTTCAAAAACGTTATTAGGTATGTAGCATGTTAATAAAAATGTTCTCGCTCATTTGTCTGTCTGATTGAACCCACACAAATTTTGGGGGGGAGCTCATTTTCTCAGATTCCAATAGATAAGTAACTGATTTCTTCTGGTTTCCTCCTGCCCTGTACCCATGAGCCATTTGCCTGGATGACTGGCCAGAGACTGTTCTTGCTCATTAGGCAAGATTTGCTTTTGAAGTTTGATACAGCAAGATGATGTAGAAAGGCATGATGGAGAGATGCTGCATAGGGATTTACGCTCCTATTTTACCCCGTTTTTTATTTTGTCCATGCAGTTTGCTGGTTTCTGATCTTCAACTTGAAAAGAGGAGCCCAAGCATGTCAGCAGGCAAAACTCAGACTGTTACTTGACTATCTTGGAAAGCTTTGAGAAGCAGCAACAAGAAGGCTTCAGTGTAAAACCTTGGCCTGTTAAAGTCACAACAACACCAAATGCATGAGGGATTTTAGATCTAAAGGTAGAGGTATTTTGTCGGTCTTATCAAAGTCATTAGAAGCAAAAAAGCAAATATTAATCTGATTACGCTGCCTACAGTAGGGCAAAAATCTGCTGCTCACTGCATTGCACTGTTGAGATAACAGCAACTCCACAAAGAATTGTGGTGGAGTTCCTTTGGACCCCATTTTATGTCTGGAGAAGTAAATTTCTCCACCAAGTTGTCTCTGACTACATTTTAAAAATTAATTCAATGCCAGTGCATCCCATTCTTCACTACAGTACAATTGCCTTTGGAGAAAGCAATGACAGCTCTCAGACATAATTTTCTGCCCAGTACTTGCCCAAGAGTCTCTTCATCTCTGAGGTTTCCAAAGCCAGGAGGGTTATTTTCAGGGACACACATATTAAAATTAATGCTAAATCCAAAGGACCGCATGCTGTGGGGCTTGATTGGATTTGGACAAAGAATGTCACTTTCTAAAGTCAACCCTGCATGTAGATAATTTTTTTCACCACCTAATCACGATTGTGAGAACGTAAATCATGGGAATTACAATGAGCGGAGTTGATGAATGTGCGCCACAGGAACTCCAACTTCAATCCTCTTCGAGGTCACCACTGGAGGAAGTCTCTTCCCTAGGGCTTGATTTCTGCTGCCTGGCACATTCCCTCCTTAGGCACACTCTTTTGAGGGAGATGAGAAGTACCACCTTTGCTTCTGTTTTGTCTAGAACCTGTCTCTCCTTTCAACAGGAAAATGAAGCCCTGTAAGTACCTGTAAAGGCTTCCTGTAATTTTTCTACATTCACTTACAACCAGGCTCTTAATAATTGGATATAAAGTGAAAATCCTCAGGAGCACAAGAGTGAAGTCTGCAAGTGCACGGGAATTCAGTTCTCTCAATATTTATGTTTAGCATTAAATAATTCATGAAAAACAATGACTTTGACTCCCAAGGCCTTCCCTCTCTTATCTCAAAAACTGTTCATACATATACTGCAGGATCTCTATGCAAATATAAAAAGGGTATTAAGTTGTACATGTAGTAAATCCTGGTTTTACACTAAATAGGCAAGAGCTAACAGAGGGCATTTGGATTAAAAATAGGTCCCTCTTTGCTGAGCAGACTAAAGTATTCTTACCTCTGGCTTCCCTCCCATGCAGGAATTGACTTTTTCCTGGTGAGAAATTAAAGTGAATTATAAAATCTATAGGGTATTAGAGGTATGTTTTGTAAAATAAATGATTTTGATTTAAATAACTGCATATTAGGGAATGTCCCCTGCCTCCACAAAACCACTCCTTGTTTTGCAGTGGGAATCTGTGGCCCAGCCCATGTATGACAGTACCATTGCATAAGAAACTTCCCTGCTCTTAAGGAAATATTTGGGACACAAGGTGAACATTGACATCACAACTCTCCGAGTAGGAGGTGAGCACTGCCCCTGGCCCCAGACATCATCTTTGACCATAATCTGGTGTTTTCTCTCCACCCTTTGCAGCAGGATCCAGGAGGAGGAAAACTCCTCCAGTCTCACCAGATCAATTGTTACTTCTAGGACCACACATCAAACTCATTGGTATTTTGGCTTAATTTTAATGTCTTGTCCCATGAAGAGGAAAATTGGGCTGCAGTGTTGAGCTGAAGGACACAGAAAGCAGAGGGCCCAGCAGGCAGCCCAGCTGTGGGACCACTGACCTGGTCATGTGGTTTTGTGTTCCACCCATTTTCAGTTGTTCTCTTAAAACATTTTTAAAACACCAAAACACTGCTGAGCACAAGGAAAATTCCTCTCTCTGAGTCTTGTGAGACCAACCCCTGGGTCCACAATGAACACAGCCACCAGAGTGGAAAATACCCCACAGGGTCTGATGGAGGGACTTAAAGGGACTGACTGCAGAGGGTAAAGCACAGCTGGAAGAAGCAGTGATGGAGCCACAACTTCCTGACAGCATAAGTACATCTCACAGCTGGACTCAGGCAAACATTCCCTTTAAACCTGGTTTTCTTTCCTTTCAAAAAATCTCTGAAAGAAATGTAGAAGCAGTTTTTGCCCAAGTCATTAGCCTTTGCAACTTTCCCAAGCCTTCAGCTCAGACACTCAGCTGCCAGAATAAGCAGCAACCTTATTTCACCTCTGGATGGTAGAAAAACAAGGCACATACACAGAAGACCTAAACCCAACAAGTTGAAGAGCCCTTTTGGGGACAGCAGGGGTCACTGACACACTCCATGCCCCAGCACTGGCAGATGGATGGGGTGAGGGTATTGGTGTGCTGTGGCCCATGGGAGCAGCTCATGCCAGAAAAGGCTCAAGATGCAGCGCACAGCAAAATTGAACAGCAAGGAACACTTGGGTGGAACTTGTCCACTATGACATAGATGATGAGATACCCAGGCTCTCCTTTTGGAGAAGCACAGAAGGGCACTTCACCCACCTCCCCTCGGGGCTTGTCAGGGCAGGGTGCCTCAGGCACAAGCAGTATGATTCTTCCTCCAGACAAGCTCACAGGCTGGCATCCCACTTCCAGCATGCCAGGCAGGCGTGACATATCTGGATGTGATCTCACATCCTCTACCACTGCATGTCCCTGTCCCCTCCATCCCCCAGTCCTGGACAATCTCCCACAGCCCACCAAAATATCCAGGAAGGGCTGCAAGCTGGCAGGAGCCCTCACCTTGACTGAGAAATGTGGCATGGCAATGTGGGAACTATGGCAACAGAATCCCCACAGAATCCAAATAGAACCCCAACAGAACCCCAACAAATCCCCAAGGGAACATGTAGGGGTGAGAGGCCAACAGCCCAGCAAAACAGTGAGAAGAAGAGTCCCAACAACACCCAGGGACACTGAGGACAAAGAGGGTGCCCCAGGCACCTCCCAGCCAGAAGATCTCTGCCTGGTCCTTGTAGCAAGGAGTCGCGTGGATATTTCCTGCCTGGAGAGGTAAGCCTGTTCTGTGACATCTCTGCAGCGTTTGATGGGGACAAAGTTTTTTTGTGGCTATCAGATGCTGCTTAACTATTTATCCCCCACATATCCTTGTCGGACCCAAATTTGCTGTTTTCCTTTCCTGGTTACCCTTTCACGTGGGAGAAGAAAACCAAGCCCCTGATGGGAAAAAACCCCATCCTAGATGGGAGTTAGGAAGGAAGGAGGAGGAGAAAGCTGCAGGATGCCCCAAGGCCCATCACTTCCCTGCAGCAGGCAGGGGTAGAGACACAAGAATGGGTAATGGGAAGCGGAGGGACACAGAGCCAACCTCCTCCCTCAGCCCTCCAAGCATCCTTGAGATCAGACTTCCCTGAGATGTGGGAGCAACAATTAGCCAGACCATGCTATAACATACCTTAATAAAAATTAAAAACAGAAAGGCAAAATTAAGAAAGACATTATCAAATATCCGTTGAGCCAGTCCTTGTGAGAGCTGGAGTCAGTGCATCCTCTACCCACTCCTCTCTGGCTGCAGATAGTGCCACTGACTCTCCAGTTGGCAGGCCCTAGAAATGGCACATGGAGACAACACATCCTGGCTGGTAGCTTCTTGCCAAGGTGCCTGTGAACAGGGCACAGATGAGAGGCTTTTAAGGCATCTGGTAGGACTGTGCCTCAGCAGGGTCAGTGATGACAGCATTGTCCCTTGGCGTTTTTCTCATTCTCAAAGTTCTCTTCATAAGCAATATTCACATTCCTTTATCTCTTTATTTTATTTTTCATAAATTTCTACTTCAGAACTTGTAGTTTTAATAGACAGTTCTGTGACTATATTTTTACCTTTGACTTAACATAACATTAAGTTGTGCAGCATAAATAAGAGGCTCTGTTGAATAGCATAAGGATAGTTTATCATGTCAGGGTAAGGAGGAGACACCAGAGAGCTTCTCAGCTCTCTCTCAGTACAACTGCCTCTGTATAACTCTGATTTTTTTTTCTGCTCTAAACCTACAGCAGTTGTAGTTACTCGGTATCACTGCAAATTTACACCATTGGCGTTTGACTGGGTGTATTGTGACTATGACCTTTAGTCCTACTTTTAGGGGCCAATGGATTAGTTATGCATTATTTGCCACCTCTAAGAAATGCTCCTTCTCATCTCTACTAAAATGTTTGGCTGCTGCAGAGGGCAGCACAAAAGGCAGTGGAGCTGGGGGTCTCCTTTTGCACTGCAGGACATGAAGCAGGAGAGACTGTCCTGCAAAAGTACTTTGCGTGGATGAGAGGATCAGGTCCTGTGAGCCAATATGAGAAAAAATGTTTCTACCTGCAGTTTGCTGCAGTGTTAGAAATCAAAACCAGAGCCAGCAGTAACTTCAGCTCTGTGTTACCCAGAGCCAAACACAATAAATCCCTTATATTCCTGTCAGATACTCCTCCAGAGCATGAAAAAGACGGAACCACTGGCAGTTTCTCGGGGATTTCTGTGCTCTCAGACAGTCTAACTTCAGACCACTTCTGTATCTCACACCACAAGTCCCAGTACACACACTAACAACCATGATTTATGGCTGGAGCTGCTTTGCTTTACTGTGTAGTGTAACTGCTGTGCTCTTGAAGTGCCAGGCTTTCTGAAGAGCATTCATGGACTCTACTCCTCAGCTGTGTGTCCTGTCTGCTTTGTGACCCAGGCAATGGCATCCGCCAAAGTCAGGTTTTAAATCCCAACAGAAAAGGTTGGTAGTCTGATTCTGCATACCCCCCTTAAGCTGATTATGCTTACATGATACTAGTGTGATTTTTTTCTGATTTACCAGAATAAATGAGTTCCATTCTTAATTGTGGGTGTTACTGGTTGCAAGCAGAGGCAGCTGGTTCTCATCCCTGCACCTGCAGAACTAGCATGATCTTTAAAACCTTGAGGCTGAGTGAATTCTCTGGGTCCTGGCTCTTTACTTATTTGCCATATATGTCTATAAGCCTACTAATGGCCACTGCAGGCTACAGAGAGGTAATCAGCCACTCAGCTGGAGCCAATGTCACTTCTATGGTGAACTTTTGGATGCATCCCTTCAAATGGAAAGACACTGCTGAGATGAGTATTGCTGGCTCTTCTGGTGCTTACAGGACTGGTATGATGCAACAGGCACAAAAGCTGCACAACAGGAAACCACTCCAGAAGCTTCTGTGCGATTTACAGTGAGCAATTGCTTTCCAAATATCTTTCAAAGTGCAAAGTAGAGAAACAGAATTATTTTAAGAGATTGTTTTCTCTGCAAGAGTTGTGGTTATAACTCAGAATTTGGACACCTACTCTGGACCCAGCTGCAATGGCAGAAATAGATGAAACAACCTTCTTGCTTTCAATAGTCTTGTTTGGCAATTAAAGTGCATAAATTTGGGGGTTTTTTTTAGAGAGATATATCTTCTACTGCGTTATGTTATAGATATGAATGTACATAATGTATGTAATAATATCAACAGTACTGTGTGTATAATGTGTACATCACTCTTCTTGAGTCTGTAAATATTTGCATACCTCTACGTATACATACATAAACATATCTGCCTCCTTAGCATTTAATGAAGTGTGGAGTCCACCACCCCAACCTGACCTTGGTGAGTGATGTTAGGCTGTAGCTCTGAGCATCACGGCATCACAGGTCCCTCTGCCCCAACAAAATGGGGAGACTGCAGTGATGCTTTATGGGAGACCCCAGTCCCTGCTGGACTGTGGGTCTGACAGCTCCTGATATCAGCTCTTGCATTGGAAAGTCACATGCCAGAAAGTCACATCTAAACAAAGTCGATGCACTGTCAGATGCCTTTCATTGCAGTGGGCTATAAACTGGGAGATTACAAATCCCATAGGATCAAGCAGGCATTGCTTAGAGGGAAAGATTCCCTCTACCAGCACAAATATCTTGAAGATTGCAATGGAAAGCAGAGGCTGACTAAACTCTTATTTACATAGTATTCTCTCCAGACCTGCTGTGGTGCAGAAATTCCACTGCAATTTCTGTGTATGGATGTCTCTCTAGTCTTGTGTACACAGCACTCCTCTACCTTTTGGGATATGTGCAGGGGTCTTACAATAGGAATTAATTTAGTTGACATTTTGCAGTATGACAGAGTTTATGTCTCATTTGATGGCATTGCACTCTCTGTCTTCTGCCTCTGCCTGGGGAGTTGCAGATGTGCAAATAAAACCATTTCCACTGAGATGATCCTACAGGGAAAGCGTTGTCTTTTTTGCAGCACCCTGCAGAGATACTTGGGATACTGGGTCCCACCAGATGCTGTCAGTGAAAGAGCTTGACAATATTTTCCTGGCCATCCTTTCCCCCAGTGGGGAACGCCAGTCCAAGGGATGCGGACACAGAAAGGGTCAAGTCAGCTTGATTCCTAATGGGGGATGGATGGGAGAGCTCGAGTAAGGAAAACAAGGCTTTGATGGTGAAGTTGGTGGTTGTGGTGGGAATACCCACGTGGGGCTGGGCAGTTCAGTTTGCCAGCCTCACCTTGCTCAGGGAAGTGCCACAGGATGGAGATGGCAGGAGGTGCTGCTGTGGTCTCTCCTGGACACATCCAGCCTGGCTGTGTCTGAAAGCACAGGAGTGGAGGGCTGTCAGATGAAGCATGACAACAAGAGCTAAAGAAATATCAGGGTAGCGGTGCCAGAGAGGCAATTCCACCATTATTAACACAAACACAGCCATCGCTCTGCCTTTGTCTCCTGATGAATCAGAGGAAATTGCCTCCCGAACCCTTCGCCTTCCAGCTACTTCAGCTGTGTTTTGTTCCTCTAAGATTCAAATATTCTGACTAGATTTCAGCATATTATTATGAGAAGAGCTATAAAGTGAAGCTTCACAGAGGAAATAGCCAGTAAATGTTGCTTTGAATTCTCTGGCTTTTTATGACAAACTCTGATGTCAGGGACAGATATGGCTTTGGAGAAGATGTGTTGCAGTGCTGCAGATGTGTTTGTGAGCACTTAGTGACAATTTCCTGTGACATTGCAGTGGGCATCTTACCATAATCTGTGAGATTTTTAAGTTTGCCTTTTTGAGGTAACTGATTCTTCAATTTAATGCCAGTCCCCATGAACTCTGAGCTAGCAAAACCAAGAGCACTCTTCTTTGTACGTCAATCCTATCTGGCCAGACTAGTAAAATGTTCTATTTGCATTTTGCAAAATGTTGGACTTTGTAACAAAAATATGCATCACGTCAAGTGAAAAATGTGACAGTTTGATATCAAAATCCCAGAATGGCTCATGATGGAGAGGGTGGGGCAAACTTCCAAAGTAGGAATATTTAATTTTGGCACTTTCAAAATGTGGCATTCCATCCCTCTAATTTGCCACGGGCTTTTAGTTTCAAGCATTTCTTCTCATGAAAAGAAGCATAAAAAAAAAAAAAAAACTCCATATTTAGAATTCAATAAAATACTTCATTTGATCCTCTTCAGTTTCTTTGAGAAGTTCAACATGAACACTCAAGTGCTGAATTCCTTCAAACTGTGTGGAAGCTGCTGATCTGGGAGTTGTGCAGCTTTGATGTTCCAAGTGCTAAGAGAGGGTACTATAAAATCTGCTGTAATTCAGATTTTTCAGTGGGACCGTCCTGATGGGTGTGAAACCTCAATCTGGCAGGTACAGCACAAGAAGAGAGACAGAAATTGTCTGTCCTGAGGTCTTTACCCTCCTGATCTATAAATCCCATAGGGTCAGGTATATGTTTATGTGTGGAGTGACGCAGAGAGAATGGGATAATCCATTCAAAACATTTTTCCACCACTGAAAGTGTAGTTCTCACACTTATTGTGTGAGGTGATTTTTCTCTTTTGTTTTGGAGAAAGTCAGGATAGGAAGGATGGCAAGGCAAAGTAGACAAACTATATGAAGGATGAGATCCTGCCCTTGGGCACTGCTGCTGCTGCTGCTGCTGTTGCATAGGGCCAGGCAGGGAGCTAAACCCTCAGGTTCGTGGCTTGTGCTCTTCCACTGGCTTTCAGAAATGCTCAGCTCATTTGTGTTTTTATTTATTCCAATTCTTCCTTTTCAAGGTTGCAAGAGAAAATATTTTAAAAGCCTTACTAATCATCCTTCAAAACATTCATGAATAGGAAGAGTTCAAGGAGAGCAGTCAGTGTCAAGTGATGGTGGTGTGCAGGGAAGCACGTGGGTGAAACACTGTGCACAGACACGAGGCCAGGACAGCCCTTGCCACACAGACATTGTGAAAGTGGCACCAGCTTGCCCCAGAGCAGACTCGGATCTTGCCCAGACCCATGCACTGCAATCCCAGGCAAATGGCAATTACAGGGCATTGCAGCAGGATGCAGGTGGTCTGGCCAAAAGCACTGTGTTAGATTTGACGTCCAAGTACGAGGTGGAGAAACACGATTATTGCCCTCTGCTTGGCAGTGGTGAGGCACATCTGGATTGCTGTATCTTGTCTGGGGCTCCCCAGTGTGAGAGACAACGTACTGGAGCAAAATGTCATCAAGACATGTAGAGGCTGGAGCTTATGTGCACAAGAGGAGGTCGAGAGAAATAGGTCTGTTCAGCTTGGAGGAGAAAATATTTAAGTACCTCTCATTGCTGCCTGAAGCTGCTAAATGAGAGGGTGAAGACAAAACAGACTTCTCAGAGCTGCACTTCGGTGGGATAAGAGACAAATAAATATTAGCAAAAGTATTTTCAGCATAAGGGTGGTTAAATATTGGAGCTGGAAAGGTTGTAGAATCTTAGCTTTTGGAAATATTTAAAATTTGTCTAGGCAAAAACCCAAGGACTCTGATCTAGTAGACTTGCTTTGAGGAGAGCCCTGGACCCTGGTGACCTCCAGAGGCACCTTCCAGCCCTACTTCTTCTACATCTCTGTGACCACAAAAACTCAGCAGGGAAAGTAGAATGACAGCAGTACAAAGATCATCAGAGCTAATGACATAGAGATGTCTTAAAATATGATTAAGAAGCAAAAGGGTCTTAAAAGTCTGTTACTAGAGAAATAGCAGAATTGTTCATGAAAGGCAGAAATTACAGACTTTTCCAAAACTAGTTCCCTAAGGAGATTAAAATTACGCAACGTAATTAGACTACATGATAATAAGATGCTTTGTGTCCCAGCAATGAAAGATGCAGTGTAAGGTTCTTCATAATCAGGTGTTGCCAGCTAATCTAGACCAAAGAGTAGTAAGAGAAACCTTTGAGGGTCTTTTTGGGTCATTTGCAATCGGTTTTCACCATTACCTGGATCAGAAAGAAAGTTCCAGAAAACTGAAAAGAAAATTATCCCAAGAAAAAGATAAGAGGAAAATTAAAGGTCACCCTTAATGTGAATCAACACACAGGAAATATGGCTTTTGCCAGACCAACTAACTCAGTGATTTTTCAAAATGAGATATTGTACAGATTGATTGACAAAAGTAAAAATAGTGATACCCCATACATGTGTTTCTCTGAAGCACTTGATGTCATTGTGTCAGGCACTGGTATTACACAAGTAAACCAGTTTAGCCTTGTGAATTCAAACATGCTAAACACCATGTCTCAGGCTTATGGCCTTCAGTACAAGAAATGGTAACAGAGGACCATTTCCAGAGCACCTCAAAAACAGCCCTGACTGGGACCTTGTCTGGGCAGCGCTGTCACCTTAGGCAGTGCTGTGCCAGTCCTGCTCAGCCCTTACCTACTCCCTTCTCAGAAATTATTCCACTGGGGAAGCCCAGCCAAGGGGTGAGGAGCGTGTCCTGCTGAGCCGTCCCAAGGGCAGTGCCTGAGGGTGAGTGTGTCTGTGGGCTCCCACAGTGCTGGCAGAGACCCCTCTGCTGAGGGCAGTGGAAGGTTTTGGGTCTTCTGCATTGATGAAACATTTGGTAACAGCCATCTCAGTCTGCAGTCAGAGCAGAGGAGCATCATGCCTGATGGGAACTGACAGGGAGGGGAAGGCCAGGAAAGAGGAGGTTGCAAAGCAATAGTCCTGCCAAACTAACATTATTTTTCCCTCCTTTATCTTTTGACATTAAACAGAGTGAGTGGGAGAACGGAAGATGCAGACACAATTAAGTAGATATTGCAGACGGGAGGGTGAGTTGCTTTTTATGGCTAGTTTATGTTTCAGACACACCACTATACAGAATAATGCAATAAGAAAAACCACGCAGTATTTATCCTGGGTTTATTCACTGCAGGTCTTCTGAGAGCTGCTTTTGTTTGTCTTTATTTAATTGGCATAGTCGGAGGGCCACCAGCAGGTCCAATTAAACAGATTCAATAGATTCCACTGTACATTTTATTCTTTTTCTCCATCAGTGTGCAGCAAAAACTGTCCAAAATAATTTGTCTGAGTACTAGTAATGAATATAAAGTGCACTCTATTCCAGCCTGCACACAGTAAGTTTCAGCTGTACAGCATTTTACAGCCAAAGCAAACTGGGTTACTAATGAAATCACTGATGCAATCTTTAGTACAGCCTTAGTGGGGAAGAGAGTAGTGTGTTATGATATGAGATATTTGGTTGCTCAACTTTTCTCAATGTCTGAAACACAGAGAAGCATTATGTCATCCTTTGTAGCTATCTTAAGTTTTGGCCTTAAGTGTTAGGTGGGAACAATTTAAGAAAATCCCACCAATAGGACCTGAGCATGCCCTCAATATCAGGTATTTGTTTAAGTGCTTTGTTGAATTGCTGCCTAGTAGATCCTCTTGAAAAGAAAGTGATTTTCAATCTAATAAGGTTATCTTAGTGTGAACATTTTAACTACATCAATCAATATGCCCATCAGGAGAAAATGACTAATGGGATTTTTCTTTTCTTTCCTTCTTTGTTACAAGAATGATGAATTGACTTTGCCTGTTGCTAAAGATTCTCATCTCCTTAATGCATTGCAGATATGTTTAATGGACAGAAGCTGACAGGGTCTTGCAGTAACCAGTTCCAACCAAAAATATTTCCCCTTCGGATTTGGTCGTCACATCCCAGTTCTGCTCTCACAGTGGAAAATTTGAAAAGGCTGGAAGAGGAATATGTGGCTTCTAAAGAAGCCTTCAAAATGCAGAGAATGCAAGATTATATTGAGCAGACTAATCTTATTCTCTTCCACAAAGAGACAACTGGGAGAACCAGCAGAGATTTTGTCTGTGATGCAGAGCCTGACGAAGCCTCCTTATGCCTTCCTGCTAAACAAGCAAAAATTGCAATGGAGTTTCCTGAAAAACCTCTGAAGAAAGAAGAGATATTGTCAGGTATTTTTGAGCAATCTGTTACAGGGAAGGAGAACAGAAAGCTGTTCGGGAGCTTTCCTACATTGCTCTCTGCATATCATAGAATCATAGAATGAATCATCATAGAATGGTTTAGGTTGGAAGGGACCTTAAAGATCGTCTCATTCCAACCCCTCTGCCATGGGCAGGGACACCTTCCACTAGACCAGGTTGCTCAGAGCTCCATCCAAACCTGCCTTGAACAATTCCAGAGATGAGGCATCTACAACTTCTCTGGACAGCGTGTGTCAGTGTCTCACCATCCTCACAGTAAAGAATTTCCTCCTAACACCTAATATAAGTCTTCCCTCTTTTAAATTAACACCATTCCCCCTTGTACTGTCACTATAAGACCATTTAAAAAGTCATTCTCCTGCTTTTTTTATAAGCCTCCTTTAAGTACTGAAAGACATCCAGTATAGTGTCTCTGGAGCCTTCCCTTTTCCACACTGAACAACCCCAACTCTCTCAGCATAGGATAGAACCATCTGTTTCCTTTTTGTCTGGATCAGAGTTGCTGTATTGCATTTAAATGACAGAAAATTAATATGAGACAGTTATCTGTCTTATAAGACTCTTCAAGTTCTGTTTACTTCAGACAGATAAATAGATAGACAGGTAGATAGATACAGGAAGATATACATATCCTTCTTTTAATAACACTTGACATCTCATTAAGTAACCCAGCCAGGATAGGGTCACAGCTGCCCCCTGTGAGAGGGTGAGGAAGGGACAAGTGGCTCCATCAAAAGCCACTGGGAGGGGACAACACAGCTGCCCTGGGGAACCACAGCTGGTTCCCTACACAAGGAGAGTCTGGCTTTCTGTCTGGATCACAAACTGGGGTCCAGCTGGGACAGCTTGGCATTATCCTAGGTCTAAACAATTTTTTGGCGGAAAGATCGGACTTTTTCTGTTAATTCTTATTTGAACATAGTATGAGCAGGAATTCTGCCTGCTATAGGAGAGCCCCTGGCGCAGCCAGCATGAAAGAGCCAGGCTATTCCTTCATGTAAAGGGTTACCTATTTCCTAAGGAATTCATGCATTTGTCCTCCTTGGGGGTTATCAACAGAAGTATTTTCTGCTCACTTTTGCATTTTTCTCAACGCAAATTTGCCAGCTCCTAAAAATGAGAAAAATAAACTGTTCAAACACGTAAGGTTAATGTTTTAAAGAGTTTTCCACGTGGAAATCAAGTACTCTTATCAGGAATACATGTGAGCTGCATACTTGAGGACAAATCTATCCTAGCAAGAGGCTGAGAGTCTGAAACCACCACAAAAGACAGACAGCAAATGCATGCAGAAACCTCTCTCAGTGCTATCCTAGGCAGTCATTTCTTGGATTTGCATATCACAATTAAAATTCAGGTGATATATGAAGTTTGTTTCAGTAGAGAGATAGTATGTAGACACAGGAAGATTTACCAAGGAAAGTCAAATATGGGAATGCCTCATTAGGGGACCAGTGTCAACATTTGATATGTCTTCAAGAATTTGTACACTACAGTGAGTGGTTTGTGGGGATTTTTTGGCTTCTTTTGATTGCTTTTCATTCTTTTTTGTCTTTCATAAGAGTGGCTTATGTAATCTGAGCAGTAACCTGCATTTCAATGTTTTTTCTGGCTCCCTGTCATAGCTATCTATACCTCTCTTTTTTTACCATGTGTCTTACTCTTCCACATTTTCTTTTCTACCATCTCCTCTGCCACCTTATGGCCCTTCCTAAATGCCTCCTTGTCCACCCTCTTTCGCCAGAACCCTGTGTGTCCACAGGCACCTCTCCTCTCTCCCACTTCCTTCTGCATATGTCTGCCCTGAATCTCTTCCCTCTGTCTCCTCCAATTTTTTGGCAATAAGACCACTTGGTATGGAGACACTGAGGTAGGTTGCATAAGAGCTGCATGACCTGGCAGAGCACGTGAGACAAGGCAAGAGGCACAGCTGACCCAGTAGGTGTGGGCTGTAACAGACCCCAGGCCTGCTGAGCTCAGCACAAAGAGGGAAATGTGCAGCCTGTGGCCACTGAATTAAGGCAAACCTGGAGGAGAAAAGTGCTGTTCTGGCAGCAAATTCCTTATGGCACCACACCTGGTTGTACGAGATGTTTGGTCCAAAATCACCTTTTTGGGTTCACTCCTCATTCTTGCAGCACCATGACTTTCCCAAAGAGGGGCACGCCAGTCCTCTTTGCCCCATCGCTGCTGTGCAGCCACAGGGAAGGTAAAACACCCAGGGGAATATGCCCTTCCAAAGAGTCTCTAAAATAAGGAGACCCAAGCTGTTTACAGAGGAAACCTGAACAGAAAGGCAAAGCAAATTAGCTTGTTACTCTTGCCACATCCTCTGCAAAGCCTGCCCTCAGTCTTCAGCAACTTTTTTTATGGTTCATTTTCAGGAGCTTTTTCTTTGCTCTCCCTCAATTTATTATACCATTAAAACCAATGGGGAAAAATGTTCCTCATTAAGGTGAGAAGGTTTTATCTGAAATACAAAATAATGAAATGGCAAGAAATCTCAAGGCAGGGAAAAAAAACTAACCAACCCACAGTTCTACACAAAAAGATGATGGTTTTTTTTATTTTTAAATACAACTCTTTCTTTCCTCTCCAGCACCAGCAGTGTATTCTCCATCAGCTCAGCCCACAGGACCTGTGCCAAAGGAACCCAGGTAAGCAGAGTAATTGGTAACATTTTTCTGTACAATTCAGTCACGTTAGGCTGTATTTATGCCATGCACAGGCAAGCAGCAGGAACACCGAGCAACTGGAAATTTATAGTGTGCCTGAGACACTCACAGCCCAGCAGCCTCTGCTGTGCCCTTGCCATTAATAAACTGGAAGTTATGCCTGTCTGAGGGGTTGTCTTTGGGCCCCTCAGCATCAGCTGTATTAAAAGGGATGCTGCCAACCTCTGCAGAGAGGTTTTTAAATTTTTTATCTTATTTTGCTAGACAGATAAATCTTACACAATATCTCTCAAATCAACCGAGATGTGTGATTTTTATTTTACAGGCTGCTCTTCCAGCTGGGGAAAAAAAATAGGTCTGATTCCCCAGCCACAGTAAATCAGCATAATACCACCGTTCCCACCACCGGTGCTGCAGCAGCAACACGGATTTACACCATCTGGAGACATGGATCCCTCCTCCCGGCTGCCCAATTTAAACATAGAGACAGATCTAATCTTCCTCGCAGAGAGAAGGCAGGGAAAGGAAATTGAATAGATATTCTTGTGAAGAGGCAAACAAAGACCAAATTCTTTTTCAGTGACTTTAAACAGCACTCAGTTCATTAATAACAATCTTAATAGGAATATTCAAATTTTTTTTTTAACTTCTTTCTTCCCTTGGCACCAAGGGAAATGGATGCAAGCAGCTGTTTTAGGGAAAGCTGTTATGTTGTTACAGGAACATGCTGCAAGGTGTTTTTTGGATTATATTTTATAAATAACATCCATAGAAATTGTAAATATGTTATAGATTTTTAATAAATTTAAATGTCCAACACGTATAAATAACTGTTCTACATTCATAACTTTCATTCTGAAAGAGTGCAGACTCTATTTCTTCCCCATATTTTGAAAATGTTGTGGACTGAAGTGAAACTTCCAACGGCAAATCAAGGGAAATCAGTCTTAAAAGTTTCCTGATTAAAATCACTACATGCATGCAAAAACAAAAAAAAAAAATTTTCCCCCATCTGAAGGTTTGTGAGAGGGCACCCTGCAGTCCAGCTCCCTGCAGGGCTGGGCTGAGCTCTCCTTAAGGGCCTGGCTGTGATTTGGGGTGCATGCAGAGAGCTGCCCATGCACTGCTGGGGCTGCCCCCAGCCCCTCATGGGCAGGCAGGTTGTTCACTCTGAGCACATCTCATTCTCAGACAAACACCAGCTTGACCCAGGGAGCATCCCACGTCTCCCACCTACAGCCTGGTCTCAGGAACAGGGTTTTCCATGAGATTTGGGCTTGATACTGGTCCCAGTTAACCTGCACATAGTGCTCTACTCATGTGCAAGGCAGAGATGATGGCCTTTTACTGCCTCAGGAGGGCTGGCAGAGCAAACACAATGGAAACATCTCCCTATTCCTCATAAGTTTTAATCCACAGATGCACTAATTTGTGTGTGCACTGCCCAGAATCCTTTACAATTCATAGGTAAGTAATAAGAAAGCAGTGATGTGTAAAGACCTTGTTGAATTACTAATGGAAATAAATAAATAAATAAATTTTTAAACATCCTCCACTCCTTGCCTTGAATCAGATCACAGTCAAGCCCCAAGAAAACTTTCTTCAGTATCTTATTTTCAATTTTTTGTGGTTTGTTTTTGTCATTTGCTAAGGTCACAGGTATCTTTAAATTAATTTATTTCAGGGACTGTAAAACATTCCCTACATTACACAGATAGTAGTGGCTGGACACCTTGATAGCTCTGTGTTGTAGGCTCAGAAGGATCTTGCACCCTGACTGACAACTTCAGGTGAATGGAGAGAGTGGAAGGCTGTATGGAAAGCCTCAGCTGCTGCTGGACATGCTGTGGTAAAAGAGGGGTGTCCCTGAAAGGTCCCAGTCCAAGTGTGTGCTGAGAGATACCATACTGTCAGCAGAATGGGGGTCACCTACTGCCATTTGCAGAACTGTGAAAGCTGAGATCAGCAGGAGGGTGATTTTAGGACTGATAAAACCTTGTTTTGTCCAGTGACAAGGAAAGCAGTGAGACCATAGAAAAGTCAGTACAGCTGCCACCAATACTCCTTGTCCATTCTGGTGTGCCAGCTACCCTTCTCCTCTGTGCTGTCCTTAGCTTTGTGAGGGCAATTCTCTCCTCTGTTGCTACAGAGCTCATTTCACAAGGATAAGTGTCTTTCATGACCTGTGTCCTGAGTTCTGTTCCTCTCCTCTTAAGCAGGGTACCCTCCCGGTAAGCCAGGGCAATGCTAAGCCACTCACCTGATAGCCCAGCAGCTGAGGAACATTATCAAGAGTGCTCTGAGGAAATGTGACCCCAGTCCACCCTGTCAAAGAGCAGGGATTAGCTGATTTTGCTGTGACGTGCCCCTGGAAGGCTGCTCTCCATCACCACCCTAAACCATCATGCCCCAGCTGAGGGATGATGGCAGCTGGGGTGGGAGGATGCCCAGAGGTGCTCAGCATCTCCAGCCTAAGTGTGTCAGCATGGGCTGTCTCAGCCAGCAGAGATGGCCATGACCCAGAATGGAGGAATATTCCAATCTTCATCTTCTTGATTTTAACAGGCCTCCTCAGGCTGATGGTTCCCTCCCTTTTTGCCTGAAAAGGGGAAATTAATTCACTTGAAATTCACCAGCAGTTCCATGGTGCTGTCAGTCTACCATCAATGTGCAAAAACTTTTCCTCCCCTCCCTGCCTCATACAACCCTCAGGTTGTGCCTCCTCCTTGCCACTAGTGAGGTGAGCTTCAAGGCCAGCATCTCCTTTTAGGCTAGCACAACTCCTCCATCTCCAGACATTCAGGTTTCAAAGGGCATTTGAGGGCCTTTTGAACCATTCACAAATGTGATTCAGATCAATCACACTGATTACCAGGGGCTCAGTAGACACCTCAGTGTTTTAGGGGTTTCTGGCCTAAGGGTTCCTCCATGAGAGAAGCACAACATTGTCACCAGGCTCTCAGCCCATGAGGGTTTACAAAATGCTTAGCTGGCAAAACAAACAGCATTAACTTCTTGGCTACAGCATTCTGCCAAAAGCTAGGCAGGTCGTGCTCCAATGCAGATATCTCAGGGAAAAAATGTGCAGTGCATTAGAGCTGTGACTCATAGAATAATTATCCTTGTTTCTCATAGTTTATTAATAATTTAAACCCAATCTTGATGTTATTGATCTATCATTGAATTGGAGATTTATTTCAGATCTGTAGTCACTGAAGCAGTAAATTTAATCCCCCTTTCCTCCCGCCCTTCCATCCACTAAACTCACTTTATAACTAAAACATGATGTTTAGGCTGTTTCAGTAATAGCACAGGAGAATAAGAGCTCAGAGGCTGTGGGTGGTAGGAGCAGCCTTAAGACCACATAATACCAAGGGAGGGCATATAAGGTTCTGGTTCTAATACATCATTTTGACCAAACCATCCTTGTCACATGGTCTCAGGGATATCAAAAGGATCAGAAGCTACTTGCTGGCATGTGCATCACAACCAGATCCTGGACCAATTTTGCCTGTTTACATCTAGATTTGATTACCCATGCCCACGATTAACCATCAGTTTTGCAGGCATCACCCCAGCTGCGTATCCCACTCGTACTCTCTGTCACAGATATGAGATCACTGAGGTAAAAGTGCCTGCAACACATGGGCTGTTGCAGGGCACATAAGCTCTTGGGCCTGATAATAATCTTACTTAAACTGGCAAAAACCTGAAGCAGCTGCCTGGGTGTCCCAGGAGGCTCATGAGTGTAAAATCCATTTATGTGTGTGAAGGATCAAGCCTTCACACACATTCAAAAGAACTATAATGTGAAGACTCCTACAGCAGTGCTCACTGGGCTATACCATGTGTCTGCTGAATTCAATAATACAGTAGCAAGACTTGGCCTTTTAAAAGAAGCTAGCAATAGAAAGCAGCATCCTTTATGGCTGTAATGTGCGCAGAAGAGTGATTTTTGTAGGCAAATGAAATACATTTTTTATTAGACCACTTGTAGTGTGCAGTTGGGTAGGAAAATATGTTCCTGGCTGTACCATCTCTTTCTCGGGTCTGGAAGAAAACAAATGTGCCTAAACATGTGTCTCTTCTTTTCCACCTATATTAATGGATAAAATTAAATATATTTCCATCTTCTTCCATCCTATCCTTGCTTGATCTTAGACCCTGCAGCTGGAACCACAACAAGTGGGGTCTCTTGGCCACCACTGGGGTCCCTGCAGCTATAGAAATGTGTGACATGGCCAAGCCGTCACAGCCTTGCTCTAAAAATCAAACCTGATGGGTGTCACAAAACAGAGAGGATGTGTTGATGTGGTTAGTGCTGCAAGTGTGTGCTCTTAGTGTGTCTGGCATTTCTACCCAAGTAGGAGACATTCCTAGAGAAGAACAGCAGGAAAACAAGGCACAGCAAACTCTATGTAGTTTATGTTTTCCAGAGATATAATTTTAATGAAATAGTCACAAAGCTCAGCTTTCCTTGGTTTGGATTTGGGGAAGTTTTGTGTTTCAATTTATGAAAAAAAAAACTGGAATAAGACCAGGGAAATGCTGCTATTTCTTTAATCCTGCAGGACAAGGGAAGGTGCCAGCAGTAGCACATCAGGGTGGAGGTGCTGGGTGTTGCAGGGCTGTTGGAAAGGGAACAAGCCCAGGGAAATCCATGTCTGGAAATATTGCTGGATGGCTGGGTCCCTGTGTCACTGGGTCCCACCTGCACTGATGGGACCATTGTCACTGGCAGGTAACAGCTCCTGCAAGGCCCAGGGTCAATGGCATTAGACCTTTCTCTTCTTTGAGGCCTGAGAGCCTTCTCTGGTAAGTTTTCACCTGAAGCCATGAATACCTGGGAATTGGGGCTTTCCTGCAGTTGGAAAGGAGTGAGCTCTCTTCCTCCCTGTCCTTGGTGAAATAGGTGGAGTGAATGACGGCAGGCACAGGTACCCATCACCAGTGCGAGGCTGCTCTGAGCACCCGCCTGTGACGGGAGCAGATTTGGTGCTTCTCTAAACACATAACCCCAGCTCCCAGTTAAGTCCCACACCAGGCTGTTAGGAGGGTGTTTCTAGTACTGAGCAGCCAAGTAGAGAAGATGAGCACGACTTCAGAGCTTGGTCTCTCCAGAATATGCCATTTAACAGGTCTAGGTCTCACTGCACCCTGGTGAGGTGAGGAAATGCCTTTTGCTGCCCTTCTAGGGTGGGTAGCTAGAGAGCTGTGTCCACATCTCTTTCCCCCCAGGCCGTGTGCCTCCTATTCCTACTTGCTCGCTGGAGGTGTCTGTTTCTTGCTGTTGACAGTCTCCTGATTCAGGTTAAGCTTCACTTAGGGTGTTGACCTTGGGCCCTGGTTCAGCTCACACAGGATGTGTTTGTCTTTCTGGGCTGTGAGTGTACATTGCTGGGTCGCGTTGAGCTTCTCCTCTCAACCAACACCCCAAGTCCTTCTCCGCAGGACTACCCTCAATCCACTTTCTGCCCACCCTGTATCTGTCCTAAGGGCTGTCCTGACCCATGTGTGGGACCTTGCACTGGCCTTGTTGAACTGCATGAGTTTCACATGGACCCACCTCTCAAGCCCGTCATTTGTCAGGTAGAGAGTGGCTGTCCAAAGCAGAGAATGTGCACTGTGACAAAGCCTGCTCCAGCATATTCCAGAACAAATACCAGGCAACAGGAGTGACACAACAGTAGAGTCACTGCCTGTGCCACTCCTCTTTGCCCACCCCAAACCTCTCAGTCTCCCATCAGTGGGGTGCAACAGCTTGAAATCTGCAGAGGGAGAATTCCTGGAAATTTGGCTCTGTGCCTTGCCCTGCAGCTTGTCCCAGCAGCCCTACTTTTGCTTGCCAGGCATTTGTACAAATAGGATTAACATCCACAGTTACAGTTAGCTAGGTTGCAAATTACACAGGCTATCAAGACTCGTGCTTCAGGGCATACACTGATTACCATCAGAGGGACAAAAATGAGTTTTTCCAATAACAGAATATTGCGTGATTGACTGGGAACATTACAGGGCAGAGTGGATTAGCCTTTGCCATCAGTATCAGTTATATGTCATTACCACATCAAAGCACCAGCCCGCTCCCATTCCGGCAGCTGGGTCTCGAGGAGCAGGGTTGGTTGCTAAACCCGACACAGATTTTGAAGCTGTTTGTAAAATGTGCCTGCAGCAAGCTGCGCTCCCTGCCTCTGCCTGCCTGCCTCCTGGGCTGCGCACCTTCAGCTGGCCAGGGGAGCTGCCCACCCCTCCTTTGCCTCCTGGGGTTTCCTGGTGGGATCAGGGGGTATCACAGATCAGGTAAACGGGAGGCTGGGGGGCATCTTTACTGGCGTCAGAGGCTTGCAAGAGGAGCTGAAGTCCCTGTTAGCTTTTTATTATGGATGAACAGCTTTGCCCACTTTCACATCATCTCATTTCCTTCATCTTGGCAGCAAATGATTATCTCATTTGAATGGAAGAGCTAGAACTGACAGAAAATTTAAAATAAGAAACATAATTAGCAGCAAACCTTTTAATTCTCCTTTCTAAGCCATTTCTAAGTGTGTTAGTGCTTATTTATTGAACCTGGCTTGGCATTTGGACAGCTCCTTTTAGTGCTAATAAGGTTGATTACGGGGTTGAATACTACCGCTTTCAGGAAATGGCTGCTCAGTATTCAGAGATGCCAAGTACCCTCGACACAGAAATACCCACCTTTCTTCATGGGAAATGTGTTTTATTCAGCACAAATATATTAAAATAAGGCTGTCACAGAGCCACAGGAGTCACAGATGCCACACCAGCAGCCCGTGCAAGAGGTGCGTGGCTATGGGATGCCAGGGGTTAAAAACTCCCTCCAGCACAGGAGGACAGTGCCAGCCTTTGTGGTGGGAGCTGGGCTGGGGTTTGCTCCAGGGGGCACCCAGGGGCAGCACCTCCAGGGGGTGGCAGGACCCCAGAGAGTGATCCATGGGGAAATCTGTAGAGGAGGATTAGGGCAGAGGGTAAACAACCAGAGAAGAGGAGAAGGAGGAGAAAGAGGAAGAGGAAGCTACCTGTTTTCCCCAGGTTACAGTCAAGATCTGGGGTTTTCTACCCTTGCCCACTTACATTTCACACTGAAATCCAAGACTCTTGTCTTCCATCCGGAGCCAAGCAGAGCAGGGTCTCTTTCCTAATAGAAATCTGGGAGCAAGAAATGTGGGTGGAGATTTTTCTTCCATAACAGTCATTATCAGACGAGTTGCTTCAGTACGTGTAATGGCCCTTTTTGTGTTGCCTCTCCTGCAGATCAATCAAGAGGACAGATGTCTGATTGTCCTCCCGTTCCAATGTACATCATTATTACTCCTTCGGAGCTGCTGCAAAATAGCACAGGTGTCAATAAAAATAGAATCTGGACTTTCATTTACTTTCATTTAGGCTTTATAGGTAAAAGTGGTGGGTTTTCAGAAAATAAGCCTCACCTTTAAATTACTGAGCATGTGATGTCAACACAAGGCTGCTTGGGTGATGCAGCAGCCTCCAGAAATAGGGTGGGCTCCTAAAATCTGAGAGTGTCAAACCAGACGGGCTTGATAAGCCTTGCCAGTGGCTAGCCAAGTGCAATGAGATTACCCTGATCAGGGGAACAGAGATACTTGAGCTCAGGAATTTCTTCCTGGGTGTGATTATCTCCTAATAGCCACTATCCCTCATTCTCACTTCTAGCTGGGAAGGAGGTGCAGTGTGAGTTTACTGGTTTGTGGCCACCAGCATGTAAACTGCCAAGGCATGGCTTTTAAGGCAGCCTTGGAAAAGTGCACAGGAACACAAATGTCCCTGTCATTAAGGCACTGAGATTTCAACCAGAAGGGTCACATGCATATTGTGTGAGTGCAGCGTCCAAGTGTTTGTTTTTAATTTACTGGGGGAAATTTAGCAAATCACTCAGATTTGGACTGACCGTTAGAGCCACTGCTGCATTTTTTCCTCCGTCTCTTCTTGCTCATACCCAGGGATGCTCTTCCAGTGACGCCTTGGAACAATAAACCCAGGGTGACCCAGGCCAGACAAAGTGACATGGGAGATCTGCACATGAGAGGTCTGTATGGAGAACAAGGTTGCATCCCTTGGTTACCTGTTGCATTCCAGACAACTTGGCCTCCAGCTGAGAAGCTTTGTCCATGCAGGTGAAGAATTTTTCTTTGAGAGCTAAAGGAAAATGGAATGCTCCTGCCTGTAGGTCTTGGTGGAAGACTTTTTAAGGTGAAAATTGTGCCTGATGTTGGAACAGTGACAGGCAGGAGCACCAGACAGCTCAGACTTTGTTTCAGCCGTTCCCTTTAGTGAGATACATGGCCTGGTGTGAAATGCAGGACAGAGGGATGACTGAAAATGGTCAGCCCCCAAAATACACCTGGCCCCGCATTCTGCCCTGGATGAGACCCAGCAGATGCTCAGGAAGTAATACAAAAATAGAGCAAACATTTGTTTTTAGTTCCCAGAATACTATCCATTTCCCCAGTGGTCTGTGACTCAGGAACCTCCTGAACTGTAGATGCCATCTTTGCATTTAATAGCCCTTGATGGATTCCTCTTCTATCGATCAGCTTACACCTTATTGAACCAACACAAACTTTAAACATCCACTGTACCTTATGGCAAGGAGTGCCACAGCTAAAAATCTCCTTTGTTTATTTTGAACTTGTCACTTGATAGTTTTCTTTGATGTTCACTCTCTTCCTTTGAAGAGCACTGAATAATGTGAACAGCTGTTCCCCAGTCACATCGCTCTTCCTTTCACAAAACTCGGTCATATTTCTTCAGTCATTTTTTCCTCCAAGATAAAAAGTCTTCATCTATTCAGTCATTCCCTGAATGGAAGCCCTTTTGTGCTTTTGATCATCTTCAATTGCCTTCCTCTGTAACTTTTCTATTTCTTCTGTATCATATTTGAGATCAGTGAATCAGGACTGCACAATGGCATTCACGAGAAGGGAGTCCACGGAGTTATACAGCAGCATAATGATTTCCCCTGTTTTACTCTCTCCTCCTTTCCTAACAATTCCTAGTTTTCTGTTTGCTTTTTTGATTGTTACTGAGTCTTGAGCTGACATTTGCATAGCGTTATCTATTATACCCTGAGGATTTTGCTCCCAAGTGGAAATGGCCAGCTTGGAGCCCATTATTTTGTATGTAAAGCTAGGATTGTCTTTTTCCATGTACATGATTTTACATTTATCTACATCAGATTTTATCTGTGATTTTATTACCCTTTCATTCAGTGCCACAAGGGCCTTTCTGAAACTATTCACAGTCAACCCTTTGCTTCATCCACCCATAATATCATCAGCAAACTTCTCCTCTCCCTGCTTGCCACTATTTTGAGATTATTTCTGAATATTTAGAAAGCATGGGACAATGTTCTAGCCAATTTAACAGCTTACTCTCTCAATTTTGAAGTGCCAGCTCCCAGGGAGAGGGGAGAAATGGCACTTCCCAAGCTCTTGGGGTGTCATTGGAGAGCAGCTGGGGATAAATGGTCTTGTGCCTCAGCAGCACTTCCAGCTCTCCCCTTGCACAGATAGGATGGGGGTGATGGCACTTGCTGGGATGCTTGTCTGCCCTGTACCAAACCAGCCTAAAATGGGCCTCAGCCCAAGGAGGTGAGCAGAAGCCCTGAGGCCCCAGGAAGGGTGCAGAATGGAAGCAATGGATGGCAAAGCCTTTCTCTGAGAAAACCTCTGCACACAAAGTTGTGTTGAACAAACAGGAGCTAACTGGGAACTCCTCACAAAAATCAATCTGGGAGCCTGTCAAGCTTGTCCAAGGGAGCCCAAGGCGAGAGTCAGACAAGGAGCCTCTCTCCATGGGAAGAGAACACAAGGATGATGGAACAGTCACTGCCCTCTGCCCAGGCAAGGCGAGACCCAGCTCTGGTTGTTTGGTGAGAAAAACCTAGAAATGACCAGTGAGGAGCACTTTCCCAGCAGTGTGTTTTCCCTGGGAAGCAGCACCTTGCAGCAGTGCCTGGCAGAGGATCAGCGCTGGGTAGCAACACCAGAGGCTCTTCTTTCTGCTGGGAGCCTCCTTATTTGGGGGAAGAGGCTGGGCAGTTGCCACTGCCATTTGTGGGCAAAAGGAGCCAGACAGAGCCTCTCTCCAGCACCATGGGGGAGCATGAAATTCATTCACCTAGAGGAAAAAAACAGGAGAGGGTTCCTCATCCCTATCCAATGCTACTACTCAGAGCCACAGGGTCACAGAGAATATGTTTTCTTCTGCTCTCTGGTCCTAGTAAATTTGTGTTGCAGCCTCTAGAGCCAGGTAGGGCAGGATTTGCCAGCTCTTTGGTGAGATGCCTTTCAGAAAAGGCATGTGGCTTTCAGAAGAATGCTCTGTGGAAGTGATTTGATGCTCCTGCACCTGCAAGGAGAAAAAGGATGTGTCTCTCTTCTGATGACAGAGCAAAATTTGCTTCAAAGGGCAGAGACTCTCCCCTTTTAAGAGACTTAAGCTTGACCATCAGAAAACCAGAACCCTTTTGATGACAAAAGAAAAGAGCAGGCATCAGTGACTCAAGCACAAAGTGTTTCTAGAGCTGTGGGAACACTTTTGTCTCCTGGCAAAAAGATGTGTGTGCACATAAAAAAAGGCTGACTAGTTTCACAGATCCAGGGAGCAAAACAGAAATCCAAGAGAAATCCAGGGGCAGACCCACTGATATTGCAGGCATCAACCCCCTGCTCGACCAAGTGTGGAGGTGCTCAGCCACCGAGGCAGAAGTCCTTGTTTCCACCCCAGCCTGGCAGCTCTGGCCATGCCACTGCCCACTCTGGAGACTGAAGCTGGGGACCAGCAAGCGACCACGGCTCCTCTAGAGTGGCTGAGGATTTCAGCAGTGCCTTCACCTCTTGTTTAGGGGTGAGGTTAGGGGTGGGAACAGTGTGGTGTGCCCAGTGCCAGCTCAGCGCTGGTGACCCACACCACCATGGCTCACACATCTGCAGCTCCCTGCTGCACTGGCAGTGGGTGTAAAATCAGCCCCTTTGGCTCCTGTCAGAAACTTTGCATTTCATTCAGGTCAGAACTGGAGGGTCTTTGCCTGTCTCTCTCGACGGGAGGTTTTGGGGAGGAATGAATAATAAATAACAGCTCTTCTCACCACCAGAAAGGCAGATGTGGATCACAGGCAGAGCACAGCTTTTGTACAAGCAGCAGTGGCAGCAGCCACTGTAACTCAGCCAGCACAAAGCCACAATGCCTGCAAATCAAGCTGGAATAAAATGCAAAATGCACAGATGCCATTCATTAGTCCTGGCGGCACCAGAGTTTGTGCTGTCAGCCCACACAGCCCTGGACCACAGCTGGTTGACAGATAAGAAATACCCATCTGGAAAGAAACCTGGGGAAAGATGGGCTGGACTTAGGTGACAGGACCAATAACACAGAAGGCAGCAGAATGGCTACTATGAATATTACAGAGAGGAAAAAGGCCCTTAAGGCTAAACCAGACTTGCAGTGCTTTTGAGCCATTATCATAGAATCACAGAATGGCAGCATGGTTTGCATTGGAAGGGACATTAATGATCATCTAATTCCAATCATCTAGTTCCAATCCCTTCACTATGGGCAGGGACACCTTCCACTAGATCAGTTTGCCCATAGCCTCATCCAGCCTGGCCTTGAACATTTCCAGCGGTGGGGCATCCACAGCTTCTCTGAACAAGCTGTTCCAAGTGCTTCAGCACCCTCACAGGAAAGAATTGCTTCCTAATACCTAATCTAAACTCTCTGACAGTTTAAAGCCATTCCCCCTTTTCGTGTCACTACATGCCTTTAACAAAAGCTCCTTTCCAGCTCTCCTGAGCCCCCTTTAGGTACTGGAAGGCGCTGTAAGGTGTCCCTGGAGCCTTCTTGTCCCCGGGCTGAACGACAGGCTGGAGACAGGATCTCTCAGCCTGTCTTCACAGGAGAGATGCTCCAGCCCTCTGACCATCTTTGTGGCCCTTCTCTGGAACAGGTCCATGTCTTCCCTGCTCTGAGGAGCCCAGAGCTGGATGCAGCACTGCAGGTGGAGCCTCAGCAGAGCAGAGCAGAGGGGCAGAATCCCCACCCTCATCCTGCTGCCCACACTGCTTTTGATGCAGCTCAGGACAGGTTTGGCTTTCTGGGCAGCAAGTGCACATTGCTGGGCCATATTGAGCTTCTTGTCAACAGACACCCCCAGGTCCTTCTCCTTAGGTCTGCTCACAATACATTCTCTGCTTGGGAAATCCCCACTCAGGAAGGAGGAGAGCTGGCCATAAATTTTGCCATTGCAAATGCTTTGCAAGTGCAGGCTATTTTACTTTCCAAAATGCAAATTTTCCATTTTCCCTCGAAGATTCTTCATATTAATGTTGTCTTAAAAGCTGAGTATGTCTTGACTTCTAATCTAGTTTCTCAGGGTTTTCTTTTTAAAGAAGAGACAGGAGCTGCTTTTTTAAAATTAGTTTTTAAAGTTTTAAGCCTTTTAAAAAGGCATAAAGCCTTTTTTTTCCAATTTTTTTCCACTTTCTCAGTGCTTCACAGGATGTTAAAAGAAGGCCAAATTCCCAAGTTGTCCACATTTTCATATGAAAAACAGCTATAACTTTCCATTGAGCTCTTAAGAAGGAAGTGTAAACATGTCAACTGTGTTTATGTGGGAGCACAGATAAATATAACCTACATCTCCTGTATTTTATATATATATATGCCTTTATGAGAACAGTCTAGACCTACAGTAGCTGATCAGAAGCAATATCCCCAGGAAAATGTGAGTCTACCCGCACTGTGTGAGCATGGCTGTAGCACAAGCTTCGTCCTGGCAAAAAGGGAGAGTGACCATCCCGTGGCAGTGCCAGGGAAACAGAAATTTACCCACCTCCACACCATTCACCTCTCTTGCCCTCCAAACCAGGCTGCTCCATTCAAACTACCCAGCGGGGTCAGATCCAGGTTCCTCAGCTAGGAATCATAAGGAGAAGTGCTCCTGGTCCCAGGCCAGCAATTTAACAGCACAGGCAAAAGCTTTACAGGCAGCCTTGAGTAAGGACATCACCACTGTGTCCAGCAAGGGATAGGGTATCCTGGGGCATCCCCTCCAACCCAGCTGCCAAGAGAAGCAGCACCCCAGGCCCTGTTGTCTCAGCTTCAGAGACTGTGGAAGGGCAAGCAAGGACTGGAGTTCTGCCCAGTGAGCCAGGGGCTGGCAGGGATCTCCCTGACAGCTCCAGCCCCTGCAGCATGGCTCCTCTCTTCCTTGCCTGCTTCTCCTCTCCCTTCCCCAGCCAGGCAGCATTGCAGTTTCTGTCAGCATGCAAGAAAATTACCTTTGATTTATCACACAATCAGTGATTTTGTTGGCTTTTTTATTTTGGACATAGAAGCACGTTATACTGCTCTCCACGCTGAAATATAGTGGTAGCAAATCCGCCTGCCTGACTGTCTTTTTAGCCTCATAAAAAGCCTGGAAAATGAAAGCAGGAACAAAATCGTCAGTTTATTGCTTTTTTTGTTCCCCTCTACAAGCAGGAAGGAATTCTTTGCTGTTCTGCAGAGCTAAAGCCTGCACCTTCAGGTTACTAAACTGGCGCCAGAGCTACAACTGGAGTCACCCACTTCAAGTATACAAAATGCCTCCACCTGGGAGCTGCTGTGGACGAGTCCCTCAAGTCCCTGCCACAGACACAGCCTAAGCACAGTCCCTTTCTGTGCCAATTCAGTGAGAATTGGCTTGCTGCATTAACAATGACCTCTCTGCTTCTCCCTCTCCTAGCTCTCCATTCTTCCCAGAGAAGCGGGTGGTGCTGCTGCTTATTTCTATTAGAAAGTATTGAGTCCTGCTCCCTTGTAATGCTGGGAGCCAGGCCCTTAGCAAAGAAATGTTTCTATGTTCCTTGTCAGCACCTTGCAGGATAAATTACTTTTGTGTCTGATGAAAACAGGGCACTTAGCAAATTATATCATCAGAGAGCAGCTAATAATACAGAATAAAAAGAGCTATCTTTGTACATGGAAAGTGAAAACACAGAAGTGAAGGATGAGTTTTCCTCAATTATTTGAAAGGGTTTAATTAAACAATAAACAAATAAATAAAAATACCCAAGGCGAGGTAGAAACCACAGAGTGAGATGGTCTTGAAGAGCTCTGGGGGTGGTACCAGTGGAGGGGGGAAGAAGGCCTGGGGCATCACATCCCCATCCCCTCTGTCCAGGCAGGCATCCCCACCACACTTCCACGTGGAGCCCCAGGTGGCCACAATGGAAAAATGTGGGCTTGCTTCCTGCACCTGTGAGGGGAAGCTGCAATGGAGTTGGTTAGCTTTAGAGCAACCAACCAAAATTGCTGCTGGATTGTTTCTCATCTCCTGTGAGTGTTCTTCACTGAAAGAATGACTGAGGTGAACAATTTCTTGCAGTCTAAGTTGTTATATGAGGTGAGTGATGACTTTAGTAAAAGCTGCAAGCATCTGAGGCATCAAATAATAATTTTTGACATCCCATTCCCAGTCTCCAACGTTTCCCTTCAGAAAGCTCATATCTGGGGGAATCACTAAATCCCATCTCAATTTTACAAGTCCTCCTTGTGCTGAGGCTAATTAATGGACATCTTAAATGTCTAACCCTCTATTACAAATCATTTTAAATAGCTTTTGCAATAACGCTTCCATCAGACTCCTGCAGTCCTGCTATTTGCCCGCAGACATGTTGGTGCTCCATCCGTCACACAGCAGCCGGGTTTTACAGCCTGACACCCAGGAGATCCTGAGCAGCCCTGAACCATCGCTGACGTGCCACGAGTCTCTCCCAGCCTCACAGGACCGCACGCTGCCCATCGGTGTCAGCCACATGCTGGCTGCTGGCTCACCTTGATGCCTTAAGTTATAGCTCTCATATTTTTCACATTCTGTACTGCATTAGTACATAACTCCAAACTTCATATAAAGTTATAGCAAGTTCCCATCAGAGGTCAGTTAGACAAAACAATCCTTTTCCAGCCTGAGAACCAAGGACACCATTGCAGCTTCAGGCCCAAAAAGTGTAAACAACAGTGAATTGAGGAGAGCAGTCTGGGAGGATGGGACTTCATAACCCCAAGCTGTAATTGGATAATTAACCCCAATATGTAAATAGACCAAAATTTATAGAAGTGTGAAAATTCATGACCCAGCATCCACCTTGGGTGGAGCCACAGCTGGGCTCTTGCACTGCCCAAGGTGTATCCTTTGAAGGCCTTTTAACAATACCTACTTTATTCCTTTAACACTGTCTAGCCTCTCTTCTAGGTAGCCTCTTAAGGCATCAGCCTCAGAGCTGGGACTGGCTGCTGCAACACACCCAACATCACGCAGCACCTGCAGATTAAGGACAGTGTTAAGTGACCACTCTGATATTTGTGAATAAAATGTGATAGTTTTGATGGGAGGAAAAGAGAAATCTGACAGCTTGTCCTGCTTACAGACAGGCTCAGGCTTGTCCATGACTGGTGCTGTAACAAATCATAGATGAAAAGTTAGATTTTTTTTTTCCAGTTGTTTTTTTCCAAGCTGCAGCACAAGGGAGACCAAGCCACACTTGCAGCCTAGTGAGAAACAATATCTTCATGCTTGGGCAGGAAAAACTCAATGCAATACATGCTGTGTGCCACAGCTGGTGGATGGTCCGGCACCCAGAGCCCTCCACCAGGCTGCCATGAGATGGAGAGCATCAATTTGTATTTGTATGTGTAAATATGGGCTGTTTTCCCTCACGTGCTGCCTTTCCCTCTCCTCTGTAGTTTGGCAGGGCCACTTCCCATACCCAGCCCCACATACATGTATGGAAGACCTCTTTTTAGGGACTTGCAGCTGTAGCCATGCAGTAGGAAGAGAGGGACCATGGAAAGATGATGGGGGTAAAAAAGATAAGGGTGTGGAAGTTGCTGCAGAAAATAGAGCTGCTACTCCCTGGATGGAGCACGGTCAGCACACCCCACCTTCCACACACAGCACAGCACAGCCTAAGGGGGACTAAAGGGAGGGTGGAGCGGAGACACCACAGCCAGGCTCTGCTGAAACCCTTGCAGAGGAGGGAACTCAGTGGTACTTTCCAGCTGATGAGCCCCTGAAGACCAAGGTGATGAGCAGCTGAGAACCAAGGGAGATAAAGAAAGACATCTTGCTGTTGAATCAGCAGCCGTGGTGAAATTGCACTCCTTGGACGGGCACATGTCCCCATCAAACAGGTCCCAGCTTTTTTGGGGTGTTAGCAGACCAGCCAAACACAAAGGGTTTGAGTTAATCTCCCCTTTTCATGTGACAGGGACTTAAACACACACACAGCCCATACTGCACCCATGGGTTTTTTCTGTCCTTCAGGGACTCATGGTTCTCCAAAGGGCCACTCAATTTCTGTAGTGTGCATTTACCAAAGGACAAAAACTTATCAAAAACAGCCCCTGACTTGATGCATCAGGTCCCAGAAACAACTCTTGAATGGAAAAAAAAAATGGAAGTTTGGTCCAATTGCAGACAAAAAGTGGTACCTGGGACCAGGAAGTAGTTGGGTCTAAATTCACCCAGCTGTGTATTTCTCCTCAGAGCCACCCCAGACCCATGTACTGGAATCTATTTGGGGCAGGAAGTGGCCACCAGAAGTGCTGATCTGACTTGACTTCAGCCAGCACTCTCACAGCCCATCATGGAACAGAAAGGCCACATCACCATTAAGATTCAAACTGACTGTCTCTCAGGCACAACAATCCTGTCTGTTTCAATGTGGGGTCCCAGCTCCTGGTGAGCACTTGCTGTGATATCCCTGCCTGACCAGCTCCTGCCTACCAGCTCCTTGGAGAGCAGCAAGGAAACCACCCAGTGGAGATAAACCTGGGACTGCTACATGGGACTGGTCACAAATATTCATGCAGAAAAATATCTTGTTTCATTCAGAACCAAATTTCCTGCCTGACTCTTAATGAAATTCCCTCCTGGGAAAGCATTAAGAGGAGTTGAGATGCTGTCATTGAAGGGCAAGAACAAGACTCACAAATCCATTTTGAAACACTGTTTCTTTTCAAAGCATTAATATTAAATGTCAATATAAGCACAAAGCTTCTGATTTTATCTGGACAGCATTCCACTTAACACGAAACAAGCACACAGGGAGAATACCATCAAAATGCTTTGGTATTTGTTGTCACCCACTCAGGTTTCCACCTCTGACCCTTAGGGGTGAAAATGCTGCTCTGGCCAAAGTTGAGCCCTGCTCAGTGCCAGTGTGACTGTCCCAGCCTACTGTGTGTAACCCTGTCCCTTACTAGAAGCAAACACAACTGGTCAGCACTGCAATCACATATTGCCCATGCTTGGTTGGGGGCTGAGGCTTCACAGGGAAGGATTCAAGTTGTCCTCCCTAGTGCAGGCACACACCAAATGCTGCCAGCCCTCACAGCAATGCTCTCTGTAAGTGGTCACAGGCACATTGCTAATGGAAACAACCTCTGCAGTGCCTGTTCAGGAGGTGGCAGTGAGCCAAGGGCCCAAGAACCATGAAGTGCAGAACCATAAAGTTCTGGCTACTGCTCTTTGACTCCCCAGATTCAGACTTCTTCTCAAGACCTTCTGCTCTGTTAGATAAGGAAGTCATCTTCCTTGTCCCACTACTTCTGGGCAGCCCACTCCCATCTGAGCTGGCTCCAAGTTGTGAGTTTAGTTCTTTGCCCCTCAGTCCCCTTGTGCTGGAAGAGGATCAGCTTCCAGGGGAAGTTGTAGGGTTAGTGTGCTCCACAAGCATGAAGGGAAGGGGCAGCCATGGCAGGCTGTATGGTGGAAGGCTGGGTTACAAGAGATGCAGGATGCTCTCCCGCTCAGTCCCCCCCTCAGAAAGTTTAGCATTAACATCCTTCGCTCTGCACAGGCTCTCTTTGCAGCTGAAAGATTCAGAGAAAAGCCACCCACTGAGGTGGTCAGAAAGCAAAGAGGCCTCCTTCAGCCTAAAAACATTCAGTTCATGAGCCTGCTCTCCAATAATCAGTGTTGCAATACTTCTGGCAATCTTCTTCTCCGTGATATCACTCCCTGCATTTTGTTATCTTCTACCTGCATGAAATACTGAAACGCAAGAAACAGCAAGCAGTCACATCAGCATTTCAGACCAACTTTTCCCTTATCAGGGTGGTAACAGCCACTTTGCAATAAAAACAAAGCTCCTTTCTTCAAGCTCACATTGTACATCTGTGCATCAGGTCCTTGTAAGCAGGTTTGCCTCAGCTGTAAGCACATGATGGACCGCAGTCTGATCAGCAGGGCTACACACCAAATGCACAGTGCCTTGAAGTACATGGCTTCCATACGGCAGCTGAGGAACTGGAAATTTGGGAACTGGTTGTGCCAAGTGTGAGCAACCAGCTTTGGCTCTCAGCCAGAGACACCTGGGCTGGTGCAGAGGGGATGGCAAAGAGCAGCCTGGGCACAGGGATCAGGGGCAATCCAAGAGGGAACACGAGGTGTCTCTTGGGTTTCTGAGCTCCAGCTGATGGCAATACCCATGGCTTAGTGGCACGGTTGGCCACCACTGAAAGAAACCATTTGATTCTCTTTTCCTTTTGTGTTATTTAGAGGCCTTCATATCAAACAACTGACTTGCTCCACACATATTGGGTTGGTTTTAGAGCTCAATGAGGATGAAAATGTACAAGAGTAGGAGAAAACAGCATTTGTGGACAGAGCTGGATCTACCTGCAGTCACCAGGATTTGCTTCAGCAGCACAGACTTTTCCCCCTTTTCATACCCACATCACCCACAACACCAAATAATGCAGTTTGAGAAAAGAACTATTAGGTTTTGCTTGGAAAACACATGGCACAGCGTAAGATTTTGCTGCAGGCATCACTGTTGTCCAAAAGCTGGCCAGGCATTCATCTCATTTGGATGCAATCCAAAGGGCCAGACCCCTAGAGGAGCCTCCAAGTGACCAGGAAGCTCTAGTCACACACCACTGGCCCAAACCTCTCAGACAGAAGCCAAATTCCACAGGTAAGGAGAGCTTTTACTTTGATAGTTCCATTCAAATGACATTGTGAAAGCCAGAGGGTGAAGGGAAGCTTCATGCTGATACTACAGGGGACAAACCACAAGCTTCTGTATGACGTGTTTTACACCACCGAGGGCCAGAAGAGCACTACAGAGTAATGAGAAACTCTGGGTAGGTAAGTGTGTGAGCAAACAGGCAAGAACAGTCATCAAACTCAGTAAACTTGTGTTATCTGCCACCAGCTCCCAAGCTCTCTTAGTAAAAGCCAACTTAGATAAAATATGTTCTTGTATTACAGTTGTGTTTCACAGTTGTGGTTTCTTCATCCTAACAAAACCGTACGGAAAGAGACCATTTAGCCACACAAGACTGCTTATCAGTAAAGAAAATACAAATTTTCTTTTATTATAACCATAAAGAGGCATTAATTTAACAATTAGCTGTACATTCAGCACTCAGATATATCTGTCCCAAACAAACTCAACTCTCTTACTGCTAAAAAAAGAACACTTCTCAGCATTGCACAACCTGTGCTCATTAGGATGTTTATTGTTTCTGTATTGCAGTTATCTTGACAGACAAGTTTCAGGATACAGAATAAAGCTTTACTCTTGGACCAAAATAGGAGGCAAGATTTTTATTTAAAAAAATTAAAACCAGCAAGTTTCTAGTCAGATAATATAAAGCATCTTAAATTAATCTTTTGAAACTATTTACACTATTTGTAAACGTAAATATCTGAAACTGTACATGTTTAAACAAATGTTCATTTAGCAAACAGGCTGTATAAAACGATTGCTCTTCTAATCCTTCCACCAGCTGTCCTAGAGCTGAAGCGGTGCTCTAAGAGAGAAAAAGATCCCAAGCACAAGAGCAACTACTGCCATGGTTTACCCTTCACAACTGTTCTGTACAATGTCTGTATTAAGTTAGTCATAACTCTGTACAGTGACCATGCAGTCCTTCTGAAAAACCGTATAAAAAACAAATATACATATATTACAAAGCATTGGACATTATTTTACAGCCTGTGTTTCTACATAAGTAAAGGGAGAGGGCAAATTTTTCTCCTTCTTAGTTCCCTTACTTAATTTTTAAGGAGTCATATAAGGTCCTATGAGTACCATTTATGTATTTCAGCACCACTGCTGTAACACCTCTTGTGGTAGCTTTCAGTCCTACCTTCTTACACTCCAGCCTTGTTATTTATATCAGGAAAATTTTTAAATCAAAATACCACTAATGTGCAAGGAAATTTCTTCATATTCAAATGTAAAGGCTTCATATTCAAATGTGAAGGTTCAACCAGAATAGGCTTTATAAATAAGTTAAAAATCTATCACATCACCCAAAACATTTTCATGCTGCACAATGAACATTTACACACTGAGAAACCCTGTTCATTCCATTAAGAGCCAGGCATTTAGCATCCAGCTTTCCACACTAATGTCCAATTAATGCTCACTCAACAGTGTGCACTGTTTACCAGTTACCAAGTACCTATCCCCTCTTTATAATGCAGATTTGACAGCCTTGCACATCAGTTTCAGGCATCCCCACACCCCCTGATTGGCACTTTCTCCAAGAACAAAGGCTGTGCAAGTTCCAGACACTGTTCCCACTTTAAACAATGTGACACCACCATCCGATCTTGAGAAAGGCAAAAAAAACAGCTCTGCCCTAAAATTAGATTGCTGAAAACCTCAACGCTAAGCACTGCTGTAAAGCATCTGAAAATGT
Organism: Taeniopygia guttata; assembly: GCF_048771995.1. Classification (NCBI taxonomy): domain Eukaryota; kingdom Metazoa; phylum Chordata; class Aves; order Passeriformes; family Estrildidae; genus Taeniopygia; species Taeniopygia guttata. The sequence continues at coordinate 59,684,034 of NC_133024.1, read as the reverse complement.
GCAATTCACTCAGAAACAACAGAAATTATGCTGCACAGCTTGCCATTGCAAATCCCAAGTATCTGAGACTCTTCACATGGAGAAAGAGTAGAGTATCACACTTCAGGTCAGACCTCACAGCTCCCAGTCACAAGAGTGTAAGAAAGACAGCCCATCCAGTGTTTCACGCAACACTTCACATGTGAGAAATTAAGTTTTCGCAAGCAAGAACCTCTGAATTACTTTCAAGCATGTGGTGGATTACCGGGATTTTCAGAGAAGTTAGAGAAAAACTCAGAGCATGCCTGCTTCAGTCAAATTGTCATACCAATATGGTCATCTCCCAAGTCTCACAAATATGTATTGCTGCTCTCATTTGATTCTCTGCACTGTATTTCCAGTGTCTCTTTGAAAGTGTGATTTTCCATTGCATATGCCAATTCATTAAGGGAAAGCAAGAATGGTTTTTACACAAAAAAAAAAAAAACAAACAAAAAAGCTTTTCAATTTTGAAAATATCTGGAAAAGGCAGTAATTGAGCTTCCAAAAGAGTGATCAGTAAAGGGGTTTGGGGTTTTTGTTTCATTTTCTTCTGGTCACTGCTCAAGCAAATGAACAGGAAGACCTTTACCAAATCAACAAACCTGTTCATTTTGGGCGTTTTCACTAAAACAGGGTTAAGCCGCCAGATAGTTTTGATTGCAGACTGGACTGCACAGTGGGATCCTTCCTTTACTTCAAGCAAACGTCTCTGCACTCCCTTCACTCCCTGGCGTTTGGCTGAAGCTTATCTAAGCAGCCTCACTGTTGGGCTACTTGGACATCGACAACAGTAAGTTCACCTGAAAGGCAAAATGAAAGCCTACATTAGACAGAGTAGCCAAGTTTTAGAACTGATGTGTCATATTTTAACCTTTAAACAGGATTTCTAGGAAGTACATTAATCAGAAGACAGTTACAAAACAACAGCCAAAATTTCCAGTCAAATGCCTAGTCACAGGCTTTTTAAAATGCAACTGACCATGCTGACCACTCATTTCGGCAGTCACAAACTACTGTGATAAACTTCCTAAGATAACTTCATGTGTTGTCAAGAAATTCCAAAAAACGCTGACGAAAAATGTTACCATTCACCTCAAATATTTGAAACACACTTGGGATCTTTCCCAGTACTTGTTTCTCATAGATTACAATATGGTTTCCCACACACTTCAGTTTGTAGGATAAGTGATCCTAAGGTTCATCAGATAAACAATGAGAGGAAGCCATCTCCTCCAGGATAACCTCACTTCCTTATGAGGCATCACTCCCACTCTAGGTCAGTGCTCCAGGACAGTTATCACACATTCCTGTGGCCACACGCACTGCAGGCAACATCCTCTAATCCATAAACTAGATTACCTGTTTAAACTATCCTGTGATAATCAAGATGCTACCTACATTCCCTAGACTACTAAGGTCAAAGTGACATTTTTAAAACCCTACTTGGTTTCTGACAGAGAATCCTAAAAGAGGGAATTCTTAACCCAAATTATCTCTGAGACTACAGACCATGTAGGGTTACATTTCCATAAACATCTGCACATTTTCTCATTACAAATAACTTTAAATGCACTCTAGTAATTCATTCCCATGCTTCCTAAATGTAAAAGCTGCTGCTTTTTGTATTTGTCAAAATAAAGAATGCCTTCAAATGCACAGGGTTTTTTAAGGCATATTCACTGGCTTTGATACCTTTCCAAGAAGACAACACCAGGAAATGGCAAGACTCTTCTACAGTGCTGTACAACTCAATCCCCAGCAACATCAATCACCACTTTGGTTTAAGAAAAGCTATTAGACATTCATTAAAAAACCCACCAAACAAAGTCCCCTCCTAGCTGAGAGTCTTAAGATCAGATCAAACCCAAAGTTTAATCACCCAGGATTAAGGGGGATAAGAAATAAATAATGATTCTGAACACTGAAAATACAAAAAAAAAAAAATCTATGTTTATAAAAGCCAGTTGCATGAAAGAGCAACTGATAAAATAAAATAGGGAGCTTCAATATATACCTGTTCCATTGAAGGACAAGCTATGATCTGGAGGTCTTCATTACTGAATTCTTCCTTTAACAGAGCATGGAGTTTCTGGAACATTTGCTGAATGTTATTCTTTTAAAGGAAAGAAGAAAAAATCAATATTTAAAAAACACAACACCCATTTTAAACCAGAACAAACACAATGCACATGGAATAGCTGCTGAAGTGACCAGGTAGGGGGAAGCAGTCAAGCTTCAAGAACTTTTTTCTAAAACAAACCCCAAAACAGCTACAGGAATCCACATTAGTCATCAGATAAAAACTTCAACTTAGATGCGAAACACTGAGTCCTAAAGGCTTAACCTGGAAGTTTAAAACTCAACCTTGGCTCTCGTGGTTGTTTACAGCAGGTTTTCCACTGAATCTGTATCACCCTATCTGCCTCTGGTGCTCTTGCCCAGGCATAACTGAGCAAAATTAACTGGTTGGTGTGGGACAGAGTTAATTTTCCTTATGGCAGCTCATTTGGTGCCAGGTGGAAGATGTATACAATAAAAGAGCAGCAGTTACTTCCCTGTAATATCCATGTGTTGCATAGTACAAGCAAGAACAGTACAGCTGTCTGGATTTGGCTTTTTTAAGCTAAAGATATCACTGTGAAACATCTACAGGAAAACATGGCAGCAATACTCACCCTGACTGGCTTAAACAGAATTAATTCTGTATCTTTATTGGACAAGTATAAGGACATGCTTCGTAAAGTTGATGGCAACTTTGTTTTTATTGTCTTGTAAGTGGAAGAGACCAGATCGCTGATCTTTGCTGAAAGTAAAAGAAAATATGTATAATAGGCTAAAATGGAGTTCTGTCTGCTGAAACCTGTACTCCAGAAAATCACCTCCACTCTCCTGAGGCGAATCATTACCAGAGGTTTGAGTGGAAGGGAGAGAGGGTGTGCTGCGCTGTGCAGTGTCAAACCCATCACAGGACCACAGCCTGACAGACACTGCTTCCTTTCCCTGCAGAAAATGCACCCGTCCCATTTCTGAAAGCTACCACATCCTCCTGAGGTTTCTGAAATCACAGCCCTCCAATAGAAACTAAGTTCTACATAGGCTCCCTCCCAGAAAACTTACCTGGAAAAGCAACTGCTGGGAAACAGTGCTAGCAAAGAGAACAGAATATCACAAATCCTTACTGGTTATAGGCCATGTCTGTGAGAGGAAAGGCTGCACAGAAATCTGGATTTTGAATTAACCAGACAGGAATCCTCTGTCAGACAAGACCTTCTTTCTTTTATTGCTAGGAATTTTAATGATTTTACAAGATCACTGCCTAAAGGCCAGGGAAAAAATACATTTTGTAGTTTTAAAGTACTGAAATTAAAATCCTGTGTGGGTTTTTAACCCCCTCAACTTCTGCCACATCTAAATTTTCTGCCTAGTCCCACTTCCCAGACAAATGATTCCAGGAAACAGCAGAAGCTCTGCTTCGATCTGCTTCTACACACATAATTATCTCCAAACAAACATTAAAAATACTCCTGAAGAAGTGGGAGATATTAAGTAGAACCTCGAGTTAGCCCTTGAGAGCGTCTGACCCATGGAGCAGCACTGAATTATGTATAAACATGGCTGGCTTTGCATCTTAAGAATATGATGCAACAGAACATTCCAGTGTATGATTTGGAAAAATCAGATTTTTTAATCCAGAAGCACAACTTTTTAAAGTGAAGAGCAGAACAACCAAGGAGTATCTAAAACTGCTCCAAATGTTCCTATGAAATAAATGTGCACAATTGAATTTTTAAAAAAGAGGGAAACAAACCCAGATTCCATTTTTGCATGGTGACAGTAAAAAAAAAAAACCGAAGTAAATACCAAATGTAGAGACAATAAGGGCTTCAATGAGGATTAATTCTTTCCTACAAAAGTAAAAGCTTTATCACTATGTAATTAATTAATTCCTTTAGCACATTCTTTATGCAGTTGCAGAAACGCTGTTTACATGCAAGAACAATCACAGCTTGAGAAATCAACATGGCATTCACCTACTGCACCAATTAAACACATATTCTGAAGTTTTTCAGGTTATTAGAGCTGGCTTAAGACATTTCAAATATCACACAGGCTCAAACGTAAGTCAGGATTTGCAAGAAAAAAGGAGACAGTTCTTTTATGTAGAATTTCTCAAAATCAATCACACTCTCTCAGTCCAAGTTATTCTGACCACCTCTTCAGATTCTTAATATGACATGAATATAAGCCACAGTAAATACCTGGTTGTGCCCAAGGTTGTTGTGAAAGGCTGTAATTGGGACCTCCTTGAGTGGCCATTGTTTTTAAAGCAGCTACCTAAAACAAGTAAAATCAACAATAATCAACGATCAATCAATGATGTTTCTTTCTGTTGAGTTCACAATAAAATGACAAAGCAAAAATTGCACAACTCTCTTAAGATACCACAGTGTACAGAATCTCCACTGCTCTGTCTCTTCCATGACCTGACTTAACAACACACAGGGGAAGCAGCTTGACAGAAACGCAATTCAAAATTACAACCGTGATCAATTCTTGAAAGTAAAATTGAAAATGGGATTAAATTTACAAAGATGCTTAGGCATCTAAGGATACAAAACCTCAAAAGAGACTTATCCTTAAGCAGCTTAGTCAAACGCCCCAGATTCCCAAAGAATCACTGAGATCACTCAGACAATCTACCAATCTCACCAGTTACCCATCTGTATTTTAGACATGCCACTGACCCCTACCCCAGTGTGACAGGCATGAGTAAATTTAATACTGTAATCTTCTAAATTCTCCAAAAAAATCAGCAGCTGGGATATCTGCAGTCCAAGTACTGCTATAGCCCCAGTTTCTGAGAGGTCATGTCACTTATTCTCAGGATCTAAGGTTCAGAATAGATCCTGTTGAGAGGTTTTCTCACTAGAAATCCTGACCTCTAGAGCAGGTTCTAGAAAGAAATGTATTATGACAAGACAGCTAATACTCTAAGACCTCCCTCAAGAACACACATGACCCAAGGCTGTTTTTGAAGGCTTACAAACACAAAGTAATTCCTGCAAAAAGAAGAGCTCCTGCCAACCTTCACACACCTGTTACAATTCAAGGAAAAATTAAAGCTTCTTGATCGAAGAACACAAGGGGTGCTTGTAAAAACAAACTATGACATATTCCTTTAACCCATTAATCTCAAAATGCCTGGAAAATTGCTGCTGTAACTTAAAGGAAAGCACATTATCTTCAGCTAATCACACAGCACTAGCAGATTGTCATATACTCAATTTAAATACCAATTTCCTTATCCTACCAGTACTTCAGTTAGGTTAACAAACATACAACACACTTGTACCTTTGTCATGAACTCCTCCAGCTGGTCTACAAACTGTTTGGTTTGCTGCTGAATAAACTGCTCACAAGCTGATTTCAGATGACGATCTACGTCTTTCTTGGAGTCAATATAATGTTCTCTGATTTCTGGAGTACCCTTGAGAAAGAGAACAACAATTCTCTTCTTTCTACTTGCCAGAGATCACCACACACTTAAATGACCCAATTTTTCTTAATGCAATAAGAGTCCACATTACCTCCAGTAAGAACTGTATCAAGGCATTGTTGCTGTTCAATCTAAAAAATCTTGAAACTGCCTTAGGATTCAGGATTTTAAATGCTGCATCTGTGAATCAGAAAGTCACTCACACTGTAAGTCAATGCCAATCAGCTCCAGGAACTACAAACTCTAATCACTCATTTATGCATAAAACATGGCCCAGCACAAATGATTATGACTGCAACATTAATGATTCTATCACTGCTCAGAGTGGATGCACAAATGCACATGCACAGAAGCACACAAAGTTTAATTAATCACTTTGCAATGGCATCTATGGTACACCTGTACCTAACAGTCACACAGTCTAAACAGATAAATACATTACAACAAACTAACAAGATGCTGATATTTACTGCAGTGCTATAAGCATGAATATTATGTGAGCGCTCCTCTTGTTACTGTAATCTACAAGTGGAAGACTTTTACATAAGCTATTTAGGCATTTATAAATAATATGCAAAATTTTGCACACATTGACTGGGAAAACCAACTACAATTGCATGAAATAACTTTTAATTGGCACTTTTTTCTTTTGTTCTTAGCTGTTTTGTTAGGACTAAACAACAAAACATCAAGGTTGATAAACATTCATGTTTATGTTCTCTACACATAAATCTCAAGAAGGAAAAGCAACAATGTCTGTAATTAACACAAGATACTGAAATTACACCTATAGTCTCAATAGGATGTTGCCATGCTGAAATCTACTCAAATTGGGAAAAAGAAAATTATTAGTTGCAGTATAGTTTTTTACCCTACTGTCAGCCATTTATCATCCTACACAATCCTACACATCAATCTGCCTTTTTGGTTTTTTTTCATTTCAAAAGGAATTCTGCACTCTGTATAAAACAGGGGAAGGGAAAAAAGACATAAGAGTAAAATAAGTGTTTTCTGAGGCATTAAATAAAGACAGAATATCAAATATACAGGTTTGTAGATTTTGCACTGAACTAAGAATCTGCACTCCTATGCAGTGAAAGGTGAACATAGAGCACGATTATTTTTTGTTCTCTGAATTTTTTACCAAGAATTTGAGAAATTCCAAAGATTTCCTAGATTTTTGATTAGAAGACTATGAGCTAGTCCTTTTTCCCACCAAATATTCCAGTTACATGAACCTTAACACTATACTACTTCAAAGAAATTGGGCAAAAGCATGACTTTTACAGTAAGCAGTATTGCTTCATCTGTAAACACCAAATTAAATCTTAAACCTGTGTGCAGGAAGTCTGGCTAGAAAAAGTTTGACTGTAAAACTATTAGCCGTATTATTTTTCTTCTACAACTCATCCCAAATATTAAAAGCCCTACTGGCCTATGCGACACCATAGTGAGAATTAAGCACAACATACACCTTTTCAACACCACTACCACCACCACCCAATACAAAGGAAGTGTTTTCCATTACTTACCACTACCACCTGGAAAGCACTGGCTGGCACAAAAATTTATTCCATTGAATATGGAGAACAAACTTATGTGTCAGCCAGGACAAGACACCAAAAGGATGTATTTACCCTTTAACCTCCAGTCAACTAGAAACCACTCAACAGGTAGGAGGTTTCATTGATGTTCAAATGCAACAAGTGAAATGGTTAGTGTAAGAAAAGCTTGCTTCACAGTTAAGACTGCAGAACATTAGCAAGAAAGAGAAGTTATTTCTTCAGCTTTCTCTTCTGGAATGGAAAGAAAGAATTTTACATGCTTCCAATAATTTTTCCCATTATCCTTACAACTTGGAAAGTACATGGCAGTTCATTTTTTTTATTGAGAGCTTTTCTCCTGAATTTTATAAGGGAACAATAGTACAATTTCAAAAATCATGACCATGGCCATTACTTCTATTTTCCTACAAGAGGCATGCTTGCTCCATAATACTGTAATACCGAAACTATTTATTCAACTTGCAAAATAAGAAATCCTTCTCAAAACAAAAACCCTCACAGAATGGTTCAGGAAATCTTAATTTACACTAGCTAAGTTGACTAGGTATTGTTAAATTCACCTGCCAAGCAGCAGTAAAGATAGATATTCCTTTAACAAGCCAGAAAAGAGGAAAGACAGTTCTATGCAAAAGAAATGTAGATTACTTAGCTGTTCTTAAAAAAATTGGATAAATTAGTTAGGTCAGCAGTAAAAGCAGACAAACGCATTTCATACAAAAATAAAGAATTTATTAGATACATTTTGAATTGCCCACAGTAGGAGAATGGTTTTGGTTTTTTTCAGAAAAGCTAGGAACAAAGCAAGAGATTAGAAAAAGCATACAGGTCATTGCAAGTGAACATAAAATAAACCCAAAACTTTTGCTGGCACAAAGGGAGGACAATCCCATCCCATTCTGTAGCCAGCAGCTGTTTAGTACCTCTAGTTTTCTTAAGGTCCAGGGAAATTTCCTTAATGGTGAAATCAGTGTGGAAAGGAGCAATTTGTTCCCGAAGAATCAGAAGGTGTTTTATTAAGAAAAGCTGTCCATCAACCTGGGTCTACAGCACAAAAGAAAGAATATGCATTACATGTAAAAAAAAAAAAAAAAATACCCAAACAATTAAATGAGGAGCAAAGTTTCATCGTTTCCACTTTTATTAGTTAACAAGCTTTTTCCATTAGTCTGCAGTGTGATTAACTACACTCTGGGATCAACAAATCCCACTTCTGTACTATTCCTAATATACTACACTACAGAAGCATTACTTCTACTTTAATGGGATACTTTATTCCCATTTCTTAGAAGAATTAGATTACACAGCCATATTACTAAATGTCCTCATTAAGTAAAGGTATCCACTATTTGAAAGATACAAATTTATTCTTCTTCTAAGAGAGGAATTATTTCATGTAATTCATATAATTTATAGTTGAAAAACATGAGGTTCTAAATTTGTTTTCATCATTACAATGACTAAAAAAAGTCAGTGTTCCTGTAAATAATCTTGATTAACTGTGCTGTTCTGCAGAGGTCTTGCAACGCATTTTTCTCATGTCATTAAACACAAAGCTTAGTTAATTTCTAAACAGTACAGCAAAGACACAAAGAGTAAAAGAAGGCCAAGTTCACTCCATCTAAATGATCCGTTTTGCACTGCTTTTTATTTTAACTACATGCTTTATACCGTGTGCTGGTTTTAATCTTTAAAGTTCATGGCTCATAGAGGTAAAAGGAGGAGGACTCTAGAATTCAAATTTGCTTTTGCGAGCTGGAAGAGGACTTTCCTTGATATAATGTTAAATAAAACAGAAAAGAAGAAATCAGATTTAAATCTGCAGTTTCAACAAACAGAAATTTCACTTAAAATGAGTAATGGAAAGTGCTTCTTGAGTTGTTTGGGTTTGGCTTTTTGTTTTTCATTCTTATATGCATCATTTCACCAGATAACATTAAATTAACATGCATCAAGAACAAAGTGGTAGAGATCTTAGTTCTGGGCCAGCCTATTTAGGGTTCATTGCAGGATGAGTTTCATTCTCTGCAATACTTTTAAGTCAATGCTGACCAGGTACACAGTGCTGGAATTAGTATTTAACTGCAGAACTCTGAAATCAGTTACACTGAAATCGTTATCTGCTCAAGCTAAAGGGAAGTGTAGCTTGCATTTCTTTTTAAAGATGCTGTGTTTAACAGATTTTTTTTTAAAGGACACTCAAAAGAGACACTTTAAAACAGATCATTTCCAATCAGAACTAAAACCTTTTTCATTACTAAATATTTACTGCTTATTAAAATCCAACAATTTTAGCCTACTAAGACTTTTCTTTTTTAATTCACTTCCTGGTTGTTAGGAATTAGCAAATTACTATGGGATTTAAAGGAACTGTGACAGGAGAAAGAAAGTTTACTCCGACTACTTAAACACAGTTAAAGTTTAAATGACTTGATGAAACTGCATTGAATTCTGAGCAACCTTTTGACACCACACAGTTCTGAGCAGAGAATACTTAAAACTTCTTCCCAGTGAACATAAATTAAAAAGATTTTTAAAAATTCAAACCATGGAGGCAGAGAAAAAGTAAAAGAGTAACAAGCAGTAAAAATAAATACAATGTCCTCTAGCTGAAATTTCCCTTTAGACATCACTTCACTGAATTCCCATGAGTTAGAGCAGCCTGTAAACACGATTGCTACAATCTGTATTCCACCTTTTCAGACAAGCTACCATGTGAATCATTATATTTGCCCTGCAATACATTACCCATAACTAAGAACTGACAAATCCATCAAGCCTCTGGGGGCAGAAGCAACATGCTTTGACTAAGATTTTAACGGAATTCTGAAACACTGCTTCAAGACTTTAGATATAAAAGGGGATGGGGTTGTGGAAAACATACAGAAAGCACAGATTCTGACCTTGTTTTTGCTGATGGAATCAGCAGCTCCCAGCAGCGACTGGATGCAGGCAGATAAGGCCTCTTGTGATAATCCCTGAAACACTGCCCTCTGCAGGGAAAAGGATAAAAAAGACCAACAAAAGAGGTGTTAGCAAAGCTTAGTCAGAATTTTAAGAGTTGCACTTTGTGAACGATGTGTTTACCATTTATAAAACTCAAGATTAACTAGCTACAAGCATGTTTGCTAAGTGCAGTGACACAGGATGGAGCATTCACATACAAAAGCTTGCTACAACCACTCAGGCTGGATGCAGGTACCCACACAAGCCTGCCCAGCTCACCCTGCAGCTCTGAATTGGCACCTGGGTAGCGACATGGTCGGTGACACCTCACACATGCAGAGCCAACAGCATGAATGGTGTGTGCTGAGTAACCTAAACCAGACACTTCTTTCAGTGTCAGGGCAACTACCTGTGCGTGCAAACTACATCTGCAATAGACAAGAGATCATTCGAGTGAGCTAACCTCAGGCAGACTCAAATTACCTCACATTTGTGACAGCTTAGTAAACAAACATGACAGCTGCCATGGCCCAGGGGACACGGTGCAAGTGCTTAAGTGGCAGCAATATGATCCTATGGCTGAACCAGCCATAGGAACACAGCTCCTTCCCACCAGCACTCCAACAGGGCCCTGACTGCCCCAGACTTGTCAGCACCACTTCATTCACGTATTCCCCATCTACAGGCTGCAGGTAAGGAGTACCAGTTCTGCTACAGTGTCTCAGGGGACAACTAAATTAACCTCTGTGCAGACACACTGTAAACAACACAGAAATCACCTCATTTACAAAGGTCTAGCTGAAAACAAGAGCAAATATTCATCTATTTTAGTGGGATTGATATTTTAAGCAATAAAGCATTAGTATTTTCTGGTTTCCTTTTTAGCACTAGCATCTTGGCAGGAGTTTCATGTAACACCCATCAAAGATATTTTGAAATCCGTTAAATGTGTCTAATAAAGATACAACACATGTAGAAAAGCAAAAACACTTGCATTAGTTTCCTTAGAGATTTATCAGCCTTATATGCTGTTAAGTGAGCAACACAAAACAGATTCTAATGGGAAAGTCTTAAAATATGTGTTAAGTAAACATTGCTTTTGTTTCTGCTAGACATGAAGCTTTCCACTGTTTTAAACTTTGGAAATGTGTTCCTACATTTTGGAACATGAAGAGATGTGCCACCAAAAAAAATTCAAAACATTTTCAAAATGTGGAAGCAGTACAGTCAGCATTTTTAAGAGCAGAGACATCACACAAACACACTCATCCAGTAATTTCAGCAATAGAATAATTCCTTGTAATTGACCAGAACTTTCTATTTTTTCTTGTGCTATTCACTTCTCAGCTTTGGTGAGACCAGTATCTTGAACATCAGACACTAAATTATTTCTGTAACAGCAAAAGCAATAGATGTATAAATCAGAGCTATTTTTCTAATTCTACAAATATAAAACTGTCTTGGAAATGATGACCTAAATTTGTCAGTTCACTTGTTTTACATAAAGATAGCAGCAGAAAGACCAAGAGGTTAGAGGCCAGTAATTGTCCACTCCTAGTTTGTATTAAAATATTTAGACAGGGTGCTCTACACACTTTATAACTTCATCTTAAAAATTAGATAAAGAAACTTTTGCATACATCTATACATCTGTACAGTTTGGAGAGACACACTAGAGTCCTTCTGACAGTAGGATACCACATTCCATGCAGATCTGCAGGTGAAATCGTGCTTTGGTGCCTGGGATTAAGGGATTCAGCTGAACCTGTTTAAAAGCAAAATACACACATGAAAAGCTTGCCCTTTCATCCTTCGAAATAAAGGAGACTGTAATATAAAATTCCATTTTATACTCTGTACACAGAAATATGACACTTTCTTTTACCCAAACAAGTTAATTTTTTTTCCTTCTGAGCAGGTCAGTACTAGATTTCTGATGTGAATGGAACACAAGCCTGTGAAAGACATAAATTTGCTTTCAGGGGTGGCCCAGCTCGACCTTTTTAAATGAGTTAGTGTAACAGGCATGTCTCTAAGGACACACACCTCCCACTCAGCTAAACAGCTGAAATCATCAGTTACTGAAAAAAAAAAAACAGCACAGGAGAAAAGAGGAAAAAGAAATGGTTAGAGATCATGGAATTACAGGAAATGCTTAGGGAGAAAAAAGAAAAAAACATTCTATTTCTTCACTCTTTCCTTTTTGCTGGGTATAATCCTACATGGATTGAACAGTTGCAAAAAATACAGGTTTAAACATAACTTATAAACCGTAAATTAACAGCAAAACCAATTTTGTCATGAGGTTGTTGTAAACACAAAAAAGTGCTCCTCCTGGGTAACCTTCATAATAACACAGTATGCTCAAAATGGATTTTCTCAACACCTGACAGCTACAAGTCTGCTTTCAATTTGTCCTTAAAACAAGCTGCAAAACAGCTGAGTCAATAGCATCAGAACTCTGATTTCAAATACCAACCATTTTAAAAAAATAAAATTTTTGTAGTTTCACCTGCTGATGGAAAATGCACTTGTGTTTATGTGATCAGTGAAGAAATCATCTGAAACATATGTGATCAGTGAAGAAATCATCTGAAACAATCTAGTAATATCTTTCTACCTTTTGCAACTATAAATAGTCACAGTAATTAGAAAGCCTGTAAAATCTTATATCAATTTGAGGTTCCTAGGCCATTTATTAGTCACTTCAGCTACTCCTGCAGGTCCTGAAATGGGAGAGGCACCTCTGAAGGACAAATAATCCAAATTATCTCAAACATATATCTTCAAATTATACCATATAGGTTCCTTCCATCTCCTGAGCACAGGTGAGATTTTATAGGACTTGCAAAATCCATGCACCTGGGGTAAAGTATGATGAAATCCATTCTCAATGGAATTTGTGGAGTCCAGCTAGAAACACCTCTACAGACTTCCCAAGCCAAAAGCAAGAAACTACCATGTGATCAAAAGGAATACGAGAAAGAAGTGATAAAGAGCTGAGAAAGATGCTGCTGGGTAAATAATAACACTGTACCACTCTGAACAATGATTAAATAAAAGGAGAAATTCTTCATAGATCTTTGATAGTAATTTAAAAATTTCTAACATTCAAATGACTGGCATCAGAACAGCCAATTTTATGAAATTTTATTCCAGTTTGCTCTAATTTACAGACACATGGGTCACATGTTAAAATGTCAAGAAGTAAATTCTGAATTATTTTAAATACCTATAATGTAAGAGACATGCCTGACACACCAAATCACCTTTCCCATCTTAGCGCAGCTAACACACAAAAGCATCCTCAAGTACACATCTTCATGGCAGGGATGCTTTTCAATGGAGAATACAAAAGCTCAGGTTTATACAAAGTACAATAGATGTTGTTGATTGCAAAAGTAGTTGCTTCATATAATGGACTGCACTCGAAGTACAAAGAAAAGAACAAGATTAGGCTGTTTCTCATATAAAATACAAAACTAAAACTTTGGAGACAAAATTCACCTCTAAAAATTGCTTATGAATTTGTCTAGAAAATAACTCTTTAAAATACATGCAAGCTTCTCACAGACGGTTCGAGTAAATGCTCACATTCCATGAGCTTTATACATTAATTTGACAATATGAGATGTATTTCATACCAGATTTAACTAAGCTGCAGGACTCGGGATCTTCTAGCCGGACGTCTGAAAATGAAGCTTCAGATGGCAGCTTCTTCTGTTCCTCTTTCAAACTCTGTGCAATTTTCTGCAAAGAAAGACAATATTTTAATATCACATAACACTGCTTTGGTTACAACAGATAAAAGCATGCTTAATTGCAAAAGAAATCAGCTACACACAGCTTCCAGTGTCTCAAAGACATTTAGAAGAAATAGGCAGATGTTTCCAAAACAGTGGCAGAAATACTACAATATGATAAAGGTTCACAAATACATATCTGTGTAAAACACTGTTCTTTCCATTTTGCCTGTTTTACGGATGTGTCAATAATGACCTAGAAAGGCACCTAGAAAGAAAAGTTCAAAATAGGATAACCCAGTTCAACACTTACTTGGATTTTAAACAGATCATTTTTTGATGGCTTTATTTCCATAAATGACATGTGCAGACGGCCCAAAAGTACTCTCTAGTTTATTCCCTGTGAGAGTTCAGCCAAAAGCCTTTCCCTAACATTACTCAACATTTCCACACTTCAACCTTTTCCAGTACTTGGGCAGCTTCAAAGCAACAAGAGGCAGCAAGAATAGGCAAAGAACTGCATTAATATTTGAGCAGAACAGCACAAGAAACATTTCTGCTCTGTGCTTTTAACATTTTAATAATTCATTTACTAAGAGAGAAGGTCTCTCTAAATAGCAAGGTTTTGAGGTTTAAAAGCAATCAAGTAGCACAATTAATCTCAAACCAGGCAAAACCCGAAGTCTTATGAGGACATATGAAGAGCAGCATAATTTCTCAATTTGGAATGAACTTTCTCTTCCTTAACTGAAGGGTCATAGGACCTTTGTTTGAAAATAAGGCATCATACAGACCAAACAGCAGAATTACTTGCCTGAAGATGCTTATTAGTCCTTAAACTTTCAGTACAAAGAGCATGTACTCAACAGACTCACTAGCTTCAGGGTTTAAAACCCCATGGATATCCCACAAAGTTGCCAAAGTACAAACTATAGCACAACAAAAGCTTTACATGTGTATAAGGACAATATCATAGCAACATAAGCTCACTACTGGTAATTTTCTCACAGTGTTTTGTCTGTTTGCAGGCAAGAATTGAGCCCATTAAGGTACAGTCACACAATGTTAGTGTCTTTCAGCCCACAGCAAAATATGCATATTTTAGGTAGGTAGGTAGGTAGAGAGAAGAGAGAGATAGACAGACAGACAGACAGCTTCTGTATTTTTTATAAGTAATGTTCTGATTCTGAAGTCAAACAGCAGCTTCTCTACCAACTGGTCAACTGGAACTAAGTCCTACAATTTTCTAAGCACCACCAGCTATTCTGGCAGCTAGATGGAAAGCAGAATACAGCAATAAAATTTGGATCTTGCTAGTCCATGTTGGAAGGGCCATTCTCAGTCACCTCAGTCCTTTGACAACTTGGGCCTCCCATTATAAAGTAAATGGCAGTAGGTATTTGGAGGGGGGATCTTTACTATGCTTTACTGCTTCTGTGTAGTCTTCATGCAGTTGCAGCTTGTTCTAGTCAAAAACTCATGAAAGGTTTCTCATTGGGCATTTATTTATTTCTGTGAGTTGTTTCATTCTGAAACTTTCAACAATATAGTATTAACCTTTTAAAGTAAGTAGAATTAGTTTGATCCATTTCAACAGGAAAATTGGCTCGAAGGGCTTGGAATAGCTAAAGAAATTGCTAATACTGAGAAGAACTTGAAAAGGGCTTCTGGAAGCCATTGTTTACATGTTTAATTATCTAAAGCAAGTCTCTTCTCACACTGCCTGAGCACACGGTACACGTATGCCTACCAAAAGCTACTTGACAAGTAATTCTTAAAACAAACCTGCAGCTAACTGGGACTGTCTAAAGCATCTCTTCAATTCCAGCTCAACTAGCAATTACATTGGGTAATATCTATTACTTAAATAGGTAATGTAAGTGAAAATAAAAATTCAGAAGCTTCAAGTTTTGATAAAACTGTTAACTGTGAGAATTATTGCCATTGTCAATAAGTTTGACATAAAACGTTGACATCTAGTTTAGGGTCATAACTTAATCAGCAGGTGTCAATTGAAAAATGCCAGTAATGCTAAATACACCTAAGAACAGGAAAATCCAAGCTGCAAAGCACCATACTGCACAATTGCATGTACAAAACCAAGGACAATGAAAAAGCTGAGGCTGTACCTCCATCATTTCCAGCTTGTCAGGATACGCGAGATCGCCTGGCGCGGGCTTGTAGCCGGTGATGTCAGTCTGAATATAAATGTGCGTTCTATAGACAAGGCGCTCTTGTACATCTTCCAACATCTGCTTGACACCAGCTGCAAATGCACCCAGTTGTTCAGCTGACAGAGGTAAGAAAAGGCACAAACTTGTTAAAACAAGCTTACAGAAACACAAGTTTGAAGAACCACATATAGGAGCATAAAAACTTGGCAGATGGAGTCAAGCCATTGTTGGAACAGCAACATGCAGACGAATTTGTGACAAACAAGGAATTTACTTAACTCCATACTGCAGTTGCTTTGGCTCCCCAGATTTTCATTAGGCTATGAAAATGCAACCTCACACAGATGACATCAGTTGCCTTGTTAGAATTAAAGGTTCTAATTATTTCAGACCTGGGTACATTAAGTCTAGTTTTGCTGGGAACAACAAAGCAAGGTGGCTTTGGTTCTATCACAGTCAATACCTGTGGTGTGAGCGTTGGAAGTTAATAAAAACAGATGAATCAAAGCAGCTCACATCAAACTTAAGAATTATTGTATCAGCCCAAAATTAAGTAAAACATGATAAGCCAAAAGATTAAGTCAGCAAGTTTTTGCTCATTCCCAACAGTGTTACAATTATACTTCCAGGAAACTGAACAATTCTTCATGATTATTGGCACAACTTCAGTGCCAAAGAGCTACACTGGGTGATATACCAGCTACCAAAGATGATTTCTTTTTATTGCTGGGTGCAATAAAGACTGTGAAAGGATTCCATTATACACTGGTCCTACTACAAAATGAGGCACCAGGTGAGACTTCTATGAGACTCTGAGCTCTGTATACTTACAAAACTCCAAAATCTACACTGCTACTTAACTCGTCTGCCAAATTTACAATTTCTAATATGAGAAACATGACTTTAAGGAGAATTGAAAAAAAAATCAGTTTGCATTCCTTTATCATCATTATGCAGAAAGTTCTACATGGATGATAAATTAGCAAGTAAAGCAGTTTGTCAATTTGAAAAGTTAATTTAAATCAACCCTGGTGCATGCATATGCACTGGGTGGATGCTTGCTAGCATTTGTACAATCTAGACAAAACATGACTAACATCAGTACATTACTTAAAATGATGCTATGCACAGACCCAAATATACAGACCTTCGCGATAAAAGAAAAAGCATAATTAATTTTACACAAACATGTCAAATATGAGGTTAGGTTAAGATCCACTAGAAAGAAACAAGCATCTGAAATTTCTGACTACGCAATTAAATAATTTTATCAGTTAAGAAGACTCTTAAAAACAATAATCTTCAATCTATGAGTTACCATTGTTCTGTACATGATCCTCAAGCATCTCATTTTTGAGAATCCCACAGAGCTCAGAAAGTGTCTCTAAGTGAATGACATGGATGATCATTGGCCTCAGGACATCATACAATGAAAGACACAACTTCTCCAAGAGCTCACTATGAAGAAAAAATAAAACAAAGCAAAATACTTTCAAGGATCCCTCAAAAGCAAAAGAAAACTGTATCATAAACATAGATTATTTTGTGGCAAAGGTTTTTGAAAGGAGGGTGAGAAAACAAGTGTCATAGAAAACGTCAGACAAGGATGTTTAAAACATAAACCCACTATTTCCTAAAGTAGGAAAAGTTTTCCTTTTAAACGATGTGGCATATCAACTGCTTAAAAATGGTGTTACAGCTTTTATTTAATTTTAAAATAAACTTTTAAAAATTCAAATAAACAAAAAAAATCTATACAAACCAACCAACAACTCAACCTGTCAGAAAGGGAAGACGCTGCAACCTGGTTTACTTGGCTTCTCTGTAAGAAAATGCTCCTGCTGAGCTCAGAATCATAACCCAAATCTTCCCTTGAGAAAAGACTCATCTGATTCCAAGGACACAACAGTGTATTAGAATCAGGAGCACACAAAGAGGGACGCAGGAGGAGAAGCTTGGTAATGTTTCCTGTAATAGCTACCAACACCTCAGAGCACACTTTCTAATCCAACTGAAGTTACTATATCAATGCAGTGACACACCAGAAATGTTACTTCAATTTATTTTTTTCTTTCATGTTCAAAGTGAGGCATATATTGTTTAAGACACCAATAGCACTCACTCTAGACATTTTTGTCATTCTCAATGCTCCCTTCACTAATCACATATTAGGCACTAATACTATCTACAGAGCATTTGCAAAGATTATTTACGGAGAATGGGAACTATCAGCTTTGCCTGAAGAAAGAAGAAAACACAAGAACATCAAATTCTGATGCTAGAAGTGATTGAGCTGTTTTTTTATCCTGCAAGTTCTTACCAAATCATTTGAACATAGCTATTTGCCTTAAAATATTGCCTGCTACATCACAACACACTAAATACAACATCCAGTAAAACAAAACCAGCATCTACCACCTACTCCAGTTTTGGTGTTGGTTTTGTGAAGAACTCATTGTAAAGCTGGTGTTCATCCTGGCATACATGGACCATAAAGGCACAACCACTTCGTACCTGTATTCACAGAAATACAAATACTAGATTATTAAATTATTTTCCTTGCATCAGTATCACAAGAGATATAAGAGGTATTATTACTATGTATTATATACTGTGTTGTGATTATTACAGCTATGATTAAACTGAAGGTCTGTAAAATTCAAAAGCAATGAGATGAGCTCTAAGACTATGGGCTGAAAATATATTACTAACCAAATAAAAGCTCATTGTACAACTTCTGTCCCCTTTTTGTTTCTGAAATTTAAGTAACCACATTTTATGCTTCTTTTTTATCCTTCTCCCTCTGTGAGGTTTGTAACAGAGAGGAGTTTTTACAGAAACAAAACATGTACGGCTTGAAAATATTAGTAGAATGTTAGTGATTCAAACTCACAGAGAACAGTAACAATTTTGCAAGTAAATGACTGAATTAAGTAAGTTCATTCTTCCTGGGGGAGAGAGGATTAAAACATAACAAAACCCTCACAACACATGACTACTTCACCTACCAGAGCACAATGATCTCTGTTATTCTGACTGGTTAATTCTGTAACAGTGCTAGCGATACTTGGACCAAGCAAAAGCTCCCGCTGGTCGAGGTAACATTGATGGATTTCATTGAGAACTTGCTGATACCTAGCCAAGAAATTAAAACAGTAACTGCAACCTGAAGATCATTTTCTGGCACATATAAAATGCATTCTAATACCCTCTTTAGGTCTATGTAATTTCAGTTTTTAAAACTTTCTTTTAAACAATTAATGTTTTAACAGTACCTAAACAAAAGTAAATATTTTCAAAATTTAAAACTGTTGAAGATAAATTATGTAGACATACTTACTCTGGCATTTTTTCAGATCTTTGCTCTACTTGTTCAATAAGAGTCTACTCAAAAAAAAAAAAAAGATAAAGAAGTATTATCAGTAAATTACTTTTTTGTAGTAATTGGAAAAGAGTTTGTAGTATTTTTCCACAGATACAATATGCAATCTTTGGATATTCACACTTGCACAATATGCAATCCCTGCATTCACCCTTCATATAAATTCAAGCCTCATTTTCATAACTCCCTTTTTAAAAGTCAGTTAGCAGCTACTTACTCTGACTTTGGGAGCAGCTGCTCTGAATTTCACATAAAACAGTGTGAAGGCATTGTCAGAATTTGGCACAGCTGAAGGATCCTGAAAGAAGAGATGAGTAATTGGTTAAAAAACAAAATACTATATTTGGCTTCTAGTATATAATGGCTGAGATAATTAGGCTCTAAAACAGGGTATTGGTTATTTATGCTATTGCTTCCAGTGAAATATAGCTCTTTGCCACTTCCCACCAACAAAGGCATGCTGGTTTCAGAATTTAAAGTCAGATGGAAGAACAAAACCCAACACAAACGTTTCATCCAACAGTCTCTACAGGAAAAGGAACATTTTCAGTAATTATGAAATTCTTCATTAGAGACAAAAATTTTCTCTGGACCTGCCAGAGAAGGCAGATTGTTGGTCCTTAATATGAAGTACTAAAATGGAACAAATTTCCCTTTTATCTGCTGGACCCAAGGCAGAGAAGCAAAGTTTCAGCTTGCATTCAAGCTCCAACCAGAATATCAAGTCTTGAGGCACCTCCCCCTACAGCTCCCCAGCCCAGCAGGGCAGACAGCTTGAACTTAAACAAATTCTAGCACTAACAAAGCGGAGCAGAGACCCAGTTTACACACCAAGCTTTCTTCCCCTTATCCCTAATGAAGTGAGAGAGAAGAGATGGTCTTCTTCAGAAACATGATGGGGGCAGGAAAACTCCACCATCCTCACCTCCTATTTTCATCCCTGTGAGCAACCTCATAATCTTTCTACAAACATACATCAAAACCTCCACTCACAAGTGCATCACCAAAGAACATCCAGATCTCAGTCCCTTTCCAGTCGTGACAGTCTTGTTCTGTTACAACAGGAAACTCAACACTTGATCACAACTAAAAAACACTGCTCCAGTACTGCACTTTTGGAGTCAGCAGAAGGAGTCATTTGATGTTTCAAAGTATACAAAATATCCACAAAACCCCCAGATACATGGGAAGGAAAAGGTTATCCAACTCTCAAAAGACGTATTCTTCCTGACTTAAAACTCCTAATTCAAATCCAGAAATTAGGTTATGCACTTCTTTCTGAAGACATGCTTATTATCAGAGATGTTCAATTTTGTTAAATTCAGCTCAGTCAGGGCAATCCACTGACATCAAACCAAGCTATGATACCTTTTTTTTAATAAGACCTAGGTTTGTACCAAACATGAAAAATGTTCAATGCCACTTAACCACAATCTTCGATCCATGAGTACCCTTTCATAAGTTTCCATGAACACTGCCTAAAATTCCCTTCTTTTAGGTGTGCCAGTTCTCAATTCCATCATCTTTCAGTTTCACTGATTATCCCTCGAGACACCAAGTTTGCCTGTAACAGAACTGAGCACAAGGTACAAAACAATTATTTGGAGAAAGAATAGAAGTGCATAGGAAGAGACATTCCCCTCTCCCTTCTGCTCTGCCAGAATACTGCAACATGAGACTATCAACGTTTTAATGAGACCAGTAACCCTCCCTGTTCACATTTATGCCCACATCTCCCTGGAGTAAGGGGGAGTGAACACCTGGACAGGGTGTCTCTTCCCTGGGACATTAGCATCACTTTCAACATCTTAAACTGAAACAAAAAATACTGGCAAAACTAACAGGAACATGGAACAGTTGTTATCTGCAGCTACACAAACCACTGCAGAATAAATGAACATTTACATGACCAAGAGCACCCAAGAATACTTACTGGAATGTAATACTGAAATGATGACAGTATGAACTCAGAGCTGTGCTTTACAATTACCATCCTATATAACACCCAGTTCCTGTATACTTTTTTCAAGTATTCCCTTCAATCTCTCTCTGTCTCCAAAGCAATCCACCTCCAAACAAAACACCAAAGTACCTCTATTTCTCTTGGGTACCTCCCCCATTTGGCAACAGACCAACAGCCAGTTCAGAACTCCAGTGCACACTCTGGTTCAGGAAAGCAGCTGTCTGGCCATCTGGTGTCTCTAACACAGTCCTTCATCCATCCCTGGCCTTCACCAGCTTACTGCTCACATACTTCAATTCACCGGCTTCATGTTCTTCAATTTCCATCATTTTTAATTACTACTTTTAAATCTTTTGGACCACTAGGTCTCTGTCATATTTGGCTGAGTATTGGACAACCTACACAAACACCATAGCACTGACCTATTTTCCAAAAAAAACCGCTGACACATCCCACCTTCAAAAAAATAAAAAGAGAACTGTTTGATGCTATAATAGACATTTCAGTACAGCTCCACTTCCCACTTACTGGTTCACCTTACCCTTTTCATTAACTGTGTTGTGAGGTTCTGTAGTGTATTCACAGTGTATGTCTTGATAAGGTGCATAGCTTTAGAAAGGCATTGTTTAAACTTTGTCAAATATACAGGATAGTCCTTAAAATTTGGCTGAAAGAAAAAAAAATCAATTTTAAATAGTAATAGTAAAGAGTCAAAAATTTATCAAAACTTAAAATACTTACATAACTAGCTAGCTTGTACAAACTAAAAGCAGTATTTTACAAAACTTAAGCAGAATAATAAGTATATTCAATAAAAATTTCCCACATTTATAAAGCACCATCCTTAACTTCTTCCTGTATCTGACAGAGAAAACTTTTTATAGGGGGAAAAAAAACATTACAAAACTATGAACACATAGTAGTGACAATTTAACCAAAATGAATACAGAATTACTTACATGTGATGAAATATATGCAATACAATCATCAAGCTTAGCCAGCATGGGAATGAATCCTTCACTGTTCACGGACAGCGTAGGGGAATTCAGTTTCTTTGGAAAACGAGAAAAAGCATCATTGTAAGGAACCTAAGCACATTACTTAGTTGGTGACTAAGTTCAACAGACCAGTACACTTTCATTTTCTAAGACTATTAACAATGAAATAATACTTACAGTGTTGATATTTTCCAGCTCATTAAAGTAAGAAAGTTTCTGCTGGATGTTTTCAGCCAAGTCAACAAGTTCTGACTATTAAAGAAACAATAAATAAAAGAAAATCATCAACCTACTAAGTGGCTTTTATATATATATATACACATATATACATATATATATATATATATATATATATATATGTACACATATATACATATGCATATAAAATTATTAAGCCCTCCCTCTCAGCTTTCAGCACAAACCATTGTTAAATAGCTCCAAGTAACTTGTAAGTAATTAAGTACAACAAAAAAAGCAGAATACAGCAGTGCTCTCTTACCAGAGACTGACACATTTTTTTCAGTAGTGTATTTAAAATAATATATACTACAGGTTTGTCAGTATCCGACACACAGTGCTGCATACAAACAGCAGTGCTGCCATCAGTATTACAGAGGCTTGTAAAAATCCTGTATCTCAGGACTGGAGTCTTAAAAAGTTGTCTCTTATCCAGTCTGACTATGAAAAAAAACATTCATTGTATCACTGTTGCAGCAGCTCGTCAGGAAAAATAAAGTACGTGGGAAATAAGCTCCCAACTTTAATGATCTTGTAGTAAGTAGCTCAAAATACTTCTGCAAGTGATATGAATTATTAATTCCAATACAGTTTGCACTTGTCAGGCATCAGTTACAAAAACTGCCCTCAGCTAACTTTCTTCATTAAAGCATACACTGACGCATACTGAATATTTTACTGCAAAGCCTGACACCCCAGTTTCAGGTGAAACACTAATAAAAAATTAGGTCCAAAGCAAATGGATGGACTGTTACTACAGCTCACATGTTTTCCCAGCCCAAGAAAAATGAACTTTCATGTAAGATGTCTTAGCAGTTCCCAATAAGCCTCCCATCAAAGATTACCTGCTCTTTCAAAAGCTGTTCACAGGCCTCATGCAGCGTTCCTGTCTTTGTGGACACAAAAAGATACTGTTTTTGCAGTGACTCCAGGTGCTGAAGGGCACTATTCACATCATTCAAGATAGCATCACACTGCTCCTGAAAGCCAGACAAGTAATCCCTCATCTGTCTAGAAAAAAGAGAATCAACAGATAACAGAAGTAAAACTTCCCTTTTTGTATTTGCAAATCCAGCTGCCTGCAGGGACACTGCCACCAATTTTCTCTCTAGAAATAAGAGATCACCTTCATCAAGCAAGAGTCATCTGATAAGCAGCTATTTCATCATCTCAGAAATAACAAAGCTGAAGGGTCTGGAATAGCCACTCCATTTCCCTGACATTCCTTATAGCAAGCCTACCTAGAAAGCAGCAGCTTGCACCACAGCTGATCTGCAGCGTGTGAATACACTCTAAATGGGCAGCACAAACACAGTGACTTCTGCAAGCAGCCAAATTCTACCCGCCTTGCTCCCAACAGGGGTGTTAATTTGGGTCTCCTCTACATCGTTTTCAGTTTCCATTTAGAAATTACTTTTTCTCTCCTGAAGTAGCTGAAATTATCTAGAGGATTCAAAACTTACTGTGAGGACTGAAAAAGGCTTAGATGAAAATAGATCTGGTGTCTAATGTCACCAGATTTGTCCAAGGCTCAATGCAGACAAAAACTCTAAATGATAACTAAATGTTATGTCAAGCATTCAGCTGATCTAAAGCATATTAAAAATTAATTACTCTTGGATGTCAGCTAAAACTTCTGAGTTCTACTTTACCACTTAAAAAGCTGCAAGTAAAGCAATTCCCTGTATCCATGTGCAACAGGCAAAGAAATTATTTATTTTCCTTCTGCACCTTTGGCCTCCTGCAGACAGCAGCATATTGGCCCTCCTACAAACCACTGTGCATCCATAGCACACACCTGTGTGCACCATTATGAACATGTCAACTGACAAAGTGTAAGCCTGCTACTCCTTTTAGGTTCTTAATGATCAGATCACAGGATCACTATATGCCTCACCCTCTGCTTTTAAGAAAAGTCACGTCCTCAAATGTCAGAGCAAAAGAGAAAGAAACAGCCCAAAGAAAAGCAGAGGAAAAACAGAAGAGGGAATACAGCAGCATCTCCTTGTGGAAAAGGGCAAGTTTGTGAAGTCTCAAAACAGAAGCCAGTTTCTATAAAAGCCACGAGCAGATCTAGCTAAGCCATTCAGCCGTACTTCAGATTCCCAAGGAGTAACCATCAAAGTCAGTGGGAAGGGGTTCTTCTGAGCCTGATGGAAAAGTCAGTTACACAAAACCAGATGAGAATGGCAAGACTCAAAACTGGAGTTGAGCAAAGTGTCAAGGAATGCAGGGAATGCAGATACAGAATGACAACCACAGTCACTGGTGAGCCAAACGGTGAGAACAGGAATGACCACCAGCCACGTCTGCTTACACAATCTCACCCTCAGAGAATGCCATTCCAATAGCAGCAGCAATTGAAAAATCATAGGAAAGCTCTTAGACTGCCTTTGTCTATAGCCCTGTCTGTAAGCCAAACTAATTTCCATCTGCCTAAGTATACTGGGCAGTTCAGAAGGAAATCTGCATCCTTTTAAACTGCTCTGCCATCTGAGCAACGAGCTTTGGGAGTGAGGCACACAGCCTTGGAAAGCCTCAGCTGCTCCAACACATTCCCCCACTCCCCGCCAGCTGAATGTGAACATGTGGTAACATTAATGGACAAGATGAAGTCCTTCAAGGGTGGAACTGCTTATAGTGAAAAGAACTGAGGAAGAGCACGTACCTATACTTGGCACCTTCATCTTGATCCATCTGTGTTTGCACTTGAGCAAACCAGGAGAAGAACTAGAAGAGATTTTATGGTGTGAACAATATAGGTATCACATGCAATCAATTAAAAAAAAATCAAATCTATGATCTATGAAATGAAGATGAGCTTTTGTTAAAAACAGAGCTGTTTCAGAATTAAGTTATTAAGCTAGGAAACTAATTCCACACTGTGGGTCCCTTCCAACTGAAATACTCCATTCGATTCCTTCACTGCATTAAAATGGTAAAGACTGAATTTCATCTGGCTTTATTTGCACAAGAACAAGGGTATCATATTAGATGGTCGGGGTTCTTCTACTTCAAGAGAAACACCACTGTTTCTCTTGAAGGAGTGCCTTATTCTCACATTAGATTCCAATCCAAATGCAAAAAGTACCTATCACTTCAGAGCTAAGACTTCAGTGTTGTTTTCCCCCAAAGTTCCCCATTATGCATCTTGAAAACACCCCAAAAGGTTTAGCAAACCCACCAAAAGCTAAGCGAGACACACAGAAACTAACAGAATTCTCTGAAGATCACTGCATCTTGGAGGCCATTCCCTTACCTGCTGTGCTGTTTCAATTCTTTCATCCTCCATGCCTAGTGTTGCAAATCCCTTCAGAAGGACATCCTCTGTGGACTCTGGCACGGCAGCTGTCAGCAGAACAGGCAGCGACTGGGACGTCAGGCTGCACAAGTCCTCAATGGGCAGCTGCTCACAAACCACCACAAACTTTGATCAGATAACTCACTGAAAATTCGTATGTGTACCTCAACTATAAAGCTATCCAAAGCAGTAAGATGAGAAAATTACAGGCATCTACTTTTGAAGAAAAAAATGAAACAGACATTTTATCTACCAATATGATAATCACTGAATCATTAAGTTTAAAAAAACCTCTGAGATCACTGAATCCAACCATTACACCAACAACTACAATATCCATACATTTAGAAACACCACACAGGAACTGCCAGGTTGTTTTTGCCAGACATTCAACTCAAATTCAAGACTGCTGCCATAATTTATTTAGAAAACAAAGAACAGTTCTGTTGAACAGGACTTATTTTTAGCCACAATTATTTTGTTTAAACAAGAAAAACATGGGAAAAATTAACTTGAGATAAGTTGTATTCAAGTATGACCAGAGAATACTAATTAGCCTATATGGAAAAAAATTAATGCAAGAAGAAAAATACTGTTATATACACCTAACTAATACAACACCCTCTTCAATTACATGATAATGAATTGTATGTTTTCTGAGAACATCAGTAAGGTAATGCCAGAAAACACTGCTTAGCTACAAATTGGTATCTATCTAGAAAACAACTTGCTTAGTGAAATATTCCCTGCCTGGTAATATTAGTCTGACAGAGAAAGAGCCATCAGTATTTCAACCACTTGAGAAAAAACAGATTGCCATTCATTGTCCAACTTCCACACACCTCTCCACCCTGCCCCCCAAAGCAAGGCTGGCCCCAGCAGGGCAGCCAGGGTTTCTCTCGTGTCTAATACAGAGGCAAAGGTGAACCCACCAGAGCCCGCTGTTTCAGGACAGCTGAGACAACACTGTCCCAGTTCTCTGAAGAACTCAATGTATTGGCTTTGCTGTTGTCCTCACTGGCAAACAGACTACCTGCCTTGTTGCAAAGCTGGTTTAGATCCGTAAGAACATCCTCTGATAGCAGGACATCCTTCTACAATCACTTTGGATGCCTGCCAATATTTACTTTTTGCATTCTGTTCACACAAAAAAAAAGAAACCAGGAAGGATTAAATGAAACAGGTGCATTTGAGGAAGGAATTGCTTTACATTCTCCCTTTTGCAGTTCTGAGCTTTCAGACATATGCTGAGAGCAAGCTTTGTTGATTTTATGGCACCGTATCTTACACTCCGATCCTGTTTAAATACAAACTCTCTCCTGAAAAGTGCACCTTAGGAATGCAAGCATTGTGTTCCACCTCCCTTTGCAGACAAGGGAGTGTTCATAAATAATCATCTTATCAGAGTTCGGAATTTTACACCGTGGGAGACCATGTCCTCTGTGGTGCTGACAAATTATTACACTTTTTATCCCTACTCCTGACTTTCCTCAGTTCAATCGAGAGGCTGCAATTCGTACCAGGAAATAACGTTGGCGCCAGCAGCTAGGCATTGGTAAGGATCAATTTAAGAGGACCAAGAGAATGAACTCCACGACTAAAGCTCCCAACGTCAGCAGGACAAACGCTGGAGCATGGAGGGAAGCAGCGAGGGGGAGCAGAAAAAGCCCGTGGATTGTCAGGGGAAAGCTCCCGCTGCTGCCAGACAGGGCGGGCGGGCGACAAGCGGCTCCGAGGGACGGGGGAAGTCGCGGAGGGGCCGTGGGCAAGTCCCAGAACGCAAAAGCGCTGCTGGGAGCCCCACGGCCCGGGAGCGGCCCCGCAGCCCAGGTCTGGGCCCTCACCCCGCCCGCCTGGCGACGTGGCACCGCGGCCGCTCCCGCCCTCGCTCCCGCGGCCGGGCAGCGCCGCCGCCTCACCTCGGCAGGCACCGGCAGGTTCTCGGCCGCCGCCTTCAGCTCCAGCACCGAGTCTGTCTGGCGGTCGCTGAGCGGCGCGGTGGGCTGCGGGCGGCGGTCCCAGAGAGCGAGGCGGTCCCGCACGTCCGTGCCCGCGGGCGGCGGCTCCGCGGGCGGCGGCTCCAGCATGCTGCCGGCGGGACGGGACGGGCCGGGCCGGGCCGGGCCGGGAGCGGCGCCCGGAGCGCGGCGGAACGCCGGGAGCGCGGCGGAACGCCGGGAGCGGGGCGGCGCTTCCGGGGGAGGCTCGGAGCGCGCCGCGCCGCGTCGCGTGGCAGAGGCGTCACGGGCACGGGGCGGAGAAGCGCGTCAGGAGGGGCGGCCGGGCGGGACGGCGCCCCCTGGCGGCTGGGAGGACCCAGATGGCGGCCGGGAGAAGCCCCGGGACAAGCTGCGAGCAAACACCGAGCCCGCTGCAGCGGCACCGGGAGCCGCGGCCAGGCCTTCCCTAAACAGCCCGCTCCAGTGCCCAGTGACCCTTTCTGAGAAGAAACGGCCCCTAACAGCCAACCTAAACCTGCCTTTGTGCTCTCCTGCCGCCAGTTCCCAGGGACAAGAGACCAATCCCACCTGGCCGCACCCTCCTGCCAGGCAGTTCTAGAAGGGATAGGGCCCCTCCTGAGCCTCCTTTTCCCCAGGCTGAACACCTCCAGCTCTTCCAGCCCCTCCTCACAGGACTTGTGCTCCAGACCCCTCACCAGCTCCACTGCTCTGTCCCAGACACTCCAGCACCTCATTATCCTTCCCGACACAACACTTGAAATGCAGCTCCACAGGCAGACAGTGACTGCCCCAGGCCAGGGCGCCATTCACCTTCCAGGCCACCTGGCACACGCTGGCTCATGGCTTCAGCTAAGATCCTGAACTACTATTTCACCGTTTTGTTGCCCTTGAGACTGAGCAGTCAATTCCAGTCCATCCATCCCTCTGCAGCTTCCCCACAGATTTACTGGCACAGTGCAGTTACTGTCACTCCAAACTGGCAGATTCCTCATCCCCCTCAGAGTTAATCCATGACACTTCTCCTGTCACACACAGTCTCAAAAAATCCACTCTGGTTCCACATGTGATAAACTTACTCTGTTGCTACTAAAAAAAAACCAGACTGATCTATTTCAGACCAAAGTTTCTCTAACACTGGGGGAAATGGTCTTGCTGTTTACGATATGCCAAAGAACAGCAGAAACCTGTGATCAGTGCATGTTATTCGGCCACAAGTTACAAGCTTTTTACTACAAGCCACTTCAATATGCCTTAGCTAAATAACCAATAACATGGAACTGTTCAATTCAGTTCAATTCAGCAGCTTTCCTTTGTTAAGCACCTTGAAGTATTTGAAACTTCAGAACTGAAAGCAGTTTAAGTCATCACACTTTACATTTTAATAGGCTTGACAAACATATACTTTGTTTACATAGCATACAAAAATATTTACACTTTTTTTTATTAAAGCACAGAAACAGTTTTGAGGGGAAACACTGCACATCAGCATACCCCTATATACAGAAAATGTTTTCCCTTAGGAAAGAAAGTGCCTTGTGCATTTAAAAAAATCTATCTGTGAATTCAAAATTAGTAATTTTAAGTGATTATAGCTATTTTGAGATCACAATGAAACTTAAGTGGAATGCATGATTCTATCAAAAATATGTAAAATATTAACACAAGGCCACAAAAATCCAAAGCTATGGATCCTGCTTTGCTGCCCTCTGTAAACACAAAGGAGCCATCCTAAGAATTGCACCTCACATACTCCTTTATCCTGGAATTCGATAACAGCACTTAAAAGCTTGATGTAACCATTGAGTTAATGGCCCTAAAGTTTTGATATACCTTTAAGCCTAAAGGTAATGTTTACAGAAGCTGTGGTTGATTTCTACATCAAGTGTTTCCTTGCATGTAACAGCAACTTGAGCATCTTTGGTACATGAAAGTGTTCACTAGTTCTGGACTTGGGTGTCTTTTTAAAGGAGGAAAGCAGTCTTTATAGTAGATTCACTTTTGGAGGGGCTGGTTCTTGCCACATAGGCACCCACATGACAGAGCCTGACTGCTCAGTGTAAAACAGCCGGTAACCAATAGTTCTTCCCAAGGATGGAAGAGGCATGGAAAGTTTCTCTGCAAGATCAGCAGATGGGCATGAACTTGTTTGAACTTCATTCTTACTAGCAATTTCCATATGAATATGTTGAAGAAGTACTTATGCTGAAATCAAAAATTATACATGGAATAAAAAAAACTTTCTTCAAGATATGCAAAACTGTCAACCATAGCAACCACACTTGCTAATGAAGCTAGATTATTCCCAGAAAATTATGCAGACATCTCAGGACTTAAAACACAGGAAAGTTTCAAAACCAGAAACAGATTTTATGCTGGAGTAGTCATTTTGCCAACCTGAAAGCCAGCAAAGATGTCTTGTGACACTTCCAGTTACCTGGATGCTTTAAGCTATTACATTTAAATTGTACACATTTCTGAAAGCAAGAAAAGCCCAACTCCTCGGTTCTGCTTATCTTCCCTTACAGAAACACTTCTTTCCTTTACAGCAATATTTTTCTTTTCCTTCCTTTATGGAAATACGGAAGAAAAAAACTTGTTCTTTGACTCTATAAAACACTGTGCTTAGAGACTCAGATGCACAAAGTTGTATTGCGGATCTTTACATTCAAGAACATTGAAACAGTTGACAGAAGGTATTCCATCGTGTTTGGTTCAGTCTGAAAAACAGGGCATATCATCCACTGAATCATGTGCACAAGCCATGGTTACAGGAGCCAACTTGCCTTGAAATTACTTTCATGTTCTTCTCATTCAGTCTTGCAGTGACCTCTTCCTTTGGCCAGCAGCTCAGACAAAGAGCAAACACTCAAGACAGCTTGCACGTTGCTCTATACTCAGACAGTACATTAACAGAATTCTGTACACAGCTCAGCATGTCAGGCATCCAATTTCTTCAGCTGTTCATATGTCAGAAAGAACTGGCACAGCTGATTAAGGAAAACTGTTTCCTGTTCGTGCAGTGAAAACTGGTCACTTTACTACTGAAGGTTAGCTGCAACTGTGTTCCGTTCCTTTCTATGCCATGCTGCAGGTTGGCCACATTTTTACACAATACTAGGCAGAACAATGAAACTTGCTTAAAGGCTGGTGATAGAAAATAC